>NC_064810.1:121228627-121551415 GCF_023721935.1 Panthera uncia | reverse complement strand
CTTCTTCTTCTTCTTCTTCTTCTTCTTCTTCTTCTTCTTCTTCTTCTTTCTGCATGTGGATGTCTGGTTGTCCCAGCACGATTTCTTGAAAAACTGTGTTTTCTCCTTTGAGTGCTTTTGTTCCTTTGGCAAAGATCAGTTAACTGTATGTGAGTATTCTGGAGCTGTTTTTTTCTGTCCATTAATCTGTATATGTGCTCTTTTTGCCAGTTTTACACTATCTTGATTGCTGTATCTTTACAGTAAAATTTTTTTTTAATTTATTTATTTCTTTTAGAGAGAGAGAGAGAGAACACGTGAGCAGGGAAGGGGGCAAGAGGGAGAGAAAGAGAGAATCTTAAGCAGGCTCCACACTCAGTACAGGGCCCAACATGGGGCTTGATCCCATGACCCTGGAATCATGACCTGAGCCAAAATTGTTAGTCAGTAGATCAACTGACTGAGCCACCCAGGCACCCCTTTATAATAAGTCTTAAGGTTGGGTAGTGTCAGTCCTCTGACTTTGTTCTCCTTCAGCATTGTGTTGACTATTCTGGGTCTTTTACCTCTCCATTTAAACTTCAGAATCATTTTTTCTATATCTATGAAATAACTTGCTGGGGTTTTGACTTGGATTTGTTGAATCTATAGATCAGATTGAGAAGAATTGAAATCTTGACAGTATTGAATTTTCCTCATTATGAACATAGAATACCTCTCCATTTATTTAGTTCTCTTTTGGTTTCTTTCATCAGAGTTTTGTAGCTCATTAGTTCCAGGAGTGTTTTTGTTGATTCTTTGGGATTTTCTACATAGACAATCATGTCATCTGAGAACAAAGACAGTTTTTTTTCTTCTTTCTCAGTTTGTATACCTTTTATTTCATTTTATTTTATTTTTTTGCCTTATTGCACTAGGTAGGACTTGCAATATGATGTCGAATTGGAGTGGTGAGAAGGGACAGCCCTGTCTTGTTCTTGACCTTAGCAGGAAAGCTTCTAGTTTCTAACCCACAATTACGATGTTAGCTGTAGGTTCTGTAGATGTTCCTTATTAAGTTGAGAAGGTTCCTCCCTATTCCTAATTTGTTGTGAGTTTAAAAAAAATCATGACTGGGTGTTGAATTTTGTCAAATGCTTTTACTCCATCTATTGATGGAGTCATGTGATTATTCTTCTTTAGCTTTTGATGTGGATTACATTGGTTGATTTTCAAATGTTCATCCAGCATTGTATATGTGGGATAAATCCCACTTTGCCATGGTGTATACTTCTTTTTTTGTGTGTGTGTGATTTTTTTAAAACTTATTTTTGAGAGCAAGAGTTTGTGAGTGAGCGAGGGCCAGAGAGAGACAGGGAAAGAGAAAATCCCATGCAGTCTCCATATTGTCAGCACAGAGCCCGAAGCGGGGCTGGAGCTCACCTGAAGCAGGATTCAAGCTCACCTGATGTGGGGTTCGAGCTCATGAACTGTGAGATCATGACCTGAGCTGAAGTCAGATGCCTAACCGACTGAGCCACCCAGGTGTGTCTATAGTTCCTTTTTTAAAATACATTGTCAGATTCTATTTGTAATTTTTAGATTGAGATTTCTGTATTTATATTCATGAGAGAACATAAGTCTGTAGTTTTCTTGTTTTCTTTCAATATCTTTGCCTGGTTTTGCTATTATGGTAATGCTGGCTTCATAGAATGAGTTAGGAAGTATTCCTTCAGCTTTTATCTTCCAGAACAAATTATAGAGAAGTGGTATAATTTCTTACTTAAATGTTTGGTAGGTCTCACCAATCTGGGCCCGGTGCTATCTTTCTGGGATGGTTAATTATAGATTTGATTTCTTTAGTAGATACAGGTCTATTTAGATAGTCTATTTCTTTTTTGTGGGTGAGTTTCCACAGATTGTTTCTTTCAAGGAATTTGTCTCTTTAATCTAGGTTGTCAGATTTGTGGGCATAGAGTTGTTTATAATATTTCTTTATTATTCTTTTGATGTCCATGAACTCTGTAATGATATCCCTTTTTTATTTCTGATGTTAGTAATTTGTACCTTCTTTCTCTTTTTCTTAGTCTTGCTAGAGGTCTGCCAATTTTATTGATTTTTTTTTCAAAGAACCGGCTTTTGGGTTTGTTGATTTTCTCTATTGATTTCCTATTTTTATTTTTTAAATTTATTTATTTTTAAAAATGTTTATTTATTTATTTTTGAGAAAGAGGGAGAGAGAGAGATAAAGAGAGAGTGGGAGAGGGGCAGGGAGAGAGGGAGAGAAAGAAACCTAAGCAGGCGCCACACTGTCAACATAGAAACCAAAGTGGGCCTTGATCTCACAAACCGTGACATCATGACCTGAGCCAAAATCAACAGTTGGGTTCTTAACTGACTGAGCCATCCAGGCACCCCATCTATTGATTTCCTGTTTTTAATTTCATTGATCTCTGACCCAAGTTTTATTTTTTCTCTTCTTCTTTTTACTTTGGATTTAATTTGCTCTTATTATTTAGTTTTCTGAATGGAAGATTAGATTTTTGATTTTAGATCTTTCTTCTTTTCTAACATATGCATTCAATGCTATAAATTTTCTATACACTGTTTTCCCTGCATCCCACAAGTTTTTTGATAAGTTGTATTTTTATTTTCACGTGGTTCAAAATATTAATTTTTTTTTTAGATTTGTCTTTGACCCATATATTAACTAGAAGTGTTTTGGTTAATCTTCTATTATTTTTTTAAATGTTTATTTACTGTTGAGAGAGAGAGAGAGAGATTAGGGGAGGAGCAAAGAGGGAGGGGGATAGAGGATTTGAAGCGGCTCTGTGCCGCTTTCATCCATTTTGAGTTTATTCTTGTGTATGGTGTTAGAAAGTGGTCCAGTTTCATTCTTCTGCATGTTGTTGTCCAGTTTCCCCAACACCATTTGTCGAAGAGACTGTATTTTTCAATTGGATATTCTTTCCTGCTTTGTCGAATTATTCATCATGATCAAGTGGGATTTACTCCTGGGCTGCAGAGCTGATTCAGTATTCACAAAGCAACCAATGTGATACATCACATTAATGGAAGAAAGGATAAGAACCATATGATACTGTTAATAGATGCAGAAAAAGTGTTAGATAAAATACAGCATCCATTCTTTTTTTTTTTTAAGAGTACATAATTTATTTAAATTCAAGTTAGTTAACATACAGTACAGTATTGCTTTCAGGAGTAGAATCCAGTGATGAGCATCCATTCTTGATAAAAACCCTCAAGAAAGTAGCGATAGTTGGAACATACTTCAACATCAATAAGGCCATATAAGAAAGACCCACAGCTAGTATCATCCCCAATGGGGAAAAACTGAGAGCCATTCCCCTACAGGCAGGAACAGGACAAGGATGCACACTCTCACCATTACTGTTTAACTTAGTATTGGAAACCTTAGTCTCAGCATTCAGACAACAAAAGAAATAAAGGGCATACAAATCAGCAAGGAAGAAGTCAGACTTTCACTATTTGCAGACAGCATGATACCCTGTGTAGAAAACCTGAGAGACTCCACCAAAATACTGCTGGACTGATACATGAATTCATCAAAGTTGCAGGATATAAAACCAACATGCAGAAATCTGTTGCATTTCTATACACCAATAACAAAGCAGCCGAAAAAGAAATCAAAGAACCAATCCCACTTACAACTGCACCAAAAACAATAAGATACCTAGGAATAAACCTAACTAAAGAGGTAAAAAATCTATACTGTGAAAACTATAGAATACTTATGAAAGAAATTGAAGAGGACACAAGGAAATGGAAAAGCATTCCATGCTCATGGATTGGAAAAATAAACATTGTTAAAATGGCTGTACTAGGGGCGCCTGGGTGGCTCAGTTGGTTAAGCGTCCAACTCTTGGTTTCGGCTCGGGTCATGATCTCGTGGTTCATGGGTTCAAGCCCCACGTCGGGCTCTGTGCTGACGGCATGGAGCCTGCCTGGGATTCTGTCTCCCTCTCTCTCTGCCCCTCCCCTGCTCTCTCTCTCTCTCTCTCAAAAATAAATAAACATTAAAAAAAGTTTAAAAAAATGGCTGTACTACTCAAAGCAATCTACACATTTAATTCAATCCTTATCAAAATACCACCAGCATTTTTCACAGAGCTAGATCAAACAATCCTAAAATTTGTATGGAACCAGAAGATGACCCCGAATAGCCAAAGCTATCCTGAAAAAGAGAAAAACTGGAGGCATCACAATTTTAGATTTCAAGCTATATGACAAAGCTGTAGTCATTAAGACAGTATGGTACTGGCACAAAAACAGACACATAGATCAATGGAACAGGATAGAGAACCCAGAAATGGACCCACAACTATATGGTCAACTCATCTTTTATTGGTTCTTTTTAAATCTCTTTGTTAAGGGTATCAGTGATGTCCTCCACTCTTTCTCATGTCCAGTGAGTGTTTTTATGATCATTACTTTAAATTCCCTATGTGGCATATTATTTATATCCGTTTCACTTAGGTCTCTTGCTGTGGTTTTGTCCTATTCTTTAATTTAAGACATATTTCTTTGTCTCCTCATTTTGTCTAACTCTCTGTGTCTGTTTCTGTGTGCTAGGAAAGTGAGCTATATCTCATGCTCTTGAAGATAATGTCTGTATAAAGATGAGGTTCTATAATGCTCTGTAGTGCAGTGTTCCCTGTTCCTCAGGACCTGGTGCTTCGGGAGTGTCTTCTATGTGTGTTGTCTGTGCCCTGCTGTTGTGTCTACTGCTTTTTCCTTCAGTCATCTGCAAAGGCCCTCTTTGCCTGTTGTGGGCAGTGTTTTATCCTAGCCAGGTTGGAGTATGTGTTAACAAGGTGCATGCTGGTCTGCTTGTGAAATGAGACCTGCCTTGGCTACTGCCAGAACCGAGGCCCCACAGAATGCATGGGTTGAAGATGGGGTGTTGGTGGGGTTTGTTCTGGTCTTCTGGGGAAGGGGACCTGCAACACCTGGACTGAGGCAAGGGTGACTAGGAAGGATGGATCTGCTGAAGCACAAAGGGGCGGGGCTTGGTATAAGCAAGTTATATGGGAAGCATTGGCACAGTGCTGGTTCCTGCAGGTAGCCTGGTGTTTATGCTGGGGGGTAGGAAAGGGAAATGGTGCCTGCCAGCTCCTTTGTTCTTGAAGGGGCATTCCCTGTGATTTCTGCCTCTCCAGCCACACTCTGAGCTGAGTAAATAACTCTTCCTCCCACATGCTCTGGTCGTTTTTCTAACTGCTGTATCTCCGTGGGCTATTTGCAGTATTATCTCTTTAAGGGCAGGAGCTCAGTTTCCTATGGCCTTCCAGGCTCTCTTAGAGCTGAGCCTCTCTCTGGTTTTTATTTTTATTTTATTTTTTTCTGAATGTAATTTAATGTCAAGTTAGCTAACATACAGTGTATACAGTGTGCTCTTGGCTTCGGGAGTAGATTGCCATGATTCATCGCTTACACACAATACCCAGTGCTCATCCCAACAAGTGCCCTCCTCAATGTCCATCACCCATTTCCCCTTTCCCCCAGCCCCCCACCTCAACCCTCAGTTTGTTCTCTGTATTTAAGAGTCTCTTATGGTTTGCCTCCCTCTCTGTTTGAAACTATTTTTTTCCGCTTCCCTTCCCCCATGGTCTTCTACCGAGCCTCTGGTTTTGAAATTTCCAGGCTTAAGTCCCGCTGGTTGTAAGAACTCATGAAATTCAGCCCCTCTCACTTTCACAGCCAAATGTTATGGGGATTCGTCTTCCCTGTGAGGGTTCCCTGTTGTACTAGTCTGTTCTTGTCCTTCACTGTGCTCCCAGCTGACTCCCAACCATGGACAGCCATGATCCATTTTGCTCCTAAACTGCATCTCTGCCTTTCCTACCTTCTTTGATGTGGCCTTTTCTCTGTCTTCAGTTGTGGAGTTTCTTCTACCTTTGGGTCATTTCCTGATTTATGCTGATGTGAGTGTTATGTAGTTATATACATGAGACAAGATGAGCTTAGGTCCTCCTACTCTGCCATCTTTCCAGCCTCTCTACCTATTGCTTTTTGATTATTAGTTTTCTCTCTACTTACATTACTTATTTGTTCTTGTATGTTATCTACTTTCCCCCCATTAGAGCCTTTAGTATATAAACCATAATTGTTTTAAATTCCTGGTATGATAATGCCAACATGACTACTATATCTGAGTCTGGTTATGATGTTTGTCCTGTTTAAATTGTGTTTTTGCCTTTTAGTATGTCCTGTAATTTTTTGTTGAAAGCCAGGCATGATATACTACGTAAAAGGAACTATAGTAAATAGGCCTTCAGTGATGTGGTGGTAAGGTGTGGGGAGGATGGGAAGCATGCTATCGTCCTATGATTAAGATCTCAATCTTTTAGTGAGCTTGTATACCTGGGCTGTGAACTCCACACATGTTTTTCAATTTCCTCCAGGGTGGGACAGGATGGCTAGAGGGGGATGAGCTGGGCATTTCCCTTTCTCCAGGTTAGTCAAGCTCTGAGAGAAATGCAGTAAGTTAGGCTCTGGTAAAATAGTTTCTTTGAGGTCATGCCTTGTTAAGAATAGAATGCTCTGGGATACTTAAAAATGTTTATTTTCCCCTACTTCTGCTGGAAGCAGGAGGGGAATTTTCTCCAATTTTTACTGATAGAGGTCTTGGAGGTAAAACCCACAAAAATGTGGATTCACTTCCCTAAGTTGTGATTCTCTATATTTTTCTTTCTCTCCAATTTTGGTGGCAGCAGTTTCCCTGTGACTTCTCTGATGGATTTAAGAAGAGTTGTTGATTTTCATTTTGTTCAGTTTTTACTTGTTTTTAGGGTGGAATAACAACTTCTAAGCTTCTAGTATGTTGGATAGGAAACTGGAAGTCTCTCTGTGGTGTTTTAATTTTAATCTAGATACTTACCATGTTAGTGCTTTTTATTTCTTTCTTTGGATTTGAGTTGTTGTCCACTGTTATTTCTATTTGCTTGAAAGACTTCAGGATTTCTTGTAAGGTGGGTCTGCCAGCAATAAATTCTCTGTCTTTGTTTATAAGGGATATATTTTTTTGCTTTCAATTTTGTAGTATGATTTTGCTGAATATAGAATTCTTATTTGATACATTTTTTTTTTCATTTAGCACACTGAATATGTCATTAAACCGTCTTCTGGACTCCTTGATTAATATGAGCAATTAGCTGTTTATCATATTTTTATGCCATTTGTAAATTGGCATAAAATTGGTAAAAAGTCATTTTTGTTTTTGCTGCTTTCAAAACTTTCTTTTTGGGTTTGGCTTTCAGGAGTGTGACTATGATGTATCAAAGTGTGGACTTTTTGTATTTTTCCTACTTGGAGTTCATCAAACTTATTGGATGTGTAGATTGTTCTTTTTTTTTTTTTTTAATCAAGTTTGAGAAGTTACTTTGCTCCCCTTTTCCTGTCTTCCCTCTCCTTCTGGGACTTCAATTACATGTATTTTTGTACATTTGCTATTTTCTCACAGATCTCTGAGATGCTGTTCATGTTTCTTGAAATCATTATTCTATCTGCTTTTCAGATGGGATAATTTCTACTGATCTATTTTCACATTCATTGATTCTTTCTTCTGCTATCTTGACGCTGCTGTTGATTCCGTCTAGTGAATTTTTCTTTTCAGTTGTACTTTTCAGTTCCAGAATTTCCATTTTGGTTCCTTCTGTCTTTTACTTGAAAATATCTGTGTATTGGTTCATTGTCACATTTTAGTTTATTATTTAAGCATGATTCCTTTTGCTTTTTGAGCATATTTATACTAGCCACTTTGAAATATTTGTCTGCTAAACCCAATGTCTAGGATCACACAGAGGCAATTTCTATTGACTGCTTCCCAATCCCTCAACTCAAAGATGGGTCACACTTTCCTGTTTCTTTGAATGTCTCTCTCTTTCTCTCTCTCTCTCTCTCTCTCTCTCTCTCTCTTTTTGGAAAACTGAACATTTAAATAATATATTGTACTGTCTTTGGATTCTGATTTTTTTCTTTGGAAGGTTTTTGTGGTTGCTATTTGTATGTTTGTGTGCTTTTTCTTTAGTAACTCATCAGGGCTTAATCTGTGAAATTTCTCTCCCTTGTGGTGTGGCTACTGATGTGTCTGCTCTTTTTTTAAAAAAATTTGTTTAAAATTTTTATTTTTTCCTTTTAAGACTTGCTTCCTAAGAGTTTCCCCTCTTTCTGAATAGCTTTGTTGTCTTCTTAGAAATTATTCTCTAATGCCTCACGCCAATAATGTTTCCATCTTCTCTTTATGAATGTGTGTCGGTAGGAGAATAGATTCCATATTCAGGCTGTCTTCAAGCAGCTGGCATTTAATTCCAGTAGACTATTTCAAATCTCTTCTGAGTATGTGCACAACCTTAGGGTTGGCCAGGAGTATGTGGCAAAACTGGGCTCCCTCTAGTCTCTGCTGTACACATGTGGAGGCTCAGCCAGGAATTTGCTTATTCTGACCATGAGTGGAGACTTAACTAGTAGAGCATTTAGCCCTCCCTGCTTGTTTACCTCTGAGATTGTTACTTCCTCTGACAGCTGTTGGGCAGGGCTGTCACTTACCACGCTAGATTTAGTGAGCCTCCTTTGATTGTAGTAGAAAAGCTGTGGGTTGTTCTAGTCTGTGCCACTCTGGACCTCCGTCATCTGAACTTGTAGGAGGAGGGAGAGAAGCCCTAGACCAGAATGCTATGGATACCCATTGTTCTTATCCAAATTACAGCAATTTAAAAATCATAAAAACTTCTCAGATTGTTGTATGCCCTATGTTAATTTTTAGAGTGCAATGATTGTTTATGTCAATTTTGTCTAACTTTAAAGGTGCTTTTGGGGGAGAAGAGAGGATTTGCCAATCATAGCCAGAAGCCAGAGCCATTGCCATCATAGCCAGAAGTCTAATGATGATATTAATTTTCATTGGTTGGTTAAGGTGTTGTCTTTCGCCAAAATGTTTTTTCACTGTACATTTACTGTTTTTCTTATGTAATTAAGTAATTTGTGTACAGAGACTTTGAGAATATATACAGATTTTGTTCCTTATCAAACCCCTCCTTTATTTAGCATTCATTAGTATTTTCTGGCTGATACAATTTTACTGTTATGGCAGCAAAATGGTGACTTTTCTACTTGGCATTGTATTGTGAGGAAGAGTTTTCTCTCTCTCCCTTTCCATCCATCCATGTCTCCATCTGTTATCAGTATGGATGCACACATTCTTATTCTATTCATTGGGTTATAACTTATTACTACCTTTTGTTTTTCGGATGCTAAAAGTGTTCAGATTTGGCCACTGGGAGTTTCTTCAGATTGTGCCTTGTGTCTTTTTGATATGTCTCTGTCATTTTTGTTTTGTTTTGTTTTGTTTTGGAACACTTTCTTACTTCCTTTACTTTTCTAATGGAGGTATAGTTAACATACAGTGTTACATTAGATCGTATAATGATTCAACAGTTCTATACACTTTTCAGTGCTTATCAAGATAAGTGTACTTTTAATCCTCTTTACCTATTTCATTCATTCCTCCACCCACCTCCCTTCTGGCAATTGCCGGTTTGTTCCCTGTATTTAAGATCTGGGTTTTTTTTTTTTTGTGTTTTCCTTCTTTGTTTTTTTATTTGTTTTGCTTCTTAAATTCCACATATGAATGAAATCATATAGTATTTGTCTTTCTCTGATTGACTTATTTCACTTAGCATTATACTCTTTAGGTTTATCCATGTTATGCAAATGGCAAGATTTCATTCCTTTTTATGGCTAAGTAATATTCCAGTGTGTGTGTGTGTGTGTGTGTGTGTGTGTGTGTACCACATATACTTTATTCATTCATCCATGGAGGGACACTTGGGTTGCTTCCATATCTTGGCTATTGTAAATAATGCTGCAGTAAGCATAGGGGTGTATATATCCTTTTGAATTAGTATTTTGGGTAAATACCAAGTAGTGAGATTACTGGATCATTTGATAATTCTAGTTTTAATTTTTTGAGGAAGCTCCATACTGTTTTCTGGAGTGGCTGTACCAATTTGCATTCCCACCAACAAGCACTTCCTTACTTTCTGACACAACAAGATATTTTAGGCTCATCTTGTACCTAACCTGCCCCAATTCTATCCTTTGTGTAGTTTTTTATTATGTGGACTTTCTTCGAGTGATTTGTACAATTTTTTTTTGTTGTGGATATTAATCCTTGCTAATTATTTTCTCAAATCTGTTGTTTTGCTGTTACCTTAGAGTATGGTATCTTTTGCCATGCACTGGTTTTACATTTTGATCTCACTTTATTTGATAGGATTTTTCCCATACCAGTTTTATGAATATATATTTAATCATTTTTTTCTAATAACATCATAAAATTTCCCCCCTTTTACCTTTAGGTGGTAGATTTGCTGAAACAAAATTTAATTAATACTGTGTACAAATATTTTGTCTTTATTTTTTTAAATGGATAGCCAATTGTCTCTACACCATTTTTTTTTTAATGTTTATTTTTGAGAGAGAGAGAGAGAGAGAGAGACAGAGTGTGAGCAGGGGAGGGGCAGAGAGAGAGGGAGACACAGAATCTGAAGCAGGCTCCAGGCTCTCAGCTGACAGCACAGAGCTGGATGAGGGGCTTAAACCTATGAACTGTGAGATCATGACCTGAGCCGAAGTTGGACGCTTAACTGACTGAGCCACCCAGGCATCCCTACACCATTGTCGAATAGTGAAATGTTTCTCTATTTATTTGAGTTACTATCTTTATTTTATATAAAATTCTCTTATATTTGTTGATCTGCTTCTAGGCTGTTATGTTCATTAATCTGTAATGTATTTTTCCTAATTACCAAACTATTTGTATTATTAACTGTTTTCTTTTTCTTTTTAAAGTTTATTTACTTATTTTGAGAGGGGGAACGGGAGAGAGAGGAGAGAGTGCATGAGTAGGGGAGAGGCAGAGAGAGAGGGAGAGAGCGAGAGAGAATGTCAAGCAGGGCTCCTGATGTGGGGCTCGATCCCATGAACCATGAGATCATGACTGGAGCCAAAATCAAGAGTCAGATGCTTAACTGTCCGAGCCACCCAGGTGCCCATGTTACTAACTTTTTGATGTCAGGTAGGGCAAATTTGCTTATTAGTCTTCTCTTTGAAAATTGTCTTGACTATTCTGCAGTGTTTTCCTTGAGATGAATTTATAGTCAGCTTATTAGCTTTTTTTTTTTTCAACGTTTTTTATTTATTTTTGAGACAGAGAGAGACAGAGCATGAACGGGGGAGGGGCAGAGAGAGAGGGAGACACAGAATCGGAAACAGGCTCCAGGCTCCGAGCCATCAGCCCAGAGCCTGACGCGGGGCTCGAACTCACGGACCGTGAGATCGTGACCTGGCTGAAGTCGGACGCTTAACCGACTGTGCCACCCAGGCGCCCCTATTAGCTTCTTTTTAAAGCCTGTTATAATTTTGAGTGAGATTGCATTGTTGATAGGTTAATTTGAGGATACTGATGTCCTTATAATTTCAAATCTTCCTGTGTAAGAACAGTACACCTAACAATTTTAGTTAAAAAATGTTTTTAAATTAATGTTTATTTTTGAGAGAGAGAGAGACACACAGCATGAGCAAGGGAGGGGCAGAGAGAGAGAGGGAGACACAGAATCTGAAGCAGGCTCCAGGCTCTGAGCTGTTGGCACAGAGCCGGATGTGGGGCTTGAACCCATGAACCACGAGATCATGACCTGAGTGGAATCAGACACTTAATTGACTCAGCCAAAAAAATTTTTAAAGATTTTATTTCTAAGTTATCTCTATACCCAACATGAGGCTCAAACCTACAACCCTGAGATCAAGAGCTGCATGGTCTACTGACTGAGCCAGCCAGGCACCCCTATTTAGTTTTTTAATATAAAAGTATTAAAACTTTCTTCATATAGGTCTTGTGAATTTCTTTTTAGATTGATTTTTATGGTTTTGTTTTTATTTTACTTTACTTTATTTTATTTTATTTTATTTATTTCTTTCATGAATAAGACATTTTCTTTTTCTATTACATGTTCTCATGTTCTCAGGTGTAAAGGAAAGCTGTCGCTTGCATCTCCTTCCTTCCTGTTCCCTTTCCCTTGTCTGAGGCTCAGTTAGCCTGTGGATGCTGAGTTTTGTAACTGCACTTTGTGGTTATGTGGGAGGAGGGTGCTATTCAGGGGATGTGTCACTGTTAGTCTCTAGCTGTTGGAGCTTCCACTTCTTCCTCAGAGTCTCCAGACTCTCTGTGCTGTCCTCTTTTTGTGGTCTCCCTCACTGACCCCACTTGGGCCAGGTGTCACTCACTGCCTGGTACTGGCAGGTTAAAAGATGAAGGAGAGGATGACACATCTGGCTGCTCTTTCCTTGGCCTCCCTGACCATTTACCCAGATGATTGCTTCAAGCCTCTTTGTCAAGAACTGGGAAGGTCTGAGATTTTACCCGACTTACACGCTCACAAGTGAATCTGCCACAGTCTCATGGATGCTGCAGAAAACACGAGACTCCTAAATCAGAGACAAATGGCTTTACTACATTGCATGCCAGTTCTCCTTTGCCTCTCCCCCTCACTTCCCAAGTCCCGTTGGTTCACGTGGATGCTGCCCAGTAGTGGGTTGGTGTCAAAGCTAAAGAACCATGTACTTAGGGAGCCCCAATCTTTTATAATGGCTGCAAGCAAATTTGCTCAGTCTTTGCCCCTAAGGGAGACATTTTTATTTTTTAATGTTTCTGTTTTTTAAGTTTATTTATTTTAAAATTTATTTAAAGTTGTTTAAAGTTTTTAAGCTTTTTAAAAAACTTTACGTATTATTTGAGAGAGAAGGGGAGAGAGTGTGCTGGAGTGGGGGAGGGGCAGAGAGAGAGAGAGGAAAAGAGAGAATCCCAAGCAGGCTCCGAGCTATTAGCGTGGAGTGTCATGTGGGGCTTGATCCCATGAACTGTGAGATCATGTCCTGAGCTGAAACCTAGAGTTGGACACTTAACCAACTGAGCCACCCAGGCCCCCTGACATTGTTTTTATTGTACTGAACCCAGCCAAACTTGCTCTCTACTCCTGGAGGGAGACACTGTCTTCTAAGGCTATTCTCTATTCATGCATCCTTTATTTGACTAGGATAGTCTGGAACAAAAAGTGTCAGCGTCTCTGTTTATAAGACATGCAGAAACATGGGAGACTCATGGAGAATTCTCTCCCAGCACTCTCCTGCTCTTGGGGTCTACCACCTCTGAGGTTTGAGCAGCCTTGGGGTCCTGTCTGCTTTTATGCACCAAATCCTTTCAAGCTTGAGTTTTGGCCTGGAGGCCAGGGAGGGTGGCAATAAGAATTACTGTGGGGCCACGGAAGAGGGTGATCTCATACATCCCTCCTGTACCAGTTGATCAGCAAGACTCTCTTAAATCCATCCACTTCTCAGCCATTAATTTATTAAGACCCTTATGATCTCTCACTAGGATTATTCCATTGGAATATTAGCTCCATGAGGGCAGGAATTTGTGTCAGTTTTGTTTACTGTTCCCTCACTGCTTTGATTAATGCCTGGAGATTTATTTATTGAGTGAATGTTTTTTATTTTTTAATAATGGTTTTGAGATATCATTCACATACCACAAAGGTCACCCTTTTAGAGTGTACAATTCAGTTTTTAGTATATTCACAACATCATGCATCAATTACTACTATCTAATGCCAGAACATTTTCATCTACTCCCCACCAAAAAAATCCATTCCTGTTAGCAGTCACCACACGTTCTCTCCTCCCTCAGTTGTTGGCAACCACCATTTTACTTTCTGTTTCTATGGATATGTCTTTTCTGGACATTAATATAAATGAGATCATACAATTGTAGTATTATGTTTTCAACATTCATTCATGTTGTGATATGTATCAGTATTTCAGTATTTCATTCTATTTTATGGCTGAATAATATTCTACTGTATGGATCTACCACATGTTATTTGCCATTCATCAGTATGATGCACGTTTGGATTGTTTACATTTTTTGGCTATTATGCAGTCAAATGCTCTGGAAGAGTGATTGGCTATTATGAATCATGCTATGAGCATTTTTGTATACGTCCTTGTGTGAAAATATGCTTTCAATTCTCTCAAATGAAACAGAGTGGCATTACTGGATTATATGGTAACTGTTTTAGCTTTTTTGAGAAACTGACCTGTCAAACTTTTTCAAAGTGACTGCACCATTTAACATTCCTACCAGCAACTTATGAGGGCTCCAATTACTCTATATTCTTTTTTTTTAAATATGAAATTTATTGTCAAATTGGTTTCCATACAACACCCAGTGCTCATCCCAATAGGTGCCCTCCTCAATACCCATCACCCACCCTCCCCTCCCTCCCAACCCTCATCAACCCTCAGTTTATTCTCAGTTTTTAAGCAATTACTCTATATCCTTACCAATACTTGTTATTTTCTTTTTGATGACAGCCATCTCAGTGGGTGTGAAGTAGAATCTCATTATGGTTTTGATTTGCGTTTCCCTGATGACTAATGATGATCAGCATCTTTTCATGGGCCTATTGGTCATTTGTATATTTTCTGTGGAGAAATGTCTATCCAAATCCTTTGCCAAGTTTTTAATTGAGTTATTTGTCTGTTTATTGTTGAGTTGTAAGACTTCTTTTTATATTCTTGAGTAAAGTCTCTTATCAGAGACATGAGTAGCAAATATTTTCTTCCATTCTGTGGATTGTCTTTTCATTTCCTTCAGGTTGTCTTTTGAAGCACAAAAGATTTTAATTTTTATGAAGTTCAGTTTTCCTGTTTTTTTCTTTTATCATTTGTACATTTTTTGGCACCCTATCTAAATTGAACAAATGTTTGAATAGTTCCTTTTTTATGTTCGAAAATTTATTATAAAATGCTATAAAATATTTTGAAAGAGAAAGGGCACAAGTGAGCGAGGGGCAGAGTTGGGGGGAGAGAGAGAGAATCCCATGAGGGGCAGAGAGAGAGAGGGAGAGAGAGAGAGAAGCGGGGCTCACCAAAAGTGGGCTCAAGCTCACCTGATGTGGGGCTCAAACCCATGAACCGTGAGATCCTGAAGTCAGATGGTTAACCAACTGAGGCACCCAGGAGCCCCAAATACTGTAAAATATTTTGAAAGCATGATCTGAAACACTTCATTTATGCAAGCTTTTAATTAAAATTTTTTTTTCTTTCCAAAAATTTTTGGATAAATTTGACATGTAACATTGTGTAAATTTAAGGTGTACATTGTGCCACTTTGATACATTTATGCAGTGTAATATGATTGCCATTGTAACAACTTCTATCACATTACATGCTTATAGTATAGTATTATTATCTATTGAATAGTTTCCTAACAACTCTTTCCTAACCCCCATCTCTATGTCTGTCTATTCCATTATAATGAAAGTGACTGTTCTAACAAGACTATCAGTCACTTCCTATTTTAAATCCTGAGTTGGCTTCAGTGACTTCCTATGGCTTTCAGAAAAAGTCTAAATACTGTTTCATGGCTAGAAGGCTCTCAGTGATGTTGTCCGTCATAGGTACTGGTGCCCTGCTTTTAGCTGTAGTTAAATCAATGACTCCTGCTCATTTTCCTTTCTCATCAGGGCCTATGCTCTATATATGTGAAAGAGTAACTTCGTGGGGAGATGAAATTACAGAGGACCCTGACAGCATGAAAAAATGTCTTCAAAATTGGCTTTGTGTAATAGAAATAATATTCAGTCCTGGAAATCCCAAGTGTGTGCTAATAAGGAATGAGTTTATTTCAAAGGCTAAAGCTGCCTTAGATGGTGATCCGAATGACTTCTTATCAACTTGAATGCCTTTTCCTGTGCAGTGTGCAGTTACTCTCAGGGTGAACACTTCTGAACTCCCTGGGAGAGCTGAAGCCTTCTCTGATTTCAGGGTAATTCAATTTAAGCCACGCTGTCATAGCATCTGCAGCCTGAAGCTGTTTCCCACCCAGACACCACAGTTTAGGGTAGACATGGAGGAGGCAGGGAGAGGGATCATGCGGCATGCGTCCCCAGTCTTTCTCCTTGGGAGGTGGGGGATGGGAGGATGGGATTAAGAGCATCTACTGTATACCTAGGAAGATGCTAGCTGCTTTCTGTATATTACAGCATTTAATCTTCATAACCATCTGGTGGGGTAGGTAGTATACCCATTTATATAGAAGCCTGTTTCTTTTGGCTGCCCAGATTCTGCTCTTGTTGACCATGAGTTGCCTCATCTGGGAGCAGGAGAGCATTAAACCTGCTCCCGTCTAGGCCTCACAACCCTCTGGCCCAAGGTGCAGTCATAAATGTGGACTTATAGATGGGGGGGAACGTTTGGCTGGGCTCTCCCCTGGAGCTGACTTCCAGGGCTTCTCTCTACCTTCCTGGAATGTTTCCCTTCCTAGCTCTTGGTTCTCATTGCTGCTCTGAGATGTTGGTTTGCCTCAGGGCCACAGTGTCTATATCTCTTTCTAGCTTCCTTGGATCTCAGGGGGTGAGGTCTGCAGTGGTGCTGCGCCTGTGCTGATTTCTCACCGGGAGGTAGGAGAGTCTCTGCCACTTTTCCTACAACACCATATCCTTGGTTTTGGTGTGTTTACTATGTGGGAAGTGCTGGGTCAGTGTTGGCATGTGGTGGTGAAGACGAGAAACAGTTCCTGCCCTCACAGAGCTTATCTTCTTACATAGGAGACCATTAACCAAGAAGTAAACAAATGTAAGCAGCATTATTACACATCATGATAGGAGCTGGTAATTAAACAGTTGGGGAACTGTGCTTTAGATTTTTTTAATGTTTATTTGTTTTAGAGAGAGAGAGAGAGAGAGAAAGTGTGCAAGTGGGGGAGGGGCAGAGAGAGGGGAGACAGAGGATATGAAGTGGGCTTTGTGCTGACAGCACAAAGCCGGATCCAGGGCTCAAACTCATGAACCATGAGATCTTGACCTGAGCCAAAGTCAGATGCTTAACCAACTGAGCCACTCAGGCACCCTGGACTGTGCTTTAGGTTAAGTGGCTGGCACAGATCCAACTGAGGTAAGAATGATGAACTGGATGAAGTTGGGGTTTCTTGGGTAGGAATGACACAAAGGTCCTGAAGACAGAAAGCTTGGTGTGTTTGGGGAACTGAGAGAAGTCTTGCAGGGGGCATAGAAAAGAGAATGCAAGGTGGGTGGGTGGAGGTGGGCAGGGACCAGGTCGTGTGCAGCCAAGTCAGCAAAGGGAGTTTGGGTATTTTTCAAGGTGTGTGGAAAGCGACTGAAAGCTTTCAAGTGAAGGAGTGTGTGATAAAAGTTGTTCTTAAGAGATGTGCCTGGCACTGTGTGGAGCCTTCACTGGAAGCAGCAGTGGCTCATAGGAGAGAAAACAGTGCCTGGGACCAGGTGGTGGAGAGAGGTGGAAGATCTGAGAATATTCAGGAGGTGGCATGTTCAGAGCATGCTATTGGGTTGGATGAAAGGCTGAGGGAGAGTCAAGGATAAAGGTTAGGTGGGCAGGAGCCCAGCCCTCCTGCTCTAGATTCCCCTGCTTCCTGGCTGCCCCCCAACCTTCTTTAGCCTATCTCTCCCCCTCAAATCCCAGCCCCCAGCTGCATGAGTTCCTCTCTACTTCCCATTGCTTGGGAAAGTCACCTCTACAGCCCCAGCATCAAGAATTTCAGGTCCCCCAGCTAGTGATCCTGCCTTGGCCAAAGCATGGCAACCTCTTTTTCCATTTAGCTTGGCTGAGGCAAGGTTTGTGCTTTTCTGTTAAAGGAAATTTATATCACAAAACTAGGAAGAGTGGGAGATACATTACCTTACCAACACCAACCAAAAAAATCACAAAACTTTTGCAAAAAGAGGGTTTCAGAATACAGATTCTTATGTGCAATGATAATTTGGGAAGCATCAGCTGAATTCCTATGGCGAGACTGGTTGCTGGGAAATAAGGCTGAATTCCAGTGGGTTCCTACCCTTGGGACCCCACTGGTCCAAGGGAGAGACTGAGGAGAAGGGTCAGCCTCACTATCAGTCTTTATTGGGGATGGAATCAGGGGGAGCCCAAATGAGGTAGGTGTTGAGAGAGATCATATTCTTCTCTTGTTTGACACAGAGCCGTGCCCTGGCATATAAAGCCTGCAGTGAATTTACTGATTAGACTGATGTGAAAAGGCTGAAACTATGGGCAGTGGATGGCTAACTTGAACTTTGCCCAACCAGTGTGTGCCACCTCTAAACTTATCCTCCTGGTTTTCCTGGGCTGGCAGGACTCCTTCATGTGGCCAGCAAGGAGGGAACCATCTACTGTTGAGACCTGGAGGGACAATCAAAGACTTGCTGGCTGGGCAGCCTTCTTAAGCAGTCTGAGTCCTCAGGTTATACCCTCCTTGTCAGAATCAGGGCAGGGGCTCACTCAGAGCAGAGGCAGGGCCAGTAGTATCCTGGCAAGGCTGCTCAGCCTGAGGGACATGAGCTGGGCCTGCAGAGCCCTGGGGTGAGTGTAGGCCCAGGGTATTGCCCTGAGCTCCTGAGCAAGCTCTCAAGGGAGACACGTCACTAGGTGGGTGGCATGTGGAAGTCTCATTCACCTGGGGAAAGGGGAGACAAGAACCCCTGCTGGAACGTTGAAACAGACACCCTTCATTATGGCACTCACGGTGGCCATCTGTCCCAATTTCCCAGGAAGGTCCCGAATTACCATAGTTAGCAGTATTTGTGGAGAAAAATGTATTAAGTTTAAATCCTAGATCTGCCATGTGGTTATGCGGCCTCCTTTAAATTTCTTTTTTTTCTCTGAGCCCATTTTTAAACCCATAAAGTGAGGGCTTCAGTCTGGAATCAATCACTGAGCAGGGTTTCATTCTGGAGAGCCCACCTCAGAGCCCACCTTCCCTCTCTGGCCTCTCCCCTCTTCTCCTCTTTCCCTCTGCTTTTATAACCTCACCCCCTCCAAAGACCCTTGAGGCCCAAGCTCTTCCCTGGTCTATCCCAGGAGGCAGCTTGGTCTGTTGGTATTGGGAAACAGCATCTCCAGGATAAGCACACCTTCCCTGCTGATTATGGTCATTTTTCATGGCACAACTTTGATATGTATGTGGAGATACTCCCTTCCCTAGGGGTGAGGTGCTCCTCTATCCTTTTTGGTGAGGGACAGGGTGGCCTAAAGGGCCCAATCTCCCCCTCCCCCACCCCCCATGATTTTCTCTACCCTATTCCTTAGTTTCCTGTCTTGTTTGACAGTGTCTAGATTATGGGGTCTGGAGCTGGACTACTTTACATTCTGATTCCTGCTCAGTCTCTTTCTGACTGTATGATCTCTCCAGCACCATTTGTTGAAAAGACTGTCTTCCTCTATCCATTACTTTGGCATCGTTGTCAAAAATCAGTTGGCATATATATGTGCATCTACCTCCATACTTCCTATTTTGTTCTATTGACCTTTATGTCTATATGCCAATACCATTCTGTCTGGATTACTATAGTTTCCAGTAAGCTTGGAAATCAGGGAGTGTAAGTCCTTCAACTTGGTTCTTCTCTTTCAGAGTTGTTTGACTATCTAGGTCATTCTGCATTTCCTTATAAATTTTAGAACGAGCTTGGCAAATTATTAAAAAATATACTGCTGGGATTTTGATTAAGATTCTGTTGAATCTATAAACCAATTCGGGGATGATTGCCATCTTAACAGTGTTGAGACTTTCAATCCATGAACATAGGATACCTCTTCATTTATTTAAATCTTATCATCTATTTTTGTTGTAAAGGTCCATAGGTTTTTAGTTTTCCTAATTAAACACTTTCTGTTTTGATATTGGGATCTGGGAAGATGAAAAAACTATTCTGCCACTATTGCCATCTCTCCCGAATCTCTTTTGCTTACTTCTTGAGAAACAATGCTTAGTTCATTAATTTTTATTATTTTTTTCATTATAAACATGGGCATTTGTGGCTATAAGTTTTCATCCAAGCACTGCTTTATGTCTATCTGACAAATTGTGGTGCATAGTAATTTTTCCATTCAATTCACTTCAAAAGATTGTCTATTTTCTCTTGGGACTTCTTCTTTCATTCATTGGTCATTTCAAAATATATCCCTTAATTTCTAGGCATATAAATATATTTTAGATTTTGTTGTTGCTGTTGTTACTGATTTTAATTTAATTGTATATAGTTAGAGAGTATACTATTACTATTCTAGCATATTCTAGAGAATATACTATTACTATTCTAGTATATGCGAGAGAATATACTATTACTATTTCCATACTTTTCAGTTTGTTGAGATTTGTTTCATGGTCCATTATATGTTAATTTAGTCATTTTTGTGTGCCCTTGAAAATAATTTTTTTCTGCAGGTGTTGGGTGCACTGTTCTATAATTGTCCCTTAGTTACATGTTGTTAACATGTTATTTATCCTTATTGATTTTTTAAATCTACTTTTATTAACAGCTACTGATTGTTAAATATCTCATTTTGAGAATTTATATCTTTATAGATTTGTCCATATTTGAAGGCATATTACATGTTTTAAGGACATATTATTGACTACATATAATTTAGAATTATTTTATCTTCTTGATGAACTGAACTTTTTGTCATCATGAATTGGCTCTCCTATTTCTAGTAATGCTTTTTGCCTTAAGGTTTTCACTGACTAGTAACAATCTAGTCATACTACTTCTTTAGGTTACTGAGTGCATGGTGTATGTTTTTCTACCCTTCAGCTTGTAACTTTTCCGTCTTAGTCCATGTGGATTGTTATAGCAAAATGCCCATTTAGACTGGCTGGCTTAGAAGCAACATTCTCACAATTCCGGAGGCTGGAAGTCCAAGGTCATGGCACTGGCAGATTAGGTGTTTGGTGAGGGCTTGCTTCTTCACAGATAGCTCTTTTCTCACTGTGATCACACATGATGGAAGGGATGAGAGAGCTCTGTGGGGCCTCTTTCTTAAGGTCACTAATTCCATTCATGAGGGCTCTGTCTTCACAACCCAGTCACCTCCCAGATGCCCCACTTCCAAATACCATCACCTTTCAACATATGAATGGAGGGGGACGCAAATATTCAGACCATAACACCTTTCTGTATACTTACGTTTTATGTTTCTTATGTATGTATGTATGTATTATTTTTAATTGAAGTATAGCTGATATATAACATTCTATTACTTTCAGGTGTACAACAAGTGATTTGACAATTATATACGTTATGAAATGTTTACCATGATAAGTGTCATTACCACTGGTCACCATAGAAAGTAATTGCAGTATTATTGACTATATTTCCCATGCTGTACTTTTCATCCTTGTAACTTATTTATTTTATAACTGTAAGTTTGTACCTCTTAATCCCCTTCATTTAATTTTATCTTCTTCCACTCCCCTCCCCTCTGGCAACCACTAGTTTTTTCTCTATATTTATGAGTCTGTTTCTCTTTATTGTTATTGTTGTTTGTTTGTTCATTTGTTTTGTTTTTTTTAGATTCCACTTATGAGTGAAATCATATGGTATTTGTTTTTCTCTGCCTGACTTATTTCTTATAGTATAATACTTTCTTTTTTTTTAATGTTTTATTTATTTTTGAGACAGAGAGAGACAGAGCATGAACGGGGGAGGGTCAGAGAGAGGGAGACACAGAATCTGAAACAGGCTCCAGGCTCTGAGCTGTCAGCACAGAGCCTGACGCGGGGCTTGAACTCACGGACTGCGAGATCGTGACCCGAGCCGAAGTCAGCCGCTTAACCGACTGAGCCACCCAGGCGCCCCAATACTTTCTAGATCCATCCATGTTGTTGCAAATGGCAAGATTTCATTCTTTTTTATGGCTGAGTAATATTCCACTATGTCTATATACCACATCTTTTAAAAAATTACATGTGTTTTTATTTTATTTTATTTTTTGTTACTGTCTTTATTTTTACCCTATTCTGTTAACAGTTTTCTAGTATCCCATTGCCTTTATACATTCATCTATTGATGGACACTTAGTTTACTTCATATCTTAGCTATCGGGTATTTGGGGATGCATATATCTTTTCAAATCAATGTTTTCACTTTCTTTGGGTAAACACGCAGGAGTGGAATTACTGGATTTTATGGCACTTCTATTTTTATTTTTTTTGAGGTTTATGATTCTCTTTTTACTATTTTATTATTTTTAAAAACACTTTATTCCTACTGCAAATATCGCATTTATTATGCTATGTTAAGATTAGTGGTCAGTGTGTGGGTCTCCTGATTACTTTTTTTTAAATAATTAAAAAAATCTTTAATGTTTATCTATTTTTGAGAAAGAGACAGAGTGCAAGCAGGGGAGGTGCAGAGAAAGAGGGAGACACAGAATCCAAAGCAGGCTTCAGGCTCTGAACTGACAGCACAGAGCCCAATGCAGGGTTGAACTCATGAGCCATGAGATCATGACCTGAGCTGAAGTTGGCTGCTTAACCAACTGAGCCACCCAGACGCCCTTATAATTTTTTAAAAATAAGCTCTATGCCCAATGTGTGGCTCGAACTCATGACCCTGAGATCAAGAGTCACATGCTCTGCTAAATGAGCCATCCAGATACCCCTATGTTTCTCTTTTTAAACAGATATATTTAATTTAAAAAATACTTCTGATAGTCTTTCAGATTTTTATTTTTTAATTTAATTTATTTTTTTTAAGTTCATTTATTTATTTTGAGAGAAAGAGAGAGAGCATGAGCAGGGGATGAGGCAGAGAGAGAGAAGGAGACAGTATCTCAAGTAGGCTCTGCACTGACAGCACAGAGCCTGACACACGGTTCAATCCCACAAACCGTGAGTTCATTACCTGAGCTGAAATCAAGAGTTGGATGCTCAGCCAACTAGGCCACCCAGGCGGCCCTTCAAAGTTCTCTTCCTAAAAGATATTTTGCCATGTGCTTTGAAGTAACATGCTTTTACACTATGTATTAGAATCAAATAAGATATTGTATGAAAATCATCTAGTTTGTCAAATCAAAGTTTCTCAGTTAATGTTAGTTCCATGTAAACTGAAATAACAACTACAACAATAAAAGAAACAAAACATGAAGATTGGTAACCAACTGATCCTACAAGGTATTGGTTTTAAGCAATTGCTTTTAGAACAAGGCAGGATATAAACCAGTGAAAACCCTAGTAGGGAAGCTAAAGTGCTTCACTCATGCATGAGCTCCACCCACCTTCTTTGGGGTGAGGACACAGCTCTGGGTCTGGAGGACTGTACCACTCATCCCAGCCCTCTGAGGGCAGCATGGCACTTATGCAACTTTGGAACTGAGCTAAGCTCTACCTACAGGCTCTCATTTAATCCTTAGAACAATCTCATGGAGCAGGTTGTTCTTCTTTTCAGATTAAGAATCCAAGGCCCAAAGACAACTTGGGTGACTCAGTCCATTAAGCTTCTAACTCTTGATCTCAGCTCAGGTCATGATCTCACGGTTTAGGAGACTGAGCCCCGTGTCAGGCTCTGCACTGACAGCGTGGAGCCTGCTTGGGATTCTATCTCTCTCCCTCTCTCTTTACTCTTCCCCTTGCCTCAAAATAATAAATAAACATTAAAAAAAAAAAGAATCCAAGGCCCAAGAGCACCAATCACTTGTTTGTTTTCCTCTCGCATAGGCCCTATGGATATGGTCTGATTGGTTTTTCCAAATGCTCCCCTAACCCTGCCTCTGCAGTTAGTGTGGAGACTGGGGCTGGGCTGGTTTAAGGAGCTGCCTTGGTCACTGCCGCATGAATGGGTGTAGAGGCAGAGCATCTTTTTGTTCTGACCCCACCACTAGGGCATGTCAGTGGATAGTCTATCTTCTGTGGCTGGTTGGGGCCAGAACAAACCAGTTATCTGAGTGCATCCCTGGGCTCTCCCCTGCAAGCAAAGCCATTTATTACCTAGTGGACCTTGTCCATATCTAGAATTGCCCCATTGTCATGGTAGCTTTGGACTTGGAGATGAACTTCCCTGTGGAAAACAGGCTGGGTCATGTGTCTGCCCCGCCTCCTGGGCTTCCTTGTCTCACAGCACTGATTTTCCCACACTGCCATTATCAGACTAACCTGTGTGTCTTCCTTCCTGCCGTGGATGCATGGGGGTGCACAGACCAAGTCGTAGTCATCCTGGCATGGGGCCTGGAAGTGGGTAGGTAAATGCTTCTTGGATGGAGTAAAAGGTATAATTTGAGCCCTGATCCTGTGTCCTGAAGTTGCTGTAAGTTCCCAGCCTGGTCTCACGTTTGTTGAGGTTTAAATAGCCTTCTGGGCAGCCTTCCTGACCACTCAGCTCCTCTGAGCCTGGTCTGGCCCCCTATGTCTCTAAGCCCAGGCTTTTCCTACTTTCTGCTGCCTCAGCTGTATGAGGCTGTCAAAGCCTCTGTGGCCCCAACCTGGTCTTGTAGCCCTTCTAGTACAGTTCACTTGCTTTGAAACTCTAATTCTTTAAAGCCAGACTCTTCATGGCCTTCTTCATCTTTTCACTAGCCAGCTTGTAGACTGGCCCCTCTTGGGTAAGTGTCCATCCAGGTCTGATCACCTGGGTTCGGCTGGTGGGATCCCATGGCCCACACGATGGCAGCCCAGGCAGCAGATGGTCCTCACTGGCTGAAGGCTACAGAAGGGAGCTGGGGGCAGCAGGCTCAGTGACATGCATCTCTAACCCACTGACAGCCACTCACGGATGCAGGGCTGATCACCTGACTGTCCTCCCTCACCAGCCTGAGCTCTGTGGAGGTGGACCCACATCTCATTTGCATCTGGATCTTGAGTGCTTAGCACACAGCCTGGTCCACAGTGACAACCAATAGCTGAGAACCACGGCAGGGATGTTGATTCCTGTTGGGGTGGGCCGAAGGTTCTACTGCTGGCTTCCCGAAGATCCAGATTGCTGTGTGGCAGAGGAGTCTGCTTTTGTTTGTATCTACCAGACCATAAGCAGCCCAGCTCTGATCTGTAGGGACCTGGGCCTCGGAAGTTTTTAGCAGGGGCATCTGTTGTTCAGGAAAATCTCATTGCCTGTACATTGCACCAGTTCCCAACCTGCACAGCATCAGAGTGTCACCAAATAGGGAGGATAAACAGTAGAGCCGCTCACGGGGCTTGACCCCACAGCCTGACTCCCCATAATATAGCATGAGTGCTAGAAGCCCGCTGCCTTTCTCACAGATGCCCTGCCTATCGCCCTCAGAGTGGAGCCCAGGAGCTGCTACTTTCTGCCTGCCACTCACAGGGAGAGGAAGGGAGTGTTGTGTCCTGCAACTAAGTGGGCAGCTTCCAGCAGACTCCTACGCTTACCTTTGCCCCTCTCCCAGGCGGCACTGAGGAGGCTTGCCGGGAGACCTTCCCTAGCACTCGCAGCTGCTCCTGGACCTGAGTGGAACCCGCCATGTCCTCCTCAGACCAGGAGGAGAAGAGTCTATAGTTGGCGATCCCCTTGGGGTGAGGGGTTATTATCATCCCTCCCAGGGGATTTGGGTGGAACATGGGGATGGCATAGTGTAGTGGAAAGGGTGAGAACAACCAGGGCTTGGATGCGGGCTCTGGGTGACTGGAGTGGAGCTGTGGGCAGAAGGAGAGAGGATACATATGTGAAATTTAAGAAACAAGATAGATGAAAGTAGGAGAAAGAAAAAAAATGGAGGTAAACAGTAAGAGAGACTCTTACCTATAGAGAACATACTGAGGTGTGACAGAGGGAGATGGGTGGGGAGATGGGCTAAATGGGTGACGGCCATTGAGGAGGGCGCTTGTTGCGATGAGCGCTGGTGTTGTAAGTGATGGATCACTAAATTCTACTCTTGAAAACAATATTACACTATATATTAACTGACTAGAATTTAAATAAAACCTTGAAGCATAAAAAAAAAAAAAGGAGAGGGACTAAGCATGTGGTGTTCCTCAGAAATGGATTTTGTGAGGCTTGTGGAAGCAGCAAACAGCTAGAATGTGCAAGGTCAGGAGGGTGCTTGCCATGACCCGGGGATCAGGTGAGGAAAGTTGGACTGGGCTGGCAACAGGAGAAGGGAAGGTGAGAGGGAGGCCAGGAATCTGAGAATAGGAAACCGGTCATGGTGGCTTGAGCAGAGAGGAGCGGGGGTGAGGACAGTCCCAAAGCAAATTCCCACATGTTGTGTCTGGGTCCGGGGACAGGGGCAGAGCTGACAGGACCAGCTGGGCCGGTCCTTGAGTGGGAGGCTGGGATAGGAGGTGCTGAGTGTGCTTGCTCGTGGGCCAGAGGGTGTGTGGTTCACCATGGTGTGGCTCCCAGGGCCCCGCTGGAGGGAGGTGGTGTGGCAGAGTGGGACAGTGCAGGCTTTGGTCTGGCCTCACCATGCCACTCTTAGCTATGTGACCCCAGGAGGAGTCCCTCACCTTTCTGAGCCTGACTGTAACATATCAGCTCCCTCCCCCTGGCCTCGAGGCAGTAATTACAGCTGCTACAGTCCAGCATACCCAAAGAGGGCAGATAGAAAGGAGCCACAGATAAATGGGTGAAGAAATTGTGGTATATATACGATGAGGTATTATTCAGCCTTAGAAGAGAGGGAGATGTTGTCATTTGCAGTACCACGATGACCTGGAGAGCATTATGCTAAGTGAAATAAGCCAGACACAGGAAGAAAAATTCTGCACGATCTCACTCACATGTGGGATCTAAAAAAGTCAAATTCATAGAAGCGGAGAGTAGACCAGTGATTACCAGGGGCAAGGGGCAGAGGAAATGGGCCGGTCAGAGGATGCAAAGCTGCAGTTGTGTAGAATAAATAAGTCTATAGAGATCTAATGCACAGCGTGGTGACTATAGTTGATAATACTGTATTGGCTGCTGGGTTATTTGTCGAGTATGTTTCAGGTTCTCTCCTGTGACACACACATAACTGTGTGAGGAGATATAGTAATCATTTCACCATGCACATGTGTATCAAATCTTCGTCTTCTACACCTTCAGTATATACAACTTTTATTTAAAAAGGAAAAGAAAAGAAAGGAGCCACGGCCAGACTGAGTCCAGACTGGGCAGCTCCATTTCACAGGCTGGAGAACTGAGACCCTAGAAAGACCTCCCTCACCCAGCTGGCCTGCTGGGGCCTGCTTGTGGCTCCTCACATGGTGCTGCTGGCAGTGCCTGGCGGCCTTGCCGTGGCCGCTCCCACCCCCTATTAGCTGTTGACATACAAATGCCCTGGTAAGGAAAATATTTTCATTCTTTTATTACAACATTCTCGGGCCTGCTTAATCATATTTTTCTTTGTCTTTAAAAACAAGCTTCTGTGTGGTTTTTTTATCTTCTTGCTGCTTTTCTCAGGACATCCTAGAACCGAGCCTCACCGATGCTTAATGCCTTTTCATGTGTCACCGCCCTCTGGCTACTTTAGGGGAGTTTAGGGTGGGCAGCTGCTGAGCCCCTCCAAATGCCTCACACCACACTTGACACTTTGCATCCAGGGATCTTTTACCAACCTCACTTCTACTCTGGGAGGAAGGTGTCAATCACCTCATTTTGCAGAAGAAACTGCTATTCAGAGAGGTTCAATTCAGACCTGGCCAAGGTCACACAGCTATAAGTGGTAAAGCCAGAGCTCGCGATGGGATTCAAGCCAATTTGATTTCCAAGTCAGGAATTATTCTGTTAATATATCTGCTCTGCTAGCGCTCTGTTCTGATCTCTGGCACCAGACTGCTGTGGTGACCTAAAGCAAGTCCCTGACAGTCCGTCTCTGTGTCCTATCATATCCTCTGGGTGTGACAGCTCATCGTGAAAATGGGAGTATGAAGATGATAGTGGTCATTGACTGACTGTATAAGTGGTTAGTCAGTTCTTTGGCCAGATGTTTATTGAGGGCTTACTATGTGCTGCTGAAGTTGTAGTCCCCCCAACCAGATTGTGAGCACTACACCCCCCACTCATGGTGTCCTCACTGACACACAGGGCTCAGCAAAGATGTACTGAATGTTGGAACTGGATCCCATACACTGCAGCCAGGTTGTGATAGAAGGAAGAATCCATAGAGGTGTTTGCTGGAAGCCCAGGGATTTCATGGGTTTGGGGAGGTGGCATCCTTCACAGAAGGGAAGAGGAGAAACGTGTCCTGGATGAAGCCTGGATTCCAGACCTGGAAACCCATCCTCAGAGCAGCCTTCCATTACTCTGTGGCTGACAGCAAAGCCTCTTCCTGTTTGGCCTCTGTTTCTTCAGCAGGAAAATGTAGGGTCTGTCCCTGCTGGCTGCATGGCCTCATATCCAGGTTAATTTCACTGAGCTCCAGCTTCTTCTCTGAGCATCCCACCTGCTTTCCTTGCACCCTAACAGCCCCTGTGGGAGCCCAGGCCTGGCCTTTCTCCCCTCTGTCAAACACTCCTTTCTGGAGATGGACACACACACACACACACACACACACACACGACTGGAGAGAGTTACTCTGTCCTGCTGCTGCCCTGGCCGCTTGTGGGGACAGGTGTTCTGCGGAGGGAGTGGAGGGGAAGGGGCTGTTATTAGCTGCACAGAGTTCCTCTAGGCTACCTTCATTCTCTGCTCAATAGAGCCCCCAGGTCCTGCCCTCTGCTCTGGGATCTCTCCCTGTCCCAGGGTCCTTTGGTTCTGACCTGACTGATGATGGGCTCTGGCCACCGTCCCAAGCTGGGAAGAGCAGTTGGTGGAAAGTGTGTGAACTCCGTACTATCTTCAGCTGTGCCTCTTTATTCTCAAGGTCTTTTGGTTGTGAAGCAAGGCCTGGGGCCTTGGCTGGCAAGATTAGCGTGGGAGGTGGTGGTTCCCTCCTGCTGTCTGTGGTGAAAGCCGGGCGGCCTTTCCTTCAGCCAGTGTCAGAAGCTGTACTGTAGCCTGTAATTATGGACATGAAAATCCCCACATGCAGAGAGTCTGGATGGGGCCTGCTATGCAAGTAGCCTTGGGCCAAGGAAAGGTTGGAGTCAATAGGCCTGTGTTTGAATCTAGGTTCTGCCTCTCAATCATCTGTGTGTCCTTCGGCAGGTTACCTGCCCCTGGTGGCCTCAGCTGCCTCCTCTGCAAATGCAATAACTCTGCTCACCTTTTGGTGTCGCTCTGAGGGTTAATTAGACTGATGTGTATAAAACATATGACACAGGGCCCGGACTGAGCAATGTCACGTCAAAGTGAAATGGATCTTCTGTGCATGATCACACTGTGTACCCAGCGTAGCAGTCCCTCATTCATTCCCTGGGCTCCCCCATTCTCACCTTTGCCTAGAGCCTCATGCAGACTTGTCTTCTTTTTCCATCTCCCCAGATCCACAGTCCTCTTTCTTCCTTCTGCCAGCATCCTCCTCCAAGCCTGAACTAGCTACCACTCTGGAAACCAACAGGACAAACAAATTCTCACCAGTATGTGAACAACTGATAGGATCCTAGAGTTTCACTCTCCCATGGGCATTTGTATTTTCAGAGATTATTTTTTTTAAACCCCACTTTCCCAGCTTTGGGTCTGGCACACACATGGTAGATGCTCAGTAAATGCTGGTTAATTGAGTAAGTGAAAGGACCTTAATAATGTTCTACTGGTGGAGTTTCAGTCATATGTTCACACATTTGGCTTCTTTACAAATATTTTTTTTTGTCTGCCAGACATTGGGGATATCTGGATGGATCAAATAGCTACAGTCCTACCCCTCTGGAGCTTTTTTTTTTGTTTGTTTATCTAATTACTTTGAGAGAGAGAGAGAGAGTGAGCAAGCGGGGTGGGGACAGAGAGAGGGAGAGAGAGAATCCCAAATAGGCTCTGATGAGGGGCTTGAACTCATGAACCTATGAGATCGTGACCTGAGCCAAGATCAGAGTCAGACGCTTAATTGACTGAGCCATCCAGGCGCGCCCCACCAAGCATGGAACTTTTGGTGTACTATTCCTGTAGTGGAGATAATCAGACAATAAGCAAACGAACACACTTCTATTTACAAATTGTGATAAATTCTGGGGTGCCTGGGTGGCTCAGTCGGTGAAGCGTCCGACTTCAGCCCGGGTCATGATCTCACAGTGAGTTCGAGCCCCGCGTCGGGCTCTGTGCTGACAGCTCAGAGCCTGGAGCCTGCTTTTGATTCTGTGTCTCCCTCTCTTTCTGCCCCTCCCCTACTCATGCTCTGTCTCTCTCTGTCTCAGAAATAAATAAACGTTAAAAAAATTAAAAAAAACCCAAATTGTGATAAATTCCTTGCCTGAAATAATATTGCAGATTCTATGTGATCTGGTATGACAGGGGCTCCTAATTAAACTGAGGTGATCCTAATCCCAGTTAGGAGTAGGATTTGGGAAGGACTTCCAGAGAAGCTAAACTTTTAGGTGAGAGGGAATTAGGGCCAGACAGGGCAGATGTCCTGGCTTGCGGGCCTTCCTGGGCTCTGTGACACCCCCTCATAGGCCAAGACCTCCAGCCTGTATCCAGTTCTACACACACAGTGCCCCTGTCTTGGGGGCCCTCACAGTGGTCCATGTCTGCAAGGCCCCAGGGGTTAGTGCCCAAACTCCTTGTGCTGCTAAAGATTGTCACCCAGAGATGCTGCAGCAGACTGCAGTGTTAGCAGACTTAAGTTAGTACACTTAGCAGACTAAGTACAGGTTGCACATTCCGCCCTGGCCTGCCCATGACCTGGTCCAGCAGATGTCCCTGATGCTTCAGAACAAGAATGAGTTGTCCTCCACCCACCTGGGGGCTTTTTTAAAGTACTTGTCTAACACCACATGCCTGGCTTTGAAAGCTGTCCTAGAATTCCAGAACCCATGGAGATCAAACCTTCATGCAAGCCAAAATGGAGGTATTTTAGACAAAACACCACTTCTTGAAAATATAGATGTTCTTCACAGCCATCTTCTCATTTAGTCAGGGAGCCACTGGTGGAGTCTCTGAGGCTGAGTTGTTTCTCCCAGCCCTTAGGGTCAGACTGCCTGATGCCTCTGCACCCACTCTTCCTTCTTCTGCTTGCCTGTCATAGCCTGTGTCCATATCATGTCCTCCAGATCCTTCCAGGATCATGCTGCTTGTAGGCTACTCTATAAAAGCCACTCTACCATCCCGATTGTTTACCATCCGTTATCCTTAAGCCTTTGTTTGTCCTTATGTCTGAGTGGATAAACTTAGTGTTGAATCTAGTCTGTGTTTGAATCTTGTCTTGGCCACTCACTAGCCTTGGAGGTGGCAAAACAGGGTGGCCATATAATTTATCATCTCAACTGGATTCTTTTGAGAGTGAATCGCACAGGGACAACACACATAAACTAGGACTGTCACAGGCAGTGGGAACCTGCTTACCCTTTATTATACACCCAAAAAGGGCACTGGCTTTCCAAGATAGATTGTGTTGAGAGGAGGAACTGGTCTGGGGTGGTCAAGGTCATGGTCATTTCCCACTTCCTGTGCTGGTCATGGGGGCTCTGAGTTGAGTGAGACTAGGCCCCAGTCATCTTCTCCTTCCCTCCATGCAGAGTGTCTGGGGCCGAGGGGGAGAAGGTGGAGTTGCTGGCCTGAACATTCTCCACTAGGAAAGCCAGTATATGATATGGCATTGGAATGAACTCTTCAAGTGTCTCTTTCTGCTGAAAGGAGAGGAGGTGGGAGAGAGTGAGCAGAAGGACATGAGCTGTGTTCATAGACACGCCAGTTGAGTTGGTTAAGGGACACTGTGACGCTGCAGACCCAGAACCTGGATGGCTGCTCTCCCTGCACTAAGCCACTTCAGACAAGAAGAGACTGTGGTACCTTTTCCATTTCCAGAGGTCATCTGAAAGCCAGCCAGCCTGGCACCAGTCCCTGACTCACGGGGCCCAAAGGTACCTGGCCTCCACCCTCAAACGCAGTGAGGCTCCCTGGGTTTCCAGTTTTATGGAGTGATATTCCCAAGGCCAAGAGCAGGCAGGGGGCCGGCCCCAGTCTGGATTTCAACCTGCCCTGCACTGGGGGTCGTGCCAAGGCCCAGAGCTCGCTCTGACCCCCGTGTCCCAAGGCAGGGCAGACTGAGCCTGTTTTGGGGGAGTTATCAATAGTAGAAGCTGCCACCCGAGATTGTGGGGGCCAGAAATGGGAGAAAGGGCAACAGGCTCAGCTGACTTCTCCTGTCTTTGATCACTGTGAAAGCCTTCAGCCTGGGGGCTGGGAGGCACAGAGGCTTGGCACTCCTCCAGGAAGCCATGCCTGCTTTCTGTTTGTCAGGTGGCATTTCAGGTCTAAGGAGCCATCTTAGAGGACCCTTGGAAATGAGAACATACCAGGGAATAAACTTGGAAGGATGAAACTTTGCTTATTCCTGCTTCTCTGCAAAGCTTCTCCTTTTGTCCTGCTTTTACTATCCTCACACACTGTGTTTATTCCCACCTCCATGTCTTAGCATTTGCTCTGCCACCTGCCTTAAATGCCTTCCCCTTTCCTGCCAGTCCTTTGTGACCCAAATTCAGGCCTATCTCTGGAAAGCCTTTATGCCTTTTTAAGCCCACAGAGACCTTTGACCTCTTGGGTTTTTTTTTTTTTGAGAGAAAGAGAGAGAGAGAGAGAGAGAGAGAGAGAGAGAGAGAGAATCCTAAGCAGGCTTTGTGCCCAGAATGGAGCCCAATGTGGGGCTTGATCTCATGACTGTGAGATCATGACCTGAGCTGAAATCAAGAGTTGAACACTGAACCAACTGAGTCACCCAGGTGCCCTGACCTTTTTCCTCTTGGAGTCCATTATTTAATGTGTGCCTAAGGGACACCATTCAGGTCCATGGCTTGTGCAGTTCCCTACCTTCCACATGAAGGTCCCGTCTCTCCAATGAGGCAGCAACCTGTATCACCAAGATCACTTCCTCTCCACCAGCCCACTGTAGTGAGCTGTGGGACCCAGCACTGGGAGCAGGTGTGCAGGAAGCCCTAGCATCAGAGAAGCCACATGTAGACGTGTGGGCTGGGATTGTCCTCAGATGGGGTCAAGGTGCCCCATGGAACCTCAGGCTCCAAAGCCTGGAGTGCCAGATGGTTTTTATTCTACTGGCATTTGTCACTCAACCAGTTGGTTCATGGGAGTAGAGAGCAACCACAGTCCCATCACTACCCAGCCATCCTTTCCCAGTTCTCCAAAGGGGCAATTTGTCCTCCTGGCCCTGTGTTTGAATTGCCCCTATTGTGGTGACAGTGATATCAAACTGGCCAACTCTTCTGCCCTCGAGATGGTAGTGAGTTCAAAGAGACAAAGAGCAGCCTCAGAGAGTGATGCTCTGGTTTTTAAATTTCAGGGTTTCTTGGCACAATTCAAGGAAGTTACCCCATATAGGACAAATACATGCATATTCTCATGATTGTCTTATTTTTTTTCTGGCATTTCTCAGCTGCCTCTTATTCATTGCCTTGATTTCTTTCCAAAAGACAACTACATTCATTCCAAAATTCTAAGTTGGGCTCCAAATGTCAAAGGATTGGTCTCTGCCATGTGTCAAGCCATACGCCTGAATCTTTGCTCATTCAACAGGCCATTCTTGTGATGTCCCGCAGGGGTACGGCCAGAATACAAAGTCGCTCCTGGAGCCCCTCATCTCAGAATGTGAAATGTGTTCAGTAGAGGGGTGCTTGGTGGAGGAACAGTTCCCTGCAGGGCTGCCAGAAGGAGTTTCTAGCTTACGTACGTTTGGACCACCTGGGGCCCAGACATTCTGTGCCCTGGTAGCTGACAATCCCTTCTCTCATGAGAACGGTCCACTTCAAACTTGCCTCAACTGTGTAAATATGCTAGGCAAGCCAGGAATCCAGGCCCGATCCATTATCCATTTGGAACACAGCCTTCTCTCCAGGCCTCAATTTATAGCAATAGATAGGGGTGATGGACATACCCGCTTTAAAGGCCAGCCAGAGTGGTGAGTTCATTCTGTCCATCTCTGTGGCTGGTCCTTCTGGGAATGCCCCCAGAGTATTCCTACTTTAACACTCACACACCCTAGACTAATTAAAGGACCACTGTTGACTGCTTTTGGAAAAGAGGGAGAAAAGCACATTCCAGAGGACACATGCCACCCTTGATGTCAAAGTTTCTCTAGTGGAAGGTTACCTTGGTTAGATTTCAGTTGCAGGCTGAAAACACTTCACTCTGCAATGTTGTTAAAAAGCTTCAAAAAAAAATCCTCCTGTGGTATGTTTCTAATTTAAGATTGAAAAAATATTTCTATTGTGCCATATATAGAGTAACCTAAAACCCAATAAAAGCTCCGAATTAGGGCCGGACTGAATGGTTTGAATTAAGCTCAGGTAGAGGCGAGGACACCGTATCTGTTGGCTGGGGCTGCTGGCTCTCAGGCCAAAAGGCAGGTTCAAACTGGGAGAATGGACCTGCCAAGTCTGGAGAGGAACCAGCTTTTCTGCCAGATTCTGAGGCTTTTGGCCACTGGCCCATAGGGCTCCGATACTATTGTCATCTGCCCCAGCCCAGGAAGGGCCTATTGCTTTTCATGTCATCTTGGTTGTTTTGTAGGTTTCTCACTGGGGCTTAGTTTATTTGATTTGCTGGATATATTTTTTTCTTTTCTGGAGGTACCTGCCAGCCTTTGCCTGGCACCTCCCTTTGAGAAGCTGCTTATGGCTTGGTCTCTATCCATACCATGATTGCACATTTTTTTTTGAGCTGAGACTAGACTTCCTTGCCTCAGTGTCCAGTGTTCCATTTGGAGTCCGGAAAGCAGCACGTGCTCAGTGAATGCGTAGTGAATTAATAAATTTGGAACCAGTGAGTGAGAAAAATGATTTTTTTGTTATTGTAGATAACAATGCTCCATGAAACATTTTTGCACCCATCTATCTACTGACCTGTCAGTCATGTGTCTATGTCTATCATAGTCCTCCTGCCTCCACTCCATTCTCACATCACATACTCTCATTGCTCAGTTTGTGCTGCACAACCCAACCCTAACTACCCTCCCCACTCCAGCCCCCTGGGGCCAGCCCACAGCTTATTGGATAAGGAAGGTCATCTGCCTCCAGAGGACCCAAATCATAGGCTACATTAAACCAGTCAGACTCTCTTGAGATTTGAACTAAGAAACAGAGAAAGGTTGTGGCAGTGGTTAGACTGGTAGGACAGTAGCATCAAGAGCTGAGGCTAGATTCTGGTTGGCCATGGTGGGGCTATGTGCAAGCAGGTGAGTGAACAGAAAAAGCCTAGAGATGGAGATGATAGAGATAGAGATAGAGATAGAGAGACAGATAGACAGATAGAGACAGAGAGATAGAGATACTCCCATGGCCCCAGTGATGTGAAAGATGTGACTTTAGTTCCTGTGAGGACTGCCTACACTTTCTACCCTCAGATGCCATGAGATATTCCTGTATCCTTTCTTTTTATTTATTTATTTATTTATTTATTTATTTTATTTTTGGGACAGAGAGAGACAGAGCATGAACTGGGGAGGGGCAGAGAGAGAGGGAGACACAGAATCGGAAACAGGCTCCAGGCTCTGAGCCATCAGCCCAGAGCCTGACGCGGGGCTCGAACTCACGGACCGCGAGATCGTGACCTGGCTGAAGTCGGACGCTTAACCGACTGCGCCACCCAGGCGCCCCTCCTGTATCCTTTCAAAAACAAAACAAAACAAAACAAAACAATCTTTCTTTTTTATGTCACCTTCTGACTCTGATATGGGCTTCTCCTTTCCACTGTGCAGCTTCCCAGTGGGCCAGGTGGTGCTGGGAGTTGACTTTCTTGTGGCACCAGAGGTGGTCCAATGTGAGCCAGGTGGAGGGGAAGATATGAGGTGACTTGAACTGTAAACTCCCTTCCTCCCCCATTCCCTGTCCCACTCCACCCCACCAAACCTAAGAGATCAATGTGGACATTATTGTTCATTTCTCTCTGCTCATTTCTGGGGCAGAAGAAAATCTCTGACCTATGTGCCCATCTCCGTGCCAGAATTTGTCAGTGATGTCTCTCCTCCACCTCCAGGTACCTCACTACTATGACCATGGCTCCCATGACCATAATCACAGAATTGGCCTACTGTTTGAAGAGGCACAATAGCCACACAGACCTGGGTCCCGGTCCAGGCTCCTCTGCCTACCTTGGTGGCCTCAGGCAAGATGAGTCCCCTAATCTTGAGGGTGCTTCCTGTAGGGTAGGTATCTCAGAACCTGACTCAGCCCCTTGTGCCATTTAAAATAGATAATGTGTAGGTAAAGTGGCCAGCACCTCACAGGCCCTGCTGCCCACCATGACTTTCCTCTCCAATCTGAGGGATGATCATGTGCCATGGCCCACTCTCTTCCCCTTCAGTGGCTCTGTCTGCCCACTCCCCCTTCCCCATCCTGGCCAGTGCTGTTCTGGGGACCTCTCACCTGGGCCCCTGGTTTGGTCTTGGCCTTCCTTTGCCTGGAATCTGGGCCTAAGAAAGGTGGGATGTGGAGAGGAAAATGGACGGACCCAGAGTCAGGAGGCTGGGTAGGTCAGAGAGGAGGCCCCAGTGGAATGAAACCACCACCTTCACAGTCCTGGATCTGGAGATCATCTCTCTGGGGCTCATCAAGGGGAACTCTGAGGGCAGGACAGCCCCCAGCCTCCACTAGATGGCACTGTTGCAGGTCATTTCTATTCAGGAACCCTTCTCAGAGTGAGAGTGTGCACGCATGAATACCTGAACTGGTTGGGGTGTGTGTGTGTGTGTGTGTGTGTGTGTGTGTGTGTTGTGTTGGACATTCCTGGCTTCAGTCTTGCAATGTCCTAGCCTACCCTTTGTTCCTTAGGATAGAAGTTACTGCTTCTGAAACATCTTCCAGGGCCCCTGTGGGTCAGGGCATGAGTACCTGACTCTAGGGAGTTACAGAGAGACCAGGGCAGGTCCAGTGCTCCTCATGGCACACCCACCTGTGGGAGGATGGTGAGTTCTTCTGAAACTGAAGCCCAGAAGGTGCAGAGCCCCAGTAGGCTCCATGCTCTGGGTGGGCATTATTGGGGGATTTGGACTGGGGGCAAGCTTTCAGGGTCTTGAATGTTTCCAATGCAAATTTTATTTTGTGTATTAATGCTGGATGGTTGGTAGCATGTACTGGAGTGCTATGTTGAACATGCTTTTGAGGCTGGGTCTGGTTCAGGAGGAAAGAATGCTCTTGCCAGTCAATGATATCTGCCAGAGGCTTGGGGTAAGAGTAGCACTCATGACATTTTTTTTTTTTAATGTAAGTTGTCACTTGTCTATGAGGATGCACCTGTATGTCAAGAGAATCCTAGATATTTAGGACTTTAGAAGTTTTCCAACTTACTCATTGACTTCATAGATGGAAAAACTGAGGCACACATAGACAAATGAGTTATTCTTGGACACATGGCTTGTGGCAGAGGGAAGATTGGAAGGTGTCTCTGACCACCTGTACTGGTGTCTTTCAGACACATCCTTGTATTTCTTGTTGATCCAGTTCTGTGTTCAAACAAGGTACCCAACACCACATTAACTACTGTTATCTGGTGTTTTGAGATCTTTGGACATGGCTGCCAAGAGAAAGTTCCAAATTAAATCTCTTTGTGTCTTTATTGTACACCAGATAGATTTTGAGTAGGGCAGATTGTAAGGGCTGAAACTTGGAAAACAAAATCTTAGAAGAAGGAAAGAAACTGGGGTTCTGTATATTTTAAAGGGAACCCAGGGCAGCAAATTAGATATGGCTTCCGCCAAGGGTAGTAATTCTTATTTAGTACAAAGAGGTAGGCTGAAAGAGAGCAAGAGGGTCTCAGGTGCGACTTGAGGAAAGATTCCCTCGTGGTGGAGGGGGCTGCTGTGTCGGTATCTCGGAGCTGGGTCTGCACAGGCAGCCTCACATGCTCATCTGCTAGAGTGGAACAAATAGGAGCCAGCAGAGTTCCATGGAGTAGAGCAGGTGCTCAGGACCTGGAGCCAGGAGCTGCAGGTTCTAGGCCCAGCTGCATTACCAAATTAAGTGTATTGCATGCTGTCCCTTTGCTTCACTTTTGTTACCAGGCATATGGGGTTGGTGGTACCCCAGGATTCAGTGAGAATCAAATGAGATAATGGCTATCAGTCTGTGTGGGTATATGAATTGGTTCAAAAGCAAGGGTGGAATCTCCTGAGGATTCCATGAAGAAAACCACAAGCCCTGTTTAATAGTCTTTGTGTGCCTAAATGTGAGGGTGAGAACATGTGTGCATATTGCAAGTAGTAATATTAAATGTTGGGGAGTAGCCAGGAGCTGTGCTAGGCACTCTATCTTGGTTAACTCTGCAATAATCCTAGGGGACAGTTACTATCATTACTCCCATTTTCCAAAAGAAGAAGCTGAGGCCAGAGAGGTGAAATCACATGTTCAAGAATATACACTCAGCAAGGGGCAGAATGCTTAATCAACTGCCTGCCTGTAATGAAGTGGGTGCTATCTGTTAGCCTGAGAGAGGGCTAGCTCTATATATTATTTGGACTTATTGCAGGTGTTGTGGTGTGAATAAGGGCTTAGAGTTTTTCCAGGTAGGGTGCGTATTTTGTATGTGTGTGTGCATGCACATGCATACATTTTAGAAAACGATGCCCAAGGTGGAACCCAGAAGGTGGTGACCCTTCCATGAGAGCAATACCATCCTTGCATGGTACCCAAGCTGGAGATCAGGCCTCCATTACCCATGATGTATTGTACTAATACAATTAGGATTCTCATGAGAAGCCAGCAGGCGATGTATATATACATGTACACATATATTTGTGAATATACACACACATATACACACCTATGCACCCATATATATGTATATATATAAATATACATATTTTTAAGGAACTGGCTCATGTAATTATGGGGGCTGGGAGCTGGCAAGTCAAAAATTTGCAGGATAGCCTGGCAGACTGGAAACCTGATCTTCAACTGATTGGATAGGGCCCACTCAAATTACAAAAGGTAATCTGCTTTATTCAAAGTCTACTGACTTAAATGTTAACTTTACCTAAAAAATATCTTCACAGCAACATCTAGACATGTGTGACCAAATATCTGAGTACTGTAGCCCAGCCAATTTGACACATAAAATTAATCATCACATCTCTCCATTCTGGTCACTGGAAGGCTTAGGAAACATCTTTTTTTGTGAGGGGATTCCCCCACAGATAAAAACCTGGCAGGTAAAACAATATGGCTGCTTTCCCCTGTTCGGGGGAGGACTGGGCTGTACCCGTGGGTCAGGAGGAAGAGCCTTATCTGGGGCACGTACACTGAAGAATCCCCTGGAGCTAGCTCTGCTGCCTTTTTGGTGGGTCTGGTAAAGGATTTGGTAGAACTGTCCCTCTGGATCAGCTGAACAGCTATTGTGTTCCTAGAGAGCCCCACTGTATTAACGGGAAGCCTGAGGAGACTTCTGGGTGTGGGCATGGCCTGCAGCTTTTTCTTCTGTCCACAAATGGTTAATAGCACACAGGATTTCTAGCCCTGGAATGTCCTCTTTCCAGAATATTCGCTAGCCCTTCCTGTTGGTGGCTGTGAATTTTCTGGAGTTCTTGGTGGGCACTAATCTGCAGGCTCTGGTTATACTCTCATAGGGACTGCTGGAAGCTCTCTAGGAACCTGACCAGAGCCTCTCTAGGCAGGAAGAGATGGCGTAAGAAGTGGTGAATAGCTTTAGCCATGGTGCCTGACTCCAGGGAATGGGGAGCCTGTACAACCTGGCCTGCCCACCCTAGCCAGTATCTTTGGTTCTCTGAACCTAATGAAGACAGAGCTGGGCAAACAGATGCCATGCTTTTGACTGCATCTTCATCTGGTGGAGAACAGTATAGACTTTACCAGTTGTCTGTTCCCAGGAAGGGCCTACCTCTATGAGCTCAACTCTTGAGGGCAGGGTTTTGTGGCATGGGTGACCCTGAGAGCAAATGTGGAGGCATCTAGTGTGGCCTGGCAGGTCAGGGAAGGACATTTGAGAAGACATAGGGACAGTAGTAGTCAGGTGAGGTTATGTATGTCTGTGCATCCTTTGTGTGAGTGTGTGTGCATCCTTTGCAAAAGTCCTGATGCAAGATTCACATGGCCCAGTGAAGGCCCTGGTTAAATGTAGCAGGACCCTAGAGTTGTAGAGGAGATGCAGAGGGAGGCAGGACAGAAGGGCAGGCTCTTAGAGATGCAAGGTGTAAGCCAAAGGAGTTTAGACTTATGGGAAGCTTTTAGTTTTCCAGAGCTCACAGTGTGGAGCAGATGGGGTGACACTGGAGGCCAGTGGCCACAAGGCAGCTGTTGTGGTCACCCAGGTGACTGAAAAGAGGACTGTGGCCAAAGAGGTCTGGTTGAGGGGATAGAGCTGAATGTTATGGATAGGCTATGTTGGTTGACTAAGCATATGCAGCATGATAAGGCATGAGTCAAGGGTGAGGGAGGCCTGGTCTCTAGCTTGGGTACTATTTGGGGGAATGGTGCTATTTTCTTGTCAGGGCCACCATCTTTTTCATGGATGTTGGTCTCACCTTCCTTGGGGCACCCGTTATGCTCTCATGAGTCCCCTTACTTTAATGGCCCATCTCATAAACCTGAGCTTGGCTGGGATTGCTGGGTGCCATTGTCACTCCTTGGAACATATCCTCAGGGTCTATCTAAGCCTAGGAACCTGATTCAGTAGTGAGTGGTTTGGAAGCTGGTGCTGGGCAAGTTCAGTCATGGCACCACAGCTCTGCCAGGGCACTGGGGCCAGACTCCCAAGGCATTCAGAGCCCTCTCTTGACCCCTGGCTCTGGTTTCCAAAGAGCTGTTACATCTCCCAGGAAACAGCTCGGGTCCTGATGGTTAGGCTCTTCTCAGAGATTTTCTAAATTGTTACATGGTGGCTGGAGACTCTTGGGGTTTGGCAGTTGCATGTCAGGAAAACCTCAGGTAGGACCCATTAGGAGACCAATAACTGGCACCCAGTCACCAGAAATTGGTTTGGTTGGCAACTTCAGGAAGGGAGAGCGCAGTGTGGACTAGAGGGGTGGGGATGCCTCAGATAGGAGGGAGAGCTTAATCTAAGTCTTGTCCTGTGCTCACAGAAAGGAAAGAAAGAGGGGTGTTGTCTATGATGGAGGAAGGGCAAGAGCAAAGGTCAGGAGTGAGCAATTGGGAAAGACTGGCTTTTGGAGTGAGTGTGTGTATGTGTGTGTGTAAGCTGCACAGATCAGGCACTGTTTCGTTATGTATCCTCCTGTGTCTACAATGTACAAATTATACATTTCTGCTTCTAAAGGGGTTAGGGGGGAAATTGGGCACATTTTCTTTTGAGTCACAAGTTGAGGCAGACAGTTTTGGTTTCACATAGGCCTTGGTACAGCCCTTCCCACAGTGCTGACTGCTGCCATCAGGAACAGGGTGGAGAGTGTGAGGAGCTGCCTCTACCCCGACTCCACCTCCATCAGGGCTCAGTAACCCGACACTCTCCCCAAGGCCTCTCAGCCCAGGCCAGTAGCACTCCCTGTCACCATGGCAACCTTCCTGGATCTGGGTATGGTTAGGGGCACTCACAGGGACCTCTGTCTGAGAGGGCCTGAAGTCATTAGTTGGCCTGTCATGAAAACTGACATCAGGGAATTGGTTTCTAGCACCAAGCCCACAGGTGGACAGTGGACAGCCTGAATGGCTGTGAACAGTAGTTCTGTCATCAGGTGGGAGTGGGGCTGACACCTACACCCATAGCAGTGGCATGTAGGGGGAGAGGGAGGAGGGTCTTGGGTCATTTCCGAGGTGGGAGAAGCTCTGGTCTGACCATGACAGGGTAGATGGCCCAGCCACCTGAGAGGTTGGATTGAATCAGATCCAGTCCACCCTGTGCTGTTTCCCACCTGTTTTTCCCATCTCCCGCCCAGTGTGATGGGCTGCAGCTTGGACTTGTGTAGTGGGCTGGGCCAGGGCTGGGCTCATGGGGCCTCAGAGAGGACCTGCCTTAGGAGGGAGGCCAGGGAAAGGGCTATGGCATATCCAGCTTGCCTCATAGGTAACTTGATTCCTGGATATGAGATTTTCTCCATTTGTCAAATTGGTTTTCACTTCCAGTTACAGAGTGAAGATAAGCCTGGTCCAGCTGTCAGCAGGCCACCAGGCTGCCCTTCTCCTTTGAATGGCTGCCTCTACCTTCCCCCTGGCCACCAGATCCTGAATTTCACCTGTGCAATCCCTTTTCCTCACTTGGCTGGAATTATCTTCCTAAACACACACACGTGAAGCATGAGCTCCTTAATGCTGTAGCCAGACACCTGTGCATAGCTCCTACTTCCTGGACGAGGAAGCTATCGTCTCTCCTCTGTGCTCCCCAAAGCATCAATACACACATCTTTCATTGCCCTGATCAGGAGGTGCTGGGATTATCTGTCTATTTCCTCCCTTCAAAGTAAGCACCTTGAGAGCAGTGGCTTCGGTGAAGTTTTCTGAACCAAATCCAATCATGAATGGGACCAAGGAGGGGTGGGAGGAGCCCTCTACTGATGGTGATTGCTGAGCAGTCTAAGGAGAGGAATATTCTACATCTCAGCCTTTCTCCTGTCCTGGGACTGCTGGGCAGACCATGCCACTGAGGGGCCAGTAGACTCAAAACTCACATTAGAGTAGGCAGTTAGATGGTAATGGTAATGGCACTAAGTTTCCACATAGAGAACATACTATGTGCCAGGACTTATTCCCAATGTTTACATATCTTTTTAAAAAATGTATTTATTTTTGAGAGAGAGAGAGCGAGCACACATGAGCACAAGCAGGGGAGGGGCAGAGAGAGAGGAGGACAGAGGATCTGAAGTGGGCTTTGCACTGACAGCAGAGAGCCTGATGCGAGTTTTGAACTCACTAACCATGAGATCATGACCTGAGCTGAAGCCAACCAACTGAGCCACCCAGATGGCCCCCAGTGTTTACCTCTAACACTCACACAGCCCTGTGAGGTACAGAGTATTAAAAAAAAAATCCCTTCAATGAAGAAACTGAGGTTCAGAGAGGCTGACTTGTCCAGAGTCTCACAGCTGGTAACATTCAGGGCAGGGATCAGAATTCATGCCGGTCTCATCTCAAAATCCCTTTCTTTCCATGACTCCACCCTGGCCCTTTGTAAGTCTGGCCTGTGGGAACAAGCTCACTCCAGAAAGGTCCATTTCTGCCTGAATAGCATGTGCTGTTTGTTTCTTACCCAGTATTCTGTCAGGGTCCTTGGCATAAGCATCTGACAAGTCGTGTAAACTCTTATGGGCGTGAGCCCTGACGTCAGGACCAGCTCCTCTTCTGTTAGTGTTTCCTAATTGGTATTATCTCAGCAGTTGCTTTAGAGATTTGACTTTGATGAAAAAAAGTTAATTACATAATGAATTACTCTCTGAGGACCAGGCTGTTGTGTCATGGCTCAGCCACGTGTGGGGCAGGGAGCTGGCTGAAGGGGAGTGTTTGGGATGAGCTGACGTGCATCCCCCCACAGTGTGCCCTGCATTTTTTCGTGGTGACTGCAAGATGGATTTTGGGACTTGAATGGCCCGCGGGGATAACACACGAGTATATGGGCCACAAGGAAACATCTGCGCCATTTTGCTCCTAACGGACCAGAGAAAGCGGAGTGCGTAAGAAGCCTTGTTTTGAAATGTGTTTTCAAAATAAAGGGTTTCATAACAACCATGATTGCAGAAACAACTGCTGATGGGAATAACTTCCTGGAAAGCAGAGGCCTCCATGAGAGCTGGGATTTAAAAGGCCAAGTTGAGTTCCAAACCTAATTGAAGTTGAGCACTGTTTTTTGTGTGCGCGTGCACGCACATATACACGTGTGCACACACACACTCACACACATGTGGGTGCCTCCCTCAGGCTTCAGGCTTTGTTGTTAGCCTCTGATACTCCACCCAGGACCACCGAGCTTTTGTTTCAAGGTCTGGGGCGACATAGGAGGCTAAGAGAACTCTCCATTCTTCCAAGAACTTGAGGCCCCTGGTCTAAACAGAGTGGCTGGAAGTAGCTCCTTCTCCAGTGATTGCGCAAAGCTGAACTTTGTAGCGGTCCTTTGATCACATGATCGGACCAGAGAGTGAGGCTCAGTCAAAGGCACATCTCATAGGTTAGCAAATAGCCTGTGGGATGGTCTGTTGCAGGACGCTGTCCAATAGAGACTCAGCATTTGATATCATGGCTATAGGCCCAATCAGATCTTCTTTGTGGATACCACAGCAGCTAGATGGCAGGCAGAGAAAAGGGGGAAGTCAAGATATTCTTAGAAGCCATGGACCAGCAGGATAGCAGGGACTATTGAAAGGATACCTGGTGGCAAGAGGAGGAGACAGAAGACTAGGGGGTTAAGAATGTCAGAATCCCGGAGCCACTGGAGCCATGGTGGCCTCCTGAAGGTAACAACTGTTCCTCATGGCTGAGCACCTGTATGTCTTTGCATAACCTTACAATAAATATACATTCCTGGAGGTCCTTTGAACTCATTTAGCTACTTGGTTCCTAATGGAACCTAGCCAGCCAAGGGTCCACCATGTTCTTGCCCATGGAGATATTTCTGTCAGTCTCCACAGATGAGCAAAAAGAGAAGACTCTTCCAAGAGGAATTGCCAGCCTTGGCACTGTCTTCGTCTCACCCTTCCTTGGGCTTTTGGGTGGGATAGGGTGGCTGTGGGACCCTCCGCTTCCCACTCAGGGGGAGGTTGGTCGGAGGTGGTGTGCTAAGGCTGGGGACTTTTGGAAGTCCCAGGAGACCCTGGTTTCCAGACCAGAAGAGTTTCCCACAGAGGTGGAAGGACATGGTTCTGCTTTGGATTTGGAAGGGGTCTTGCTGAATTTTTCCAATGTTGGTTCAACGAAACTAAGAACTTTTTCTTAATGCTTTCCTCCCTTCATTTTAAAGTCACTCTATACACACAAAGAGGCAGTACATGTGCTTTTGGTTCCTTTGCCCTAAAATCATCACCCTTTCTCCCTTGAGAAATCCCAGGTCTCAGAAACCTTTGGAGACATTTAAGCCCTTTCACACCCTCTTAAAACCAGGACCCTGCATGCTACTAAAAGCAAATGGATGCCGAGTGTTTCAATCAAGACAAAAAAGCATTCCTCCCTGCTTGATCCAGTGTGATCAAGGCCAACCTAAGAGCAGCCACTTTCCCAGGAAACAAGGCCTGGGAGAAATCAACACCTGATATGAAGACACTGAAGACCAAAAAGAACAGCAATGGGGTGTCAAGTTGTAAATGATTGTCAAAAGTTGACTTGTGTATTGCATCCTTCAGCTGCAATACACAGTCTTCTCTCTCCCCAGCTCTGGGGGCTGGAGGCTCACACCCTGTACACCGGTCTATATTCTGCCCTCAGCAGAGTCTCAGTGGGTGTGGATGGGGGTCCTCAGGGTCCACTCCTCCTGCCTCTTGTCTTCAAGACAGCGTCTCCTCTCAGGTAACCTTATGACGATGGTGATGTGGCAGGGGTGATAAGACAGGATGGCAGAGGTGACAGGCTGTGTGCATGAACTGCCGGAAACTCATTCTGGGCCAGTTCTCTGGGGAGGGGGAGAGGAGCATGCTGCATTCACCCAGGCTGGGAAATGGCTATGCTCCCTTGAGGTGGTGCAGTTCAGGGGTTAAGTGCACAGACCACCTGAGTTCAAGTGCTAGTTTTGCCACTTACCAGCCCGGGGACCCTGAGCCAGTTGCTTTTGTATTTGAGCCACAGCTTCACCATCTGTAAGATGAGGATAATAATAGGTCTCCCATGGTTGTGGTCTTTCATGATCAAAGATATATGAGTGTGTGTTTGTCATGTTGTACCTACGTGGCATTCAGCAAATGCTCTTCAAATGTTTGCTGTTATCAAGAATGACATGTATATGAATGAAATAATATGGTGTCTTAGATTTGCTTTAAAATAATATGGGATAAAGAAAATGTGGTATATATATATACAATGGAGTATTACTCGGCAATCAAAAAGAATGAAATCTTGCCATTTGCAACTACATGGATGGAACTGGAGGGTATTATGCTAAGTGAAATTAGAGAAAGACAAATATCATATGACTTCACTCATATGAGGACGTTAAGAGACAAAACAGATGAACATAAGGGAAGGGAAACAAAAATAATATAAAAACAGGGAGGGGGACAAAACAGAAGAGACTCATAAATATGGAGAACAAACTGAGGGTTACAGGAGGGGTTGTGGGAGGGGGGGATGGGCTAAATGGGTAAGGAGCACTAACGAATCTCCTGAAATCATTGTTGTACTATATGCTAACTAATTTGGATGTAAATTCTAAAAAAATAAAAAATAAAATAAAAAATAACAAAAAAAAAAGAAATCATCTGAAATCCATAAAGAACAGGAACCCTTATGTGTTTAAAATAGACTTTGAGAGAGAAACTTACTGGTAAATGTTAAAATTTGGTCTCTGAATATTTAATTATATTAAACATTGTTTGGACTTTGGAAAAAAAATAATAATATGGGATTGGGTAGTGGGTTGGTATACAGATTAAGTGGGACTAGCCATGCTGATAGTTGTTGAAGCTGGGTGAGGGATACACAGGGGCTCCTGATATTGTTCTTTCTACTTTTGTTTTTGAAATTTTCCATAATAAAAAGAAAAAAACCTTCATAATAAAAAGTTGTATGCATGTGTATATATGTATATTCATATGAGAGATATCAATATTTATAGCAAAGCTTCATTAGATATGTGCAGTGCACAAGCTGATTTTAAGTGATGCCCATGAACTTTAAAATTTTAACAATTATGTATTTAAAATGTAATTAATTGTAGCAAGTGGTATGGGCTGTGACAGTGTGAAATATTTTCTTTTAAAATAAAGTTAAGTAGAAAAATTGAGTTATTTGATGAGAGAAATTAAGATAATGTGAGAAGAAGAGAAAGTCTGGATATGGCAGACATGATGGCAGTAGAGATTGAATTGCTGAGGTTTGGAAAACATCATTAAAGTTCTGATGAGGAAGGGCTCATGTTTGTTTCTCTGAGTGCATGCTGTGTTGGCCTTATGGGACCATTTATCTAGAAGGTTCAGCATGGGGGTCACAGAAGCAAGAGACAGGAGGGAGACTGTGGACTTTGAGGATTCACAGACCTTGTTTCCGTTCCTGACTCTGCCACTTAATGGCTGTGTGACATTGGGCAAATGACTTACCTACTCTGGGCCTTGTTTCTTCGTCTTCAAAACTGGGATGTTACTACACATCTTAAAATGTCCCTGGGGTGCCTGGGTGGCTCAGTCACCTGAGTGTCTGACTCTTGATTTCTGCTTAGGTCATGGTCCCAGAGTCATGGGGTTGAGCCCTGCATTGGGCTCTGTGCTGAGCATGGAACCCACTGAGCATGGAGCCTTCCTAAGATTCTCTCTTTTCTCTCCCTCTGCCCCTCTTCCCTGCTCGTCTCAAAAAAGTAAAAAATAAGAAAAATAGAATGTCCTTGTGAAAATTAAATGAGATGATGCCTGTGGTGTATCTGGCATTGTGCATGACATGCAACAGGTGCTTAATAAATGGTAGTGCACTTGAGAAAGAAATAGAAAAGGCAAGGTGGAGTGTAAAGGCCATGTCTGAGCTCTGGGCATAGTCCTCACAGGTTCAGACTTTCATTCCGAACAATTTTACTCCCACCTGAGACACAGTTTTAAATGAGTGTGTTTTTTATTTGTTTTGCTGTTCTCCTACTCTGTGGATCCTAAGAAGTGGATAAGAGACAGGTGGGGATATGCTGAGCAAACAGAAGGGGGAGGCTGTTGATTGACACAATCAACACGTCGTTAGCCGCAGGACGCATCATGTGGCTCTTCAGCTTTTTATAACACTGTTGGTTTCTGTTGCTTGAGACAGCTCCTACCCCAGTCAAGCCAAAATTTGCTGTCTATAATTCACAGATAATAGTTTTTATTGAGCATTTGCTGTGAGCTAGGACCATGCCGAGCCTCCACATTCATTTTCTGACTCTACTGCCCTGACAGCCCTCCAAGCGAGGGGTCACTGTTTGCACCTCATGGCTGAGGAAGCAGAGGCTAAGAAGACGTGGTAACTTCCCGAAGGCCCCACATCAGGTGAGTGGAAAGGCCAGGACAGAACCAGGTGTGATTTCAAAGCCCATGTGCTTGGTCACAGGACTCCACCACCACTCTAACTGAGGGCCCCTGGGCTCCTCAGGACATCCCTTCCTCCTAGTGTATGGTCCTGGTCCTGGCCTAGTGGCATGAAACCTCATCAGGTCAGCTTTTGGGGTCAGCTTCCTGGTGGCAAGGGTGCCCACCAAGTGTGGCTGCAGCCTGGCAGACATGTGGCTCTCCCCAGTCTGGAGACCCTTCAGACATTTACACTTAAAAGTGCAAGCTCTGCCTGACTTCAGAGGACAAGTAATCACAAGCAGGCTCTGAACATTTGTATTTTTAGGTCACAAGGACCTTACCTTTTTTGTCTGTGATTAAAGGGTAAGGATGGAAAACTTAGGCCTTGGCTTCTGCCACTTGTGCCCAGAATGCCAGAGATAATGGTTGTTTGAGCTTCATAGTAGTCTGCTATCAGATTTCCAGGTGATTCCCCACTAATCCAGCAGTTCTCTGTAGATGCCCATAGGCATCTAGCATTGCCAAAGACAAAAAAAGCCAGCCCAGGGTTTAGAAATGGTAATATCCATTTATTGAATTCTCATAACTTCTAAATGGGACCATCTCCTATGCAGAAAAAATATGGTCACTTCAGCAGTCACACTAGGAAGTACTCAGAAGATATGAGAGATGATACCTATTATCACAGGTAAATATGCCAGCATTTACATGTCTGAATGTGCGTTCCTTTTTTAAAAGGTAATTCCCTTGAGAGTGCTACATTTATTCCGAAGATGCTTCCATTGCTCCATGCTTTTGGATGTTGTGTTCTACACGTCAGCTTTTAGGACCTATTTCATGTTCATTTCAGTGTCTCTAAGGCATTTCTTTGTCTTTAGGGGAAGATCTGGCTTTTAGAAAATCCCAAAGTCAATCCAAGCTCAGTTCAGCTCAGTGTGTGTGTGTGTGTGTGTGTGTGTGTGTGTGTATGTGGTGGGGGGAGGGGTGGTGGTGGTTGTATCAGTTATCAGTTGCCACAGTATTGCTGCAAAAGAAACAGCCCAAGAAACCTCAGGGACCCACAATAATGAATATTATTTAGCTCATGACTCTGCAGGGATTCAGCTGGGCTGGGCTGGGTTTGGCTGATCTTGGCAGGTCTTGCTCATGAGTCTGCTGTCTGCTGATCTTGGCCGAGCTTGCTCAGATATCTAGGGAACAGCTGGATGACAGCTGGTCTAGAGTAGCCTCATCTGAATATCTCAGGGACTCAGCTCTGTTTGACTTGTCTTTCGTTTGTCATGAAGCTAGCTGGGGCATGTTTTCATGGTGATGGCAGAGGCATAAAGAGAAGAAACCTCAACGTGCATTTCCATTTCAAGCCTGTGCATTATTTCTGCCAACATCCCATTGGCCAAAACAAGTCATATGGCAAAAGATATGGACACAAAGAGGAGTGAAGAACTGTGACTTTTTTTTGCCATCTATCACAGTGATTAAAGTTGCCATTCTATCACAGTGACTAAATTGGAATGTATTTTGTTGTTATTGTTCCAAAGGGAGTTGTGGCCTCAAAATTCTGACAATGATCTTGTGGGTAGTCAGTGAATTGCCCCAGACAAGCGTTCCAGACAGCTGTCTAAGGGGACGATTCCAAATGATCTGTAACAACAGCAGAATCTTTTGAAGGAGGGGTATGGCCTGTGAGGTGACTGTGGGGAGGACAGTGGTTGCCCCCTTTTTTAATGGAAAAAAATTTGTGTTTTTTTGGTGTATTCATATACTTAGAAAAGGAGAAATATTTAATACTTAGAAAAGGAAAAATATTTACCTTTTCAGCTAATTGTAAAATATTTCTTTAATGCTACACCAAAACTTGACCAGCCAAACTTTTTCAAAGGTTAGTTGTCATGTGGAGCCTGAAACTAAGTAACTGCACTTTTGTGCACTATTACACTAAAGTATATTGGTTTGTTGTGGGTATTTTATTAATTGTTATCCATGCATGATTTCATGATACTGTTTGTTGGTCATTTAGAACACATTGGTTCACTGAGTCATGTAGATCTTCTAAATATTGAATATATCTTTTTTGAATATATATATTTAAACTTTCTTTATTTTGAGAAAGAGAGAGACAGAGAGAGACAGAGAAAACACGCATGAGTGGCAGAGGGGCAGAGAGAGAGGGAGGGAGAGAATTCCAAGTGCTGTCAGTGAGGAACCTGATGCCAGGCTCAAACCCACGAACTGTGAGATCATCACCTGAGCCGAAATCAAGTGTTGGATGGACCAGTCACTTAACTGACTGAGCCATCCAGGTGCCCTGGATATATTTTTTACTGAGCCATCCAGGTGCCTTGGATATATTTTTTAATTGAAATATTGTTGACGCACAATGTTACATTAGTTTCAGGTGTGCAGTATAGTGATTCAACAAGCCAGTATAGTATGCTATTCTCACTAGGAGTGAAGCAGTCATCACCATACAATGCTATTACAATACCATTGACTATATTTTCATGCTGTACCTTTTATCCTTGTGACTTATTTATTCCATACCGGAAGTCTGTATCTTCCACTCCCCTTCATCGATTTTCCCCTCATCCCCCAGCTCTCTGGCAATCATTTCTCGACCTGTTCCTGCTTTTTGTTTGTTTATTCATTTGTTTTGTTTTTAAATTCCACATGTAAGTGAAATCATATGGTATTTGTCTTTCTCTGATTTATTTCACTTAGCTTAATACCCCCTAGCTCTATCCTCTTGGCAAATGGCAAGATCTCATTCTTTTGTATGGCTGAGTAACATTCCAGTATATATAGTCCATATATATATATCCCACATCTTTTTTATTCATTTATCTCTCTTTTTTTGTCTTTTTGATTCTAGTCATTCTGACAAGTGTAAGGTGATATCTTGTGATTTTGATTTACATTTTCCTAATGATTAGTGATATTGAGCATCTTTTCATATGTCTCTTGGCCATTTGTAAGTCTTTTTTGAAAAATGTTCAGGTCTTCTTCCATTTAAATCAGATTCTTGATATTATTATTTTTGGTGTTGAGTTGTATAAGTTCTTTATACATTTTGGATACTAACCCCTTATTGGATTTATCATTTGCAAATATCTTCTCCCATTCAGTAGATTGCCTTTTTGTTTTGTTGATGGTTTCCTTCACTGAACAAAAGCATTTTATTTTGATGTAGTCCCAATAGTTTATTTTTGCTTTTGTTTCCCTTGCCTGAAGAGACATATCAAGAACAATGTTGCTATAGTTGATGTCAAATAAATTACTGCCTATGTTTTCTTCTAGGAGTTTTATGATTTCATGCCTCACATTTAGGCCTTTAATCCATTTCGAGTTTATTTGTGTATACTTCAAGGAAGTGGTCCAGTTCCACTTATTTATTTTTTGCATGTAGCTGTCCAGTTTTCCCAGCACCATTTGTTAAGGAGACTTTCTTCTGTTGTAATTTGTCCCCCATCTCCCCCATCTAGCAACATTTGCTGAGCATCCTTTGTGTTCTGTGTCAGACTCTGGGCATACAGAGACACACAGGAGAGGGCAGGGAGGAGGGTGGGGATGGAGGTAAAAGAGGAGGAGGCCTTCATGGACCAGTGATGATGAATTACCCTGAAAGTGAGAAGCATGTTTAATCCAGCCCTTTGCACCTGAGGTTAAACATGCGTGCGCGCGCAAGTGTGCGCGCGCAAGCGTGCGCGCGCAAGCGTGTGCGCGCGCGCATGCGTGCACACAAAGCAGAATGCCAAAGACAGAGTACCTGCTTCCAAGAAGCTCAGAGAGCAGAGTGGAAGAGACACATGCACTAAACTATTGCACTAGTGAGTGACAAAGGTTATACTAGAGGGCTAAGTGTAGGGTACTACTGTAAGGGGTCAAAGAAGAGGCATCTCTTCCTGCATGAGAGGGCTTCTCAGCAGCGGTGACTTTTGAACTGGATCTCCAAGAATAACTAGGAATTCACAAGCAGAGTGGGGGCAGCCTGGTTGGCATAGGCAGAGGTGTGAGACAGCAAGTCTCACTTAGGAAGGGGCAAAACAGTGAAGGAGAAGCAGAAGTTGTGGGATGTTGTGGAGAGGGGATATAGAGGTGACCAGTTTGGAAGGGTGGAGGGAGGACAGGTTGGGATGGAACCCAGTGGGAGATGGTGAAGACCCCCTGGCCGGGCACTGGGGACGGAGAGAAAGGACTGATGGGAGGGGACTGGAGGGGTAGTAGTGCGAAGGGCTCAGGGGCTGATGGGGTGAGGGCGAGGTCAAGGTCCAGGCTGCCACCTGGCTTTGGGTAACTGAGGGCGAGTAAAGAGGAATGTAGAAGAGGTGTGTGTGCAAGAAAGCAGTGTTGGTCAGTTATGTAATTAGTGTACCAGAAAGAGCGGGGTTGGAGTCAGGAGGCCCTGGGTTTGAATCCTGGGTTTACCACTGTGTGCATTTGGGCAAGTCACTTGCTGTCTGTAAGGCTCAATTTCCTTATCTGCAAAACGGAGTTGATACACAGAAGACTCTTGAGTACTAAATTATATTGTGGGTTTAAAGCCCCTGGCATAGAGCCTGGCCCATTTCAGGTGCTCAAGTCAACGCAGATAGGCAGGCAGGCAAGGGGGGAGCCATTTGAGGAGACAGGAATGATGGGCACAGCCGTACGATTCCCTGTGAACACCCCTGAGCATCTCCAGCATGGGCTGAGCAAGTGGGCATGTGTGAGGGTTGCCAAAGGCTGATTGGGTGAAGAAGATAGGTCAGAGTTTGAAGGCAGGTGTGTGTGTGTGTGGTTCCTCTGAAATAAACCATCTGAATAGGTGTAGTCAAGTTTGGCTACAACATTCTGTGCTTCCAGCAGTTCATGTTGACCTAGGCTCTCAACTCTATCTTTGGATACCACTCTGAAAACAGGGAAGTTGGTCCTACTGATGCACACTGAGGTCAGTGAAAACCATGAGGATCAGTGAGTACAGGGGGCCGTGAGCACCTCTCTGCTCAGTGAAGCACCCTCATGAATAGTCACTCTCCCCCTTTAGAGCCTCAGGCTCTGGGAACAGAAGAACAGCTCAACTGGCTTTGTCTTTATGAATATGGATGGAACCTGGTGCCTACAGGTTGGCAGGGGAGTGGCTGTAAGGGCTGGAGATGCCCCAGGACAGACAGACAGACAGACGAACACACACACACACACACACACACACACACACACACACCAGATTCAGGATCCAAGATCTTGGGTCATTTAAAGAGGAGCCACACAAATGGCAGGTGCTGGCGTCTCCGGATAGAAGTTGCACTCACTCGTCAGAGTGAACGCTGTATGAATTCCTCCAGGTCTGGCCACTGCACCTTATGCCACCACCCCTTCCATCAGGCACAGCTTTGGCCTGCAGAGAAGCACCCAGGGTGGGTACCTGTGCTCAAAGCAGCCACTGATGCAAAGATCAAGATGGGAGGCCTTTAAAAAAGCAGCAGCCATCTCTGCTGTGCCCTGGGAATCCTGAACAAGTTTACTGATGGCATGAGGTGTCCTTAAGTATTTATCATAAGACTATCAAACATGTAGTGGATACTTCCCCTCATGTGTGTTCTCAGTGCTTTGGGGGAAGACCTGAAGAAAGACCCAACCTCAGTTTTCAGTGAGCTTGTGGTCTGGCTGGGGGTCAGCAACTCCCATGTCAATCACTAGGTAGGGAACAGAGAACTAGGAGGGATTGCATGCATTCTTCTATTCATTCACTCAGTCAGTGTCTGGGAGCCCCTTCTCTCTGTGGACTAGTGCTGGCCATGGCTGTGCCCTCTTGCAGCCCATAGTCTGGTTTGGGGGTGGGAGTATGATTTCAACCTGAGTATACAGAAGCACAAGTGCTTTGTGGGTACAGATAATGCAGCCTCTGAGGGTAGTGACACTTGAGTTGAACCTTAAAGGCTGAGCAGGATTTGGGACAGGCTGTGGAAAGGGCAGAGTTGGTGGGGAGAGCAGCGATAGGTGCAGAGGTCAGTGGCCTTCCTTGCTGAGGCCAACCCCATCCCTGATCACTGCCCTACCACCTCCTTCCTCCTGAGAACAGGAACAAGAGTGGGAAGAGAGTCCAGGATCCCTAGACGGACTGGCAGTGGTCAGCCTGGCAGGGGCCCTGGTCTGCTCCTAAACCAGTCTTCAGGGTTTTGCAGAACACTTCCTGAGCCTGGCAGGTAGTTGGGCAAGATCTGACAGAGGAGGAAGAGGCAATGGCAGACCCTGGAGGCTCTCACTGACCAGCTGGTTTTTATTGAGGGGAGAAGGGAGAAAAAGAGCAGGGTTAAATGCTTGTTCTGCTGCGCACTGCCTCGGGAGCTGCAGTCAAGTCTCCTCGCTTTTCTGAATCTCAGTTTCATTATCTGTAAAACGGGAACAGTAGTGACTGTTTTTAGAGTTCTCTGAAAAGATTGTTGTAAGAGTTGAATGTGGTGGCACATGGGGCACTCCGCCAGCGCACTCGCCACTCCGTGGTGAGCTGGGTGCACACACTTGGTGACTGGCAGAGCCCCTGGTGCTATGTGAAGGGCAGGACCTGTGCTGTGGTAGGAGACAGTAAAGGGAGAGCCCAGATGGTGTCAGTCATGGGCAGTGGAGTAGGGCCCTCAGCCTGGATCTTCTTATCCTGTACTGTTAACTCTGCAGGGAGGCAGCTTCAGTTCACCCTTCAGTGAAAGTCACCGGGGACACCAAGACCCCCAGTCCTGTCCCTCATCCCTCTTCTACACGAGATTTGACTCAGAGAACAGGGGGTACTTATATCTCTGAGTGGTGGCTGCTTAGTCCCACCTATCCCCACCACTGCACTGGCAGTTATCCTATGGTAGGTGGGCCAAGGCCTCTGTGCCAGGAGTCCACAGTGAAGGTGGGGCCATTTGGGAATGGGCTGAGGGAAGCTGAAAACTGGGATGAGCCTGGAGCCGTGATAATAAGCCATGCCACTGTGGGTGTGATGGTGCTCAGCTCAGAGTGCCTCTCCAGGGCTGATGCCCCCATCTCCCAGCTACTGGTGGTGTCGCTGCTGATGATACAGGGCCCACAGCCATGCACCTCACTGAGCCCTGCTCTCTACAGCAGAAAACTGCCCCACCTAGTGTTATAGCCCCTCCTAGGCATAGCCCATGGGCCAGTGCTTGGCTGATGTGGAGACACCAAGGCCCAGCCAGCAGGATCAGCTGGGGCCTCAGGTGCAAATTGTACTGTGGGTCAGCTTCTTCCTCCTCCCAGTCCTGTGCTCCTCACTTCTTACTCGTGTCTCATTCAGGGTACCTCCAGTAGGACTTCTGCACATCTCTCTCTGTCTCAGAGTGTTTTTAGGAAATTCAACCTAAAACAGTTGGTACCCAGAATGGTCCTGAGAATCAGCTGGCTTGCCATGAGGACCCTACTGTGGGTGGGAGGTGAGTGCAGGTGTCCCCTGGTGTGCTGTAGAAGTGCAGTTGCTACAACTTTTATCTTGGTGAACTGGGATGAGATGCTGATGGGAGCTGCAGGCTGATGTACCAACTCTGGTATTTGAGGAAAAGAGGGAAAGGGTAACTATGATGACTGGAGAATTAGGTGGCTATTGCTGAGTGTCATTGATTTGTTGAGGAGAGGTAATGGCAGGCTCTGGAAACAAATCACCAATTTAAGGCAAAAATGGGAGGGCAGGAGCACCTGGCGGGCATCATTTAAGGAAACACTGACCTTATGCAGCCAGGGCAGAAGACTGTGAGAGTGGAAGGACTTCAGGGACTGCATCCCCAGCTCCAGCGAGAGGCACTCAAGACCCTAAGGCACTTGAGATGGGATGTCTGGGTACATATGATTGAAAATCTTGAGCTCCCAAAGTCCTCCAAACATGCTGGGCAAACATAGCCTGGTCCTCATTATTGGAAGACAGTTGTTCTCTCTCCACCCCACCACCTGTTTGAAGATCAAATAAGACAAGGCAGGTGCTTTATGAAACAATGCTTAACTCCCTTGGGATTTATCCCCATTTCCCTTCCTGGCAACCAGACCATTAGCAAGGATCAAATCCCAGAGGAGCAGACTGGGGAGACGCTGGCCTTATTAGAAGGGCAGGCTCTGGCTAATTTATTATATACATGGAAGGAGTTGGGAGGATGCACATCGGGTTGGATCAAGGTGCTGTATCAAGGGAGGAAGAATATAAAGCTAGAGAGATGAGAGTTTATTGATATGGTAGCACATACAGGATTTAGCATCCTGGCAAGAACTGCAGGCTAATATGCTTCCAGAATAGCTTTAAGAAACTTGGCAAAAGTGATGGCCACACAAAGTGGAGTAGACAGGGCAGATGGCTATGGTAGACAGGGCTGAAGGGATCAAAAGGCCTACAGAGTAGGGTGGATAAACTATGTAAGGTTGGGAAAAGTCGGCTCTGTTCCACAGGAGGGCCAAGAGGACATTTTGTTTACTCAAGTGATAAGGAATGCAATGGGAGGGGCACCGGCATCACTGAGAAGCTTAGTAGACTAGGGCTAACGTTAGTAAGAGATGCTGTTGTAGTAGCTGACTCCCTCGTAGCAATGGGAAGTGACAAGATCTCAAATGCAGGGCCAAACGGCAGTGCTTATGTCTCAGAAGCAAGGTGGGCATAACTGTGGTGACGAGTGGCAAGGTCTGTGTGAGGGAGGAGGGTCCCACCTGTGTAATACTACGTACAGAGCTGGTTAAAGGACCACAGTCTTCCTTACAAGACAGATGGGCAGTTCACAAAGGGGGGCTGGGTTTCTATGAGGAGGACCCTGCAGCTCAGAAGGCACTGTACTAAGAATTATCCCAGACCTTTCCCACAGTTGTGTCTGCTCGGTTACTCAGGGAACCATGCACTAAGAGGGAATACTAAGATTTTCCTAAAATGTGAAAAAAAATTTTAGACTTTTCATTGAGTCTGAACTGACACTGATACCCAAAGATCCAAAGTGCCATCCTGGCTTCCCTAGATCGGGGGCATATGAAGTCCCTGCATAAATGGGTCTAGGCCCAGATCTAGCTCATAGGGGGTCCATTGAACCCATGGATCTATGATGTTCATCGCCCCAGTCCCCAAATGTACAACTAGAATGGACTTGCTGGGTGGTTTGCAGAACCCACAAATTAGTTTCTTGACCTGAAGGGTAAAGAACAACTGTAGTGGGAAAAGCCAAGTGGAAGGTTCTGAAACTGCCCTCCTTGCCTGTCAAGATAGCGTGTAAGACGGTAACGCCTCATCCTGGGAGAGCTGGCCTTCATGCTATGCTCAAAGACTTAAAGGATTCCATATCCCTATTTAATTCAGCAACCTGGTATCTATAGCACTTAGGTGGATTCTGGTGGATAATAGTGGACTACCCCATTGTTAACCAATGGTAAACTCTGACCTGGCCGGTTAGCCAGTCAACCTAGCCTGTTGATACTGGACAGATGTGACTGGGTGACATAAACCTGACTCAGACACATCACAAAGCAGCAGGACACCATAATCCCGAGGCAGGGACTGCAGATACTCAGCAGAGGCACCTGGATGTTAAAATCACTTCTTCCAATGCTTATGTGACAGAAAATCCCAATTATCTCCACTCAGACATTGATTTCCTAATATGGAATAGAAACAACTCTCGATCTGTTGGCTTTTGACAGAGCTTCATTATTTCTCTTTCCTTGCACTTTGTTTCCTAGAGCTTGCCTACAATTTGTGCTGGATCAGGTTCCCTGTTTGGCAGTGAAACCTTTTCACTCAGCCACCAAATTTTGGTCTTGAATAGTCTTTATTTTAACACCAAGAAGTAGTCCCACTGTAGCTGCTGAGCCAGAAGGTGATATATGCACATCAGTCTGGCGATCATGTTCTTTTCCATACCCATCATGAAGCAGGGGCAGAATCACTTGGGATTCACATGGGATGGGCAACAGTAGGCATGTGCAGTCTTGCCCCAGGATGATGTCATTTCTCTTACTTTATGTTACAGTTTAGTGCAAAGGGACCTGGACTTCCAGGACATTCTAATGAATGTCACATTGGTTCACTAGATGGATGACAACATGTTAATTGAGCTGGATGAGCAAGAAATGGTAGGTACATTGGAGGTGTTGGTGTGATGTGTGTTCTCTGTATGTTTGGAGATGAATCCTATGAAGATACAAGGACTTCTGTGTCTGTGGAATTTTTATGGGTTCAGTGGTGAGGCGCATGCTGGAATATCCCTTCCAAAGGACAGTTATTGTATTGTGCACCTTCCAGCAAAAGCAGCACAGTGCTTGATAGGCTTCTGTGGCTTCTGGAGTAGCAAACACTGCATTTGGGAATACTAATCTGATCCGTTTATGGGGGATAAAGAGAGTTGAAAGCTTTAAGGGGGGCCTAGAGTGCAAAAGGGCTTTGCAGCAGGTCTAGGCTGTGGTATGTGTAGCCTGTCGGTTGGAACATAAGAACTAGTAGACCCTCTGGAGCTAGCAGTTGGGCCGGCTGATGCAGAGTGGCCAATTCTGCCGCTTTGTTGTTTAGTGCCTCTTTGGTGGCACCCTGAGCCTGATGTGGATAATGAGCCAGGATATATGGCTTGGTAAGCAGAGCTGAGGGCTGATCCCAGATCCCATTAATGCTCTTGTTAGTTCCCCCTTGAGAAGTTCCCCCAAGTGAACTACTGTATCCTTTGAAAACAAAGTGTTCACGGCCCTTTGTTAGTGGTTCACAAGTACCTCAGTAAAGGGAGGTGCAGCAGGGACTTGCATTCCCACTTAATAGATAAGAAAACTGAGGCATAACTGACTTGTAACATATGTTACAGATGTTAAGGGTCTTGTTAAAGAGTCTTCCAGTGAGTCATTCACTTATCCATTCACCAGTTATTTATTGAGCATCTTCTGGAACCAACATTGTCTGACACCAAGGTATCAGTACTTGGTAGACCTGTCCCTCTTCTCAAAGTACTTGGCTGGGAGAGGGTGTAAGAGGAACGGAAAGTGGAGTTAGCTAGTAGTTCCAACACTGTGGAATAAATGTTAGCAGAGGTGTATACTTACACTCTTAACATAGTGTAAGTATAGGGTGCTGGGTGAACTTGGGAGTTGGGGGGTTGGAGAGAAGAAAGAGATAAAAAGAGCAGACCAGGGGACCTCCATGCTGTTCTGAGTGGCTGGAGCCAGGGTGGGGGATACAGAAGGGGTTGTGAGGACAGTCCTTCAGGGTCCAGACCCCTTCCCTGTCACTAGCCCTTGTTCCCAGGGCAGCTGTCCCCAGAGCTATCACAGTGGGTGAGGCCCCAGGCCATTTCATTAGGGAGGTTTCTTTCTAGATTCATCCCCTAAGCCCTATTAAGTCTCTTACTTAGTGGGGAAGCAGCAAATCAAGATGACATTTTAAAAGTAGTGGCCCAGACTGTTCCTGGAGGAACAGCTAAATCCTCACCCATATTAAATACCTTCTCCTCAACAGCAGTGGCTGGGCCATTTAGGAAAATTAAAAGGAGAAAGATGAACAGAGAGTGGGGAGATTAGAAACAAGTGTAATAGTGTTTCCAGTCCTATGGCAATTAAGAGACCTCACAAATGGCCTTTACACTTTATCCTTCTCTTGGCTTATTCAGAGGGCTGGTCATTATGAAAGTGGTTTTGCAAAGAGGTGCTCGGGTTTCCAGCTTGCTTTCATTAGGCCAGCCAGTTACCTGGCTGCTGGCTGGCCCAAACCTGTGTGTCTCACAGCACACGTGCTGGAGACTTTGCATTGAAAAAATCACCCTGTGGAGAGATTTCTATAAGGCAGCAGAATTCAGGGTTTGCCTTTACTCAAGTAAAGCCAATGCATAGGAAAGGAACTAGCCGACCAGCATGGGAAAGAGGGTTTACTATCACTGTTCATCAAACAGTGGTAAATTAAAAGAACAGTGACATATCATTTTTTAACCCTTTGGATTAACACAGGTCAAGAAAAGAGAAAACTTAAACACTACTAGGACATAGTAAAACGGGCTGGCCTGTGCATTGCTAGTGGAAGTATAAAACGATGCCAGCTTTTGAAGAGCACTTGGGCTAAAGGCATCAAGATTTTAAATATGTTTAAATTTTTTTTTAAATGTTGGAATAGTTGTTATAATAATTCTACTTGTAAAAATAGGTCCTAAGGAGATATCAGAAATGTGGACAAAACATTAGGCAGGAATGTGTTCACTGCGACATATTTTTTAGCATTAAAAAAGAGAAAGATGCCTGACAATAACAGATTACTTACATCAAAAATGGTACATCCACAAGAAGAAATGGTAGTCAGTTATTTCAAATGATCCTTATGAAAGATAAGCTTATGTAAAAATATTGAGTTAAAAAGGGTACAAAATGCTATATATACTGTGAGTTCTTTCAACTCTCTTTCACAGACACCCATACCTTCCCCTGCCCTCTGCGCACTCACCCCCCCACTAACTCTGTGTTTATAGACCTCCACTTAACTGACCACTCAGCTGAACGGGCTAGTTGGACTAACTGATACTCTTTATTTTTTCTGTAAACAAAGCAGCAGACAACCCAGGGCAAAGATAGCGATAAACCTTCTTCTCATTCTACCTCCCCAGCTCAGCTCTATGCTTACCAATAGTCCACTATTTACTCTGCTAAATTTGATTTGATAATATATTATCGAGTATTTCTGCTTCTCTATTCAAAAGTGTGCTTGACCCATTTGTGTGTGTGTGTGTGTGTGTGTGTGTGTGTGTGTGCATGTGTGTGCACGCGCGTGCGCAAACTGGGTATAAGGGTTAAGGCTAGACCTGTAAAGGGGGCTGAGAAGCTTTCTTACTGTGTTCCGATTGGATAGTCTGAGAATAATCTGTTTGCTGAAGGCTGGGCACAATTTGCCTATACATACCATCTTAACATAGGCTTTTTAGTGTGTGTGTGTGGGATAGGTCATTGACTATTTTTTCTGTATCTTCTGTGGTTGTCTCTTAATGACTTTTACATTTTCTTGAGCCAACTTTGTAGTTTTATTTTGCTAGAGAAACAACAGTCTTCATTTAATTTTTATTTTATTTTCAAAAATGTTTATTCATTTTTGATAGAGAAAGAGCAAGTGAGCAAGAGCGGAGGAGGGGCAGAGAGAGCAGAGAGCCCAACGGGGGCTCGAACTCACAAAGCGTGAGGTCATGACCTGAGCCAAAGTCGGATGCTCAACCAGGTGAGCCACCCAGGTACCCCTTTATTTTATAATTATATTATTTTGCATTTTATCCGATGGTAGAGTGTACTCACTGTCAGAAAATGTGATTTTAAATTTTAGTAATAAAATATCTATTTTTAATAAGCACACACTATGTGTCAGGCACCAAGCATGTTCTCATTTACTCAGCACAAGAGCCCAATGGTGTAAGAACTATTATCATCCTTACTTTGCAGATGAAAAAACTGCAGACAATAATTGTCCCTGATCATGCAGTTTGTAAGTGGTGGAGCTGGGGTTGAGCCTTCATTTGTCTGATTCTGAGCCTGGGTTCTTATCCACTAGGCTATACTCTTGAAAAAAAAAATGGACAAGTGGACAACAGACGAACCAAATTATGTGCCACAGTGTGATCACCCTGCAGTTTTAGGGATTTGCTCCTGCTCAAACTCAGGCTCTGTATATTTTTGCATAGCTTTTCTTAACCTGTTTCCTGAGCCTGTGGGAGCTGGAACTGCAGCGTTACATGGACACTTCATGTTTCCACCATTGTTAAGGTAAAATGTATTCTATAGAACTGGTTATTTCCTAGAGAAATTAAGCTCACTCCTGAAAACACTAAAATTTTTAGTGATTCTCATTGGAAGTTTTGAAAAAATTTTTTATAACTTAATTTTCTTTTTGAAATTGAGAATGCAATTTATCGTCCATTTTTTGAATTGAAATTTTACTGATACAATTGTAGATTTACATGCAGTTTTAATAAGTAATATGGAGTGATCCTTTGTATACTTTGTCTAGTTTCCCCCAGTGGAAACATTTTGGAAAACTATAGCATATATCACGAACAAGATATTGACATTTATACAATCCATCATTATTATTCAGAGTTCCCCAGTTTCATTTGTGCGGTGTATAATAAGTTCTATACAATTTATCACCTGTGTAGGTGTGTGTGTCCATCTCAACAGCTCTCAGAAGCAAAATGAAGTTATGAAGACACTGTTTTTGTAAAATACGAGGCCCAGTATTTGTAGAGTACATGTTGTTTTCAAGAACACATAAAAACCCATGTAAAAATTGCATATACTAAGATTTAAAGCAAGTCTAAATATTTTAAAGGGCTGATTTTTTTTTTACTACAATGCAGTTAAGCTAGAAATCAATAAAAAAGGACAACTATATTTGCAAATAAGTAATATTATTCTATACAAAGTTAAATACACAATGGAAATTAAACAAAATATCTTGAATTGTATGATACAAATGTTTTATTTAAAACTTGACGAAGGCAGTTAAACATCTAATTATAGAGAAATTTATATCCTTAGAAGCATATAAAGACTGAAATTAATGCACTTAGCATCTATCTCAAGAAATCAGGAAAACATCATCATCAACAGCAAAGACAAAATCAAACAAAGGAAATAGAAGGAAAAACTTGTATAGTAAGATTAAGAGTAGAAATTAATGAAAGAGAAGCAAGATATAAAATAGAAGGGATCAGCAAAGCCAAATGTGGTTTATTGAAGAGACTAACAAAATTGATAATGCCCCAGTTTTTAACTTGTAAATAAGTGATGTTAGGAATGAAAAAGAGGGCATCAAGTTCAGATCCACTGACATTGGCAGACAAAAAGAGAGAGGATGTCATGAACAACTGTGTGATAAAATATTTGAAAGTTTAAATAGAATGGACAAATTTTTATAAAAACACAACTTTTCAAAAATGGATATAAGAAATAGAAATTGTAGGGACACCTGGGTGTCTCAGTCGGTTGAGTGTCTGGCTCTTGATTTCAGCTCAGGTCATGATCCCAGGGTTGTGGGATTGAACCCTGCATCAGGCTCCTCACTGAGTGTGCAGCCTGGAAGATTCTCTCTCTCTCCCCCAGTGCCCCTCTCCTCCTTTCATGCTCTCTCTTTCTCTTTCTCTCTCTCTCTCTCTCAAAAAAAGAAATTTTAACAGTTCTAAAATTATTTAAAAAATGGACTAGAAGTTATATTTGAATACGAAAATATTTCCACAAAGAAAACATCCCAGGCAACTTCTACCAAACAGTTATGTAATTACATTAATCTTACACAATCTCTTCTAGAAAATAGAAGAGGAGATTCCTCAACTTATTTTAACAAGTTTATCATAATCTTGGTGGTAAAACTTGACACATTATGAAAAGAAAATAATAGGCTAATTCCACTAATAAACATAAATTTAAAAATATAAAATGTACTATTAGCAAATTGAATCCACTAACATATAGCAAGCATAACACATCTTGGCAGAGTTGCATTTATTCCAAAAATGCAAGATTAGTTTAAGATTTGAAGACCAGTCAATGTAATTCACCAAATTAACAGAAAGGAGAAAAAAACATATGATCATATCAACAGATATAGAAAAAGTAGTTGAGAAAGTTTCATCTGTGGTAGAAAAAAAAATCTATCAGCCAACTAGGAATAGATGGGAACTCAGTCTGATAAGAGGTATCTATACAAACTCTACAGTCAACACCATACTTAGTGGTGAGCCTTTTCTCCCTTTTCTCCCAAGATCAGGAGTGAGGCAATGATGTCCACTGTCCTCACTTCTATTGAGCATTGTCCTGGAAGTCCTAGCAGAGCAGTAGGGTAAGAAAAGAAATAGAACTAATGAAAGGAATAAATAAAACTCTCAGTATTGAAAGAGGATAAGACTGTATATGTAGACTATCCAGAAAGGTCTGCAGATAAGATATTAGACTTGGTAAGAGTTTAGCTGGCCACAAAGACAATGTACAAAAATTAATCCTGTTTCTATATACCAGCCACAAGCAGAAAAATATAAAAAGATGCCACTTTAAATATGCCAACAAGTATCAAATACCTAGAAGTAAATCTAACAAAGCTTGTACAAAACCTCTATGGAGGAAACTATAAAGTATTATTGAAATAGGGACACCTGGGTGGCTCAGTCTGTTAAGCGTCCGACTCTTGGTTTTGGCCTCAGTCATGATCTCATGGTTTGTGGATTTGAGCCCCACGTTGGGCTCCATACTGACAGTACAGAGCCTGCTTGGGATTCTCTCTCTCTCCCTCTCTCTTTGCCCCTCCCCTGCTTGTTCTCTCTCTTTCTCTCTGTCAAAATAAATAAACTAAAAAAAAAATCTATAAATATATTGAAAGAATTAAAATTAAGGACTAAAGACATACAATAGTTATAGATTGGAAGACTCAATGCTGTAATGATAGCAGTTCTCAAAGTGATCTATAGATTCAATGCAATCTCAATGAAAGTCCTCACTGTTCTGTGGACTTTTACAAGGCGATTCTAAGGTTTATATGTAAATGCAAAGGGATAAGAACAGCAAGGACAATATTGGAGAAAGAAATAAGTATGTAATGCTTCCTTGAGACTTATTATAGGGTTACAGATATTAAGACAATATGGTGCTGCCACAATGATAGACAAATATAGTGATGGAAGAGATTTGAGAATCCAGAAATAGATTGTGCATATGTGGATGTTGGTTCATGACAAATGTGGTACTACAGAACAGTGGAGAAAGGTATCCACAATAAAAAGTACAGAGAAAGTTGGGTATCCATATATAAAAAAAGAAGAAACTTGGCCTTTACCTTACATCATACATGAAAATCAAATCCACGTGTGTTGTGTATGGAAATGAGAAATATAAAAGTAGATTTGGGAAGATACAATGGGACAATATCTTTATGACTTTGGGTATAGGGATAGTTTTCTGTTAGAGCCAACAAAAATCACTAAACATAAAGGAAAAAGTCTACATTAAAATCAAGGACTTCAGTTCATCGAAAGATACCATAAGGAGGGAAAGAAAACTGAAGTGACAGAATGAAAGATACTTCACACACGTTGAACAAAAAGTCCGTGTCCAAAACCTACAAAGGACTCCTACAAATCAATAAGAGAAAGACAACCCAAAAGAAAACTGAGCAGAAGTCTTAAACAGGCATCTCACAAATTATGGCATTCAAGTGTCTAATAAACATTTTAAAAGCTGATAGACCTCATTAGTAATAAGGGAAATGGCAATTTAAGCCACAATAATATACCTATCAGAATGGCTAAAGTTGAAACATCGGGAAGCATCAAGTCTTGGTGAGGATGTGGAACAATGGGAACTCTTCCACATCATTGGGGTGAATGCGATATTGGTACAACTGCATGGAAGAGAGTGAGGAATCATCTAGTACAATGGAAGATACCCAGCCCATGACCCCAGCAATCCCTTTCCCAGAGATATACCCCAAATAAATGTATACCTGCGTGTGGCATTGTGATATGATAAATGTATATTTTGGTCTTCACCCCCAGCTTCTGGCCAGTGCTCCTAATACCTTTATAATTTCCTAAGCAATAAAGGTGCTAGGAGCATCTTTTGTTCTAATATTTTGTCTTTGACACCAGTTCCTGAAACAGAGCTCTAACTCTCTTGGAATTTCTTGAGTGATTGGAGCATCTTTTGTTCTAATGAGGTATCTCTCAGTGGACTCCTGGGGCTCCTCGGGGGCTGGTTGCCAGAAAGACCAAGCTGTGTTTAGAAGCTTGGAACTTTCATTTCTACACCACCCCATTCTCTGGGGAGGGGAGAGGGGCTGGAGATTGAGTTAATAATCAATAATGCCTACATGATGAAGCCTCCATAAAAATCCCTGAACTGTGGGTTTAGAGAGCTTCCAGGTTGGTGAACATATTTACATGCCAGGAGGGTGGCATACTCCAATGCCATGGGGACAGAAGCTTCTACATGAGACCCATCTGGACCTTGTCCTAAATACCTCTTCATCTGGCTAATCATTTGTATTCTTTATCGTATCCTTTATTATATGATAAACTGATAAACACAAGTGTTTCCCTGAGTCCTGTGTTATAGTGAATTATTGAACCTGAGGAGGGGTCCTGGAAACCTTTGATTTGTAGTCAAGTTGGACGTAAGTGTAGGGAATCTGGGGACCCATTATTTGCATGCAATTAGCATCTGAAGGGGGGTGCAGTCTTGTGGGACTGACCTGTGGGATCTGATGCTAACTCCAGTAAATAGTGTCAGAATTGAATTGAATTGAATTATAGGACACTTAGCTGGTGTTGGAAACTTGGTTGGTGTGGGAAGAACGTGCACCTGGGGTGGAGGCAGAAATGTTCTGTGAGTACATAGAGGAAAAAGAGTTTGTCTTTTCACTGTGCCCTGGGATAGAGATAAGAATGCTTATTAACAACTGCCTGAACAAATTGTGGTATGTTCACATGAAGTGTTATGCAACAAAGAAAATGAATTAAGTGACACCAAACAACCAGAATCACTTCAAAACACATAAGGTGGTTTTTAGAAGCCATACATACTTATGATTCCATATATTCATTCTGTTAGGTGCAGGAGAGGGCTACGATTGCAAAGCAATCTATGGTGGCTTTCAGAGTCCAATTTTTTGACGTGGTGAGGAGCACATAGATATTCAATTTATAGTAATTTCTTAAGTTATGCATTGAGTCTTTAAGGATTTTCTGAATGCGACTTATACTGAACAATAAAAACGTTTTAAAATACAGAGAAGGAGCTGATGGTTGCCAGAGGGGAGGTGGGGGGGGGATGGGCAAAATGGGTGAAGGGGAGAGGGAGACACAGGCTTCCAGTTATGGAATGAATAAGTCTTGGGGAATATAGTCTATGGGATTGTTAATATCATTGTATGGTGACAGGTGGTAGGTATACTTGGGATGAGCATAGTATAATGTATAGAGTCGTCAAGTCATTACACCTGAAATGAATGTAACATTGTGTGTTAACTATACTCAAATAAAAAAAATATTTTATAAGTCCCAGTATTTTACAAACACTGATTTGGTTGACTGAGCCAGGTGGATGGTAGGGAGTGAGAGGCTAGAGGTGGGGCTCGGGATTTTGCACAAATTTGATTCTCACAACATCCCTACAAGCTGGGCATTGGCATGCCTGTTTTTAGGTGACTTACCTGAGACTCAGAGAGGTTAAGTTGCTTGTCTGAGTTCATGCAGCTAGTTTGTAGCTGCATCAGAATCAGAATCTAGATGTAGGTCTGTGCCGATTCTGCTAAATAACATAAACTCCCCTGAAGCCTCCATTCGCAAATACTCCCCTGTTTGTCAGTAGCTCACTGACACTTGCCAGAAATGTCAAGACTGCAGGTGACTCAGTCCTGCTAAGGGCAGGTAGTCTGACAGTGTTGTCATTGTCTGCAGCTTCTGGGCTCTTCGAGGGCTCTGCCAGCTCTCTTGCCTGGCCTGTGCCTGGCCCCAGTTCCTGTTCTTTCCTCTTCACCTTTCGTCCTAGTCCACAGGCTCAGTGAGAGGAAAGTGCTGCTTTCTGATATTGAAGCATCTGCCAATCCCTGTGGAGCCCCCTCACTTCCAGAGCCTCTTATTTGGGAGATCTGACATGGCCACGTGTTTATAAACAACCTTGTGTCAGGTGGAGCCTTGCTGGCCGGTGGGGCCTGCCTGGCGAGGATTATACCTGTACCTGCAACGACAGCTTCCCTCGCCAGCAAAGCCTCCAAACAAACCCCTGCCCCTTAGCCCTTCTGTTTGTTTGGCTTTGCACTGACTTGAAATGAATACCTTCATGGGTCTCTGCAGCAGGACGGACAGCACTTGGGACCTGTGGGGACAATGGCTGTGCCCACCTGTAGGTCAAGGGTCAGGCTCAGCAGGGCAGCCCTGTCAGTGCTTCAAAAGCTGAGGCCTCAGTCTTGTTGGGCTCCGCCCATGGATCAGTGACTGGCTGGCCCACAGGTGTGCCTGGCTATTCAAGTCCCTGTGACCAGGACAGGGGGTGGTCCTAGGCTGTGTGCCTGTGGCTTACGTGGGATTACAGCCCAGTCACAGGTGTCCACTCAATGCCAAGGAAGGGAGGCTGGGCTGGGGGCTCATATGCATGGGGTGGGGGAGCAGGCAGAGGCACCTGCATCTCCTTGGAAAGAGCATATGATCATAGGCTTTGGGTGGCATTTCATGGGACCACTTGCTAATTCTTGGTCAGTGTTTTTGAGAACTTCTGGAAACTTGACAAATTTGAATATTCTTTTTAATTTAATGAATCTATACTTACCGAGTTAATTTTTAGAAACAGTGGAAGGAGAAAAATGGAAGAGGTGTGTGTGTGTGTGTGTGTGTGTGTGTGTGTGTTGGGAGGGGCTGCTGCTGAAAAAAATCAATATAGAAGGCCAGTGGAGAGGTTTCTTATTTGTGTGTTCGCACAGGAAAAATTCACTGTGCCCCTTCTACACTTCAGATTACTGGGGTACAGAGATCCTGCCATTCATTCACTTATTCATTTTGCCAGCGGAGACACCACCCAACCAACCAACCAACCATTTTCTGAGTAACTATTAATTCCCAGATTCTGGGCCAGGCACTGGAGATACAAAAAGAAACAGACAGTCCTAGCCCTCAGGATCTCTCAGCCCTGTGGTAGAGACAGATATGCAAACAGGTAATCGTAAGTGGCTATAAAACAGATTTCTCAAGTGATAGCAGTAGTGTCTATGGGGGATGCCACAGAGTAGAGCATAACTGAAGCAGGTCTTACAGGAAGAAGAGCTTTTCAGGGGGCACCAGAGAGAAGGGAGCTGGAGGCAGAGGTGTACAGATCGGAGCATTTGGGGGAGCTGCAAGCTGGTGGTCAAGGTGGGAAGGGGATTGGGGAAGAGGAGGCACTTGGAAGGAGGCTAGGAACATGGGTCTAGGGATGACCATGTGGGGTTTGCTAAGGAGCTGTGCATGAGTTTGGACTTTATCTTGAGGATAAATGAGAGCAGGGCTGGGTTTTAAGCATAGAGTGACCTGACTAGATGTGAATGTGGAAGGTTTCCCTTGGCAGAGGTGGGCAGGGCGGGCTGTTACTTTCAGTAACAGAGGAAAGGGAATACAGTTGGGTGGCCCAGCCCCAGCCAGAAGGGCTCTGAGCATCCACCCTGCCTCTCCTTATTCTACCTAACACTAGCTAACCCAAGGACCCTCCCCAGGAAGCCCTCCCTGACCTCTTGATCCTTCCCAAAGCCATGGTGCTACCTTCCATCCACAGAAACCTTTGCTTTTCTTTGATCTGGTGTTCAAACAAGCTGGCAATTCCCAATCCCTTTGCTGTCAAATCCCATTCATCCAACTCTCCAGACTTCTGCTCAAGTGAGCTTTCCAACATTAAAATTATCTTCTCAAAGAGAATAGATTCATTTATCCCCTTTACTTCAAGTTTTTTGAGAACCTACTGTATGTCAGATAATGGCTGGCCACCTCAGAGCAGGAGATGCTTCAAAAGTAAAGGAGAAGGGGTGCCTGGGTGGGTCAGTCGATTGAGAGTCTGACTTCAGCTCAGGTCATGATCTCACAGTTTTTGAATTTGAGCCCCACATCTGTGCTGACAGCCCAGAGCCTGGAGCCTGCTTCAGATTCTGTGTCTCCCTCTCTCCCTGCTCTCGCTGTCCCTCTCTTTCAAAATAAATAAACATTAAAAAATAAAAAAAAAAGCAAAGTATATAAGCTGTGTGATGCCAGCTGCCTCATCCAATTTTCATAACTTTCTGCCAGGCAAAATTATCCCACAATTTACCAATAAGGAACCTGGAATTTTAGGAGGAATAGTGGTTTCCTCAAGGTCACACAGCTAGAGAGGGGTGGGAATGGGGCAGTTTAGTCCTGCTCATGTTAAGACCCATGTTTGTTCACCAGCTACAATGTTAGTTTCATTTTGTGGAAAGCTGGCTTTCCTGTTATTTGTCCTAAATTCCCCTCTGTCAAGCTTCTCCCACCCCAGAACCCTCATCTAAAAGACGACCCCCATTTCATAGTACTGCCATTGGTCCCACCTACTTCTCAGTGGCTTTATCCTTGTGTTTACCAGTGACTGAGTAGAGTGTTGTTTTTAGTACTTTATGTGTATATGGTTCTTCTGTCCTTTTTCTAACTCATTATTGGTCATGGATTTCTTGTCTGTTGTTCCTGGTTCTATCTCAGGAAACCACCTTACTTTTAACACTGTTCTTGGGCTGGGGTGGGGGGCTGCAATTTCCACTGCAGTAGTCTGTTTTGCACACAACTTCAAGGGATGCTGCATGGACAAACAAAGGGCATAGGGGTATAGAATCTCCTAAAGAGGAGCGGTGTCCTCTTGGAGGTTTGGTTGATTCCAGGTCTGGGGCAGGAAATGCACAGGATGATCCCAGATGATCTTACCATATCAGAAAGAAGGAAGGCATCAAAGATGAATGGGGTCGTGTCAAAAGTATAAATTAATATTTTAAATTACTGCCATCAGGAACAAAAAAAAACATATATGCACCATTGGCTAATCAAAAGGATGCTGTTGCAATAAATCTGACAGTTTTGAAGATGTCAACTGAATCGCCAGAGAACCGTTACATGAAAATGAACCAAAAGGTTCAATTACACTTAGTTCCCCTGATCAGCTCTCTTCATCCAGCCCTGTAACAGCATTTTTATGGCACTGATCATGGCAGTAGAGTCATCTTTGCCTTGCAGTTGTTGATCAAGAGTATTGAGGCTTGAAAACATATTCTAAGTAAAACATCTCTGAGAGCCACTTGCTGACATTTCAGTGAACAAAGACTTTATTCACCTTAATGAGTTTTTGCCCTTAGTCATGGCATGCTTGATATTTTCCTCTATGAAAAACATCACCCTTAAGTCTGAAAACCTAGACCAGCATCTTCTTCCTATTAGGCCAGCACACATATGTTTGGTAAAGCAGGCTTTCAAAACAACTTTTCTCTTATTATAAAGTGGCCCTAAGAGATAAGTATTCAAACTGCTAACTTTTCTATACTGAATTTCAATTAGAAGTTTTTACCACTTGGAACTTAAGAGCAGAGCTTTTAAAAACATGCTTTATGTGTGACGCAGGTTCCAGGAACCCTCATTGTGTGTAATAGCCACCATTCTCTGCCATTTTGCCCATCAGAGATTTGGCTCACCTCTGCGGGGATCTGAGCTGCTTATTTACAGTTGATAATGATCTTCTCAGACTTACACATCTTGTTGAAAGTATATTTCCTTGTTATTTTACCATCAACCACTTCAGAAATTGACATGTCTTCACAGACATTTGTTAGTATTATGGTGAACAAAGACTGGATAAAAGAGTCAGATCATTAATATCTGCATTTTCATAACCACTGTCCCCTCTACATCTGTCTTTTTGAACCCACTAAAGTGCACTGGTAGACAGTATGGCTCTGTAAGGATACCTTTTTTCAAATCATCTGCCTCTTTTTGATACAGATAGAGGTGTGGTCCTACCTATGGTGAAGCACTTAACCAACTTTGATCAAATTACTCAAGCTATAACTTCAGAGGCATTTCTCAGACTAAAGAAATCTTTGAGACCCTTTAGTTTGCTTTAAAAAATTTTTTTAATTAAATTAAATTAAATTTTAATTTTGAGATAGAGAGAGATGATGAGGGAGGAGCATAGAGAGAGAGGGAGAGGGAGAGAGAATCCCAAGCAGGCTCCGTGCTGTCAGCATGGGGCCCAATGCAGGGTTTGACCTTACAAACCATGACATTATGACCTGAACTGAAATCTAGAGTCAGACACTTAACTGACTAAGCTGCCCAAGCATCCCTAATTTGCTTTTTTGATTTTTTTTCGTTATATCCCTCTTCATCTTCTTTATTTTATGTTTTTGAACTATTCTGTGATTTTTTTCCTTGAAATTGCATACTTGACTTTTTCAATGTCATTGCAGTATGAGATGGTTTTCATACCATTATTTCATTTGCTCTTCTGTGACTCCGCTAAAACAAACTCCACTAAAGTAAAACCCACCTCAGCTCACTGTTTGGTATTTTAGGGAGTTTGTTGCTCATTAGATGTGTTTGGGGTGGAGCTCTGGTCCTGGTGTCTGTCATAGTCACATGGTGGACCTTAAGGTCAACAGCACATCTGTCACTACTATGTGACTCATGGCTATTCTGATTTTGCCTCAGTAGCTTCATATTTTCACTGTTTACAAGCTTATGCTTCAGATCTCCTATTTTTAACCACTGATCCATGTTGTAAGTTGAAAACCTAATTGAAAAATTACTATATTTTATAAAGATAAATTAAAAATAACCCAAACCCCAGAACTTCTGGTTTCTCTGTGTTTGCAGAGAATTCACCGTGGTGGGAAGTGGAATGCTGCCCGGTGATATTTGTAAACAGAATACATGATCAAGAGGAACAATAGCAGGCAGCCGAACAGTTTGGGGTGGTCAGGTTATATAGTCAAAGGGAAAATAAAACTGGTTTCTAAGTTGGCAAACTCCTTTTTCAGAATATTTCAGGGAATTGCTAAGAAAACACATGCCCTGCCCAGCCCCAGCTTGTGGCCGAGACATTGGCCAAATCTGTTTTTGCTGCAGCAGTGAGTTCAGTTCACTTTAACTAGAAGGCATTGGCTTTCTTCATAACCAAGAGGACTGGATTGTCCCACCTCTCACTGCACATTCCACTTTTCTGTTATCTAGCCTTTGGAAAAAATGACATGGGTCAACAGACATCAGTGGGACTTGGCTGATTTTACTTGTACATGTATGACATTTGGGGGAGGATTTGTTTAAAACACATTTAAAAAAATTTTAAGAATAATACATGCTCAAAAATAAAAGGGGGGATGGGGGCATGAGAAAAAAAATAAATCATACTCACTGTTAAAACTCAAACAATACAGAACTCTATAAAGCAAAACATTGAAATTCTTTTCTCCCTATACTTCCTACTCTCATCCTTCGTCCCCCTCCTTATGATTAACTACACTCAATAATTTACTGTTTGTTTTTCATATCTTTCTTTCTCTCCCTTTTTAATGGCACACACAAACACATGCAAATATGTCATTTCAAGTTAAAAATTCATATAGGATTGTGTTATTTTGCAACTCACAGTTTTTATTCCACTATATGCCTTGGCAACTCTTTTTACTGTCTCATTTATATGAGTGTACCATAGTTTAATCATTTGTTTACTCATTTACACTTGTTTCCAAATTTGCATTATTACAGAAAAGCACTCAGCAAACATCCTTTGTATGTATGTCCTTTGCACTTTTGTGCATAGTTCTGTGGGGCAGAGTCCAAAACTGGAATTGCCAGGTCAGTGGACTTACAGATTTAAAAAACGGATAGATTCTGCCAGGCTGTCTTCTAAAATTGTTGTATCCACTTATGTTCCCACAAACAAAGAATGAGAGCATCATTCTTCCCAAATCCTTGCCATATGTAGTTACTATCAATTTTTAAAATCTTCCCAATCTGATAAGAGAAAGTGACATTTCATTGTTATTTTAATTTGCAATTATCTGTTCATTCAAAAGACTGCGGCTGCTTTCCTATGTTTATTAGCAATGGTTCTCAACTGGGGATGATTTTGTCTCCCATGAGACATTTTACAGTGTCTGGAGACATTTTTGATTGTTTCAATGGAGTTGGGGTGTAGGGGTGGGGGTACTATTGACATCTAGCATGTAGAAAGAATTACTGGCTCCAAATGTTAATAGTGCTGAGGTTCAGAAGTTCTGGTTTATTTGCCATTTGTATTTCTTCTGTGAATTGTGTATTGATTATCTTTTTATTGGGTACTCTTTCTGTTTTAGAGATCTTTGTCCTTTGTTTATAATACATATATTATTGCAAACACTCTCCCCATCTGATACTTATATTTAATTCTGTTTTTGGTATCTTTTGCACTAGAGAATTTAAAATTTTTATGTAGACATATCTACTTGTTTTTTAATTTACGCCATCTTAATTTTGTACTATGCTTAGAAAATGTTCTTTTCTCAAGTGTATATAAATATACTCCTATATTTTATTCTAACATGTTCATAGTTTTATTTATTTCAATGTTTAGCTCTTTAATCTATTTGGAATTTATTTTTGTGTAGGTATAACAACATTTCTAGGAATTCTTTAATTAAAACATTTTCCCTTTTGGGGCGGCTGGGTGGCTCAGTCAGTTAAGTGTCCAACTCTTGATTTCGGCTCAGTCCATGCTCTCTGTTGGTCTTTAGATCAAGCTCCCTGTTGGGCTCCACACTGAGCTTGGAGCCTGCTTGGGATTCTCTCTCTCCCTTTCTCTCTGCCCCTCCCCCACTCACACAGTGTTCTCTCTTTGAAAGTAAAGAAACAAAACCAACCCCCCCTTTTTTTCTTTCAAATCTATAAGTGAGATTGATGCTATAGGAAGGTAAGCCAGGTTTATCCAGTGGTACCCTCTGAGAGTGCCTTCATAGGGTGGAAGTGAAAAGCCAAGGAACAAGTTTAAACTCCCAACCAATATCTTCAAGATACTTCAAGCACTTTGGGCACCTGGGTGGCTCAGTAGGTTAAGTGTCTGACTCTTGGTGTCAGCTCAGGTCATGATCTCAGGGTTTTGTGAGTTTGAACTCCGTGTTAGGCTCTGTGCTGTCAGCACAGCTTGGGATTCTTTTTCTCTCTCCCTCTCTCTCTTTCCCTCCCCTGCTTGCACTGTCTCTGTCTCTCTCAAAAATAAACTTAAAAAAGAAATAGATACTTCAAGAGCTTCAAGATTTATCTCCAAAGCTTTCCAATTCCTTCCTAACCCACTGCCTCCTTCAGAAAGCCTTCCTAGATTCCTCAGCTTGCTTTTTGCCTTTAATGTCTCAGAGCACTTTATTAAGGCATCCCTCCTATTCTGCTTAGTTGTTTTGCTTTGTTAGTATTTTTTAAGGTGATCTTTTCCATCTAATCAGCCAACCAGCTTCTGGGGGGCAGTTTCTGTGTGCCCTAGTTTAGTGCTTCTATATATGACAGGTGTTCAAAAATATTTCTCTAAGTGAATGAGAATGTGCTACCGTTCTCAGAGTCTGCGTGTGGGTACATGAGAAGTTGGCAGAACATCTATGTTTGTGTCTGGGGGGGAATGGAGGGCTGGATCCTTTTGCTGTTCCTTTGAGGGAGAGAGGGGCTGAGAAGGGGACAGTGAAGGAGCTTTAGCTTGTTTTGCCACTGAACCTCAGTATGGCTTTGGGCAGCCCCTTCCTCGTTTCAGTTTCCTCCTCTGAAAAAGAACAGGACTTTAGAGATGATAAATATAAACTCCACGAAAGCTGGAACTGTGACTCTTTTTGCTCCAATCTCCCCAGCCCTTTGCATAGCACTTGACACTGGTGAGTCATTTACAGAATAAATGAATAAATGAATGAAAGAAGGAATGAATGGCTAGATGTGCCCCCTGTGCCTTCATGGCCTGTCCCATGACCCTGCCAGGCATTGCTAATCAATTAGGATTTTTTTCCTCTCAATTCGGATGTGGCTTTTCTTCAGTATGGACTACAACAGACGGTGGTAATCAGTTGGTGTTGGTTCCAGAGGGAAACCCATGTGCCAGCTCTGGGTCAGGAGCCTCTGAGTTCCCTTGGTGCTCTGCCTGGGAGGGCAGGGGTTGTTTTGTGTGTTCTGGTCCCTGCCCTCCCACAGAGCAGAAGTGTGGGCTGGGCATCTGTTGTCCTGGTGCCATTGAAGGTGGATGCTGCTCATCCCACAGGAACTTGCTTTTCTTTATGGGCTTGGATTTCTCATAAAATCAACTCACTGCAAGGGGCCCCTGGTCTGGGTTTTTTGTAAGGAAATGGGAACAATTAATGGGCTTATCTGATGAAAAGTAATGCTGCTAATGATTTATTAATTATCATGAGGCTTATCTTTCTGCTTCTTATTAATCAAAGATGTCCTGGAGCTCTGGGGCTCTCCATGAGGGGAGCAGACCCAGATGCAGCCTTGGGGAGGGGGTGTGGGCTGGAACTTCCCTTGGTCCTGCTCAGGACCACTCTATCCTGGGTGTAAAGTCTGGTCAGACTGTAGGCAAGGAGAGCTGAGAGGGGCAATGGAGAAGGGCAGTATGTTGGTTGAGCACCTACTCTGTGTCAGCCATTGTACAGAGTATTTTATATCCACATTTTCATTCCAGACCTGCAAAGAAGGAATTATTGGTCTCATTTCTTTAGATGAGGAAACTGAGGCCAAGACATGTTAGGGAGGTTGCCCAAGTTATAGTGTTAGAAATAGTGGGGCTTGGCTGGGGGGGGTGCCTGGGTAGCTCAGTCAGTTGAGCATCCAACTCTTAATTTTGGCTCAGGTCACCATCTCACAGTTCATGGGGTTGAGCCCCATATTGGGCTCTGTTATGACAGCATGGAGCCTGCTTGGGATTCTCTCTCTCCCTGTGTCTGCTTCTCCCTGGCTTGTGCCTATTCTCTCTCTCTCTCTCTCTCTCTCTCTCTCTCAAAATTAATAAATAAACTTAAAAAAAGAGAAATAGTGGGGCTGGGATTTAAACCCAGGTATGGCTGACCTCAGAGTTAATGCTTTTCAACTGGGACGGCCTAAGTGAGAATAGAGTGATCTGGGGGCAACATCCCAGGCAGTGCTGAGCTAAGGGATGAGCTCTATGCTGTGTGTTCTGGAGCCACAATGGGTGGGCCATAGCTCTTTCCTTGGGCCTCAAGGCTTTACTACCTCATGATTGAGACAAGATTCATACCCAGAAACCACTTGGGGACCCTTGGGCTCAGTGCACACCTGCATGGATGGCCACTCTTCCCAAGGTTCAGGCTTGCCCCCGGGTCAGTGCTGATGACAGCACTTCATGGGGACAGGGATGTGTTGGGGATCTTGCAGGCTGGGTAGGATTGGATAGATAGAACATTATGGAGAAGAGCATCGAGGCAAGGGAAACAGCTTGACAAAGGTGACAAGGGGCAAGAATGACCACGCTCACTGGGTACAATAGCAAAGAGGAGCCAGACTAACTGCATGGTGAGAAGGAGGGAGTCTGGGGGAGGCAGCCATGGAAGGATGGGAGGAATGACCAAATTGAGGCTTAGGAGCTGGTGGCTCTTGCTTTCTGACCCTGACAGAGCCAGCTTTAGATATCTTGAGTGGTCAAATGCTGATATGTGAGGATGTGAGTGTATGTGTACGTGTGTGTGTGTGTGCGCATGGTGAATATGTTTATGTATGTGAACATGTATATGTGTGAAAGCATGTATTCACGTGTCTCTATGCAAACATTCGAATTACTGTTGGTGGGAATGTTTTATGTGTTTGTGAGAGTATGCAAATCTTGTGTGTTCTTACGTGAGTGTGCATTGGTGTGAAAATTAGTGTTAGCCAAGAGAGGACTCTATGAATGTATATGAGAGAGTATATGTGGATATGTTAGTGTGTCTGTCTGTCTTTGTTCTTGTATTAGTGTTCTATGGGGTTTGGGGCAATGTGGGTTCTTGCCTGGTGTGGTAGAAGGGGCATGTGGAGCTGTGGGTGGGCAGAGAGGAAGGTGAGAGTATTCTTCAGGACCCTGGGGAGAGGAGCTGAGAGCCCTGCCTTGCTGCTGCTTAGCTGAAGTGCCACTCTGGACCTGGAGCCAGGACAGAGCCACTCTGACAGGGAAAGCCTTCAGGTGAGCCTCCTTTTCTGCCTGTGAGCTGGGAGACTGCAGCGTTGGCCTTTTAAGTGACGTGTGGACACCCTAAGGGATGCCAAGGAAGGTAAAGAAGCCAGCCCAGGAGCTTGGAACCACCATCTTTGGGCTGTGACCCAAACCAGCCCAATCTCCCTCCCTGCCAGCCCTAATAGCTGTGAGACTGCCCGCTCCCTGCCTCTGGTGTTGTGTGAGTAACCAGATGGTCTTTGTGGCAGAGGGGTACTGGGTGGTGATGGTGTGACATGAGACCCATGGGGTTTTGGTGCCAGGGCTCCTGCACTGGGAGGACAGCCATGGGACTTCAGCTGAGTGATGTCCTCAACACCCAGTTCAGTCCACCCCTGCTGAGTGAAGGTCCTTGCTCCTGGCTCTCTCAGCAAATTTCTGCCTGCACAGAGGTCAGCTGGGCCAAAGACCCACACAGCTGAATCTTGCTTTCTCAAGAACCCCACTTCCCATAATGCCCAGCCATCCAAAACATTTCATAGGACAATAATCCCCTTTTATTCAGCAGAGTGCTAAAAAACTTCATGAGAGCTCATCTTGTGGAGAAATAGAAGATGGAGTTAGAGAGGCTTTGGGAACAGGAACATGGGGCTCCTGAGCAGGCCTGCTCCATCAGGGGCCCTCTGGGTGTCTTGTACTTTGTTATCCTATCTCTCCTCCCTGCTGTCTGTGTGGCTGGCCACCACCCCTCCTGCATCCTACTCTCAGCCGCCCTTATTTACTCAGGATCTGGGTCTGCTCCTGTTGGCAGGGGGTGTCCTGTGTCCACCACAGTCCCCGGCCCAGGTCAGGTCCCCTTCCTGGAGATGCTGTGTCAGGCGGGGCTCCACACACTGCCCTGCTCCTGGCTCAGAGGTGGGAGTGAGAAGGGTTGCTGCCCTGCCTGCGTCCGGGTGGGCCTGGCTCTCTTCAAGCAGTCGGGCTCCAGCTGCAAACTCCCAAACACATACTTTGGGAGGTCAGCCTGGCCTGCGACTGGGGCATTCCATTATTTTGGTGACATATCTTTGAACATGCTGCAATTTCTGCACTCCCAGCTCTGGCCCCAGTAGCCGCAGAGCTATCTAGATACCAGAGGAGCATTGGCCAAGTGCTCAGCCCCAAACTAGGTCTGAGACAGAAACAGGAGATGCTGATGCAGGGGACTGCCCCAGAAGCCCCTAGCACCCTCATTTGGCCAAAGCGTTGCCTTCAGCTCTTCTTTTACAAATTAAAATTTTCTGGAGAGTCACATATGAGATTCTTGATACCTGAACATGGGGGACATTTTCTATCATTTCCTCCAAGCATGGGAAGATGAAGGAGCCCTGGAAAGGGGGATACTAGTATTGCCTGCTCTATGGTTTTTATTTTGATTTTTCCCTGATCCGTCCTTACCTCTACTTCTGATTCCAACGTCCCTACCTGTAAAAAGTCCTCTCCAGATGGTCTATTGCGAAGTATTGAGAATGGCACCCCAGACAGAGTGGCCAGGGAAAAAGGGTCCTGAGTAAAAATAGATAAGTCTGTTTTTTAGCCCTGCTTAGCTAGTATATGCTGGGTGACAATCAACAAGGTCCTTAACTTCTTTGAGCCCCAGTTCCTCAAGCTACCACAACACATTACCAGGACCCCCTCCGTTCTGGGCCTTGGGGCCTTTATATACTATATAAAGTGTATATGCATACACTCTGTGGTTGGGAACCCTGCTGCTGCCTGCTGGGCTGGAGGAAAGGTGTGCTTCCTGATAAGGGTGCAGATGTGCTAATGTGAGGATGGTGGTGAGCATTAGCCCCAGCCATGAGCTCCTGGCCAGATTGGCTGCTCCTGTATCCATGGGATATGCAGCACTGCTCCCACACCAATTCTGTCCCCAACAACTCATCATTTGTTGTATAATAACATGGCTAGTATTCTGGAGATGACTCACTACACTGGAGATAGTTGCGTTTTTCTTTTGAGCAAAGGGAACTCATTTATTAAACACTTGCTATCCACTGGGCACTCTACATGCTCATTTCATCCTCATCACTGGACAGGTATTTGTATTTTTATTTCACAGGTGAGGAAATTGAGGCTCAGAGAGGTTAAATAATATGCCTGACATTATCCAGGCATTGGCTAGAATAGGATTTGAACACAGGTCTGTCTTACTTTCCCTCATTGCTTCTCCGGGACTATCTGATACCCTGTAAAGATGTCAGTTGAGAAGAGAGAGAGAAATTCTGTCTTCTCCCGTGGTGGCTTTGCCTTCTCTGTCAGGGCTTTATGAGTATGCATTGTAGCACCTTTTCTCCCTCAACACATTATGTTTCAGGCTTCCCTGGGGTCCCTTGATCTGGGAGAAGGGTGTTGGTCACGTTCTTCCCATGATGGAATTAGGCCTATAGGATGTCACTCCTGCCCAGAGGAGTAGTGTTTTTTAAAGTCTTTATTTAAATTCCAGTTAGTTAACATACAGTGTTGTATCAGTGTCATGTGTAAAATGTAGTGATTCAATACCTCCATACAACACCTGGTGCTCATTATGACAAGTGCATTCCTTAGTCCTCATCACCTATTTCACCCATTCCCCCACCTGCCTCCCCTTTGGTAACCATTAGTTTGTTCTCTATAGTTAAGAGTCTGTTTCTTCATAAGAGACTCCTAGAAACTGAGAATGAACTGAGGGTTTATGGGGGGTGGGAGGGAGGGGTGGGTGGGTGGTGGGTATTGAGGAGGGCACCTGTTGGGATGAGCACTGGGTGTTGTATGGAAACCAATTTGACAATAAATTTCATATTAAAAAAAAAGTCTGTTTCTTGGTTTGTCTCTCTCTCTCTCTTTTTTCCCCCCTTCGCTCATGTGTTTTGTTTCTTAATTTCCACATATGAGTGAAATCATGGTATTTGTTTTTCTCTGATTGGCTTATTTGCTTAGTATAATACTCTCTAACTCCACCCATGTTATTGCAGATGGCAAGATTTCATTCTTTTATATGACTGAGTAGTATTACATTGTGTATATATATATATATATATATTATATATATACACGTATATATTATATAATACATATATATACACATCACATCTTCTTTGTCCATTCATCAATCGATGGACAGTTGGGCTATTTCCATAATTTGGCTATTGTAGATAATGCTGGTATAAACACTGAAGTGTATGTATCCCTTTGAATTAGTAGTTTTGTATTCTTTGGGTAAATACCTATTAGTGCAATTGCTGGATTATAGGGTAGTTCTATTTTTAACTTTTTGAGGAACCTCCATACTGTCTTCCACAGTGGCTATACCAGTTTGCATTCCAACCAACAGTGCATGAGGGTTCCCCTTTCTCTACATCCTCACCAGCATCTGTTGTTTCTCTTGTTAATTTTAGCCATTCTGACAGGTCTGAAGTGATATCTCATTGTAGTTTTGATTTGTATTTTCTTAATGATAAGTGATGTTGAGCATCTTTTTATGTGTCTGTTGGCCATCTGGATGTCTTCTTTGGAGAAATGCCTGTTCATGTCTTTTGCCCATTTAAAAACTGGATTACTTGTTTTTTTGGGTGTTGAATTTAATAAGTTCTTTATATGTTTTGGGTACTAACCCTTTATTAGTTATGTCACTTGCAAATATCTTCTCCCCTTCTGTAGGTTGCCTTTTAGTTTTGTTGATTGTTTCCTTAGCTGTTCAGAAGCTTTTTATTTATTTTTATTTATTTCTTTAAATATTTATTTATTTATTTTGACAGAGAGAGAGAGAGAGAGAGAGAGAGAGAGAGAGAGAATGAGCAAGGGAGAAGCATAGAGAGAGGGAGAGAGAGAATCCCAAGCAGGCTCCTGTCAGTGTAAAGCCCAACATGGGGCTTGATCTCACGAACACTGAGATCATGACCTGAGCCAAAATCAGGAGTCAGATGTTCAACTGACAGAGCCACCCCTAGAAGCTTTTTTTTTTTTTGATGTAGTTCAAAAAGTTTATTTTTGATTTTGTTTCCCTTGCCTCAGGAGACATATCTGGAAAGAACTTGCTATGGTCGATATCAGCGAAATTACTGCCTGTGTTCTCTTCTAGGATTTTTATGGTTTCAGGTTTCACATTTATGTCTTTCATCCATTTTGAATTTACTTTTGTGTATGGTATAATAAAATGGTCCAATTTCATTCTTTTGCATGTTGCTGTCCAGTTTTACCAAAAACATTTGTTGAAGGGACAGTCTTTTTCCCACTGCATATGCTTGCCTCCTCTATTGAACATTAATTTACCATATAATTGTGGGTTCATTTTCCAGTTTTCTGTTCTGTTCCATTGATATATGTGTCAATAGTATACTGTTTTGATACTGTTTTGATGCTTTGTAATATAACTTATAATCTCAAATTGTGATGCCTCTAGCTTTGCTTTTCTTTTTCAAGATTGCTTTGGCTATTTGGGTTTTTTTTTTTTTTTTTTTTTGTGGTTCCATACAAGTTTTAGGATTGTTTGTTCTAGCTCTGTGAAAAATGCTGTGGTTATTTTGATAGGAATTTCATTGAATGTGTAGATAGCTTTGGGTAGTATGGACATTTTAAAAGTATTTGTTCTTCCAATCCATGAACACGGAATGTCTTTCCATTTCTTTGTTTTTTCTTCAATTTCTCGCATCCATGTTTTATAGTTTTCAGAGTACAGGTGTTTCACCTCTTTGGTTAGGTCTATTCCTAGGTATCTTATTATTTTTGGTACAATTGTAAATGGGATTGTTTTCTTAATTTCTCTTTTTGCTGCTTCATTATTTGTATATAGAAATACAACAGATTTCTGTATGTTGATTTTGTATCCTGTGACTTCACTGAATTCATTTATCAGTTCTAGTAGTTTTTTGGTGGAGTCATTAGGGTTTTCTATATATAGTATTGTGTCATCTGCAAATAGCAGAAGTTTTACTTCTTCCTCGCTGATTTCGATGCCTTTTATTTCTTTATGTTGTCTGATTGCTTTGGTGAATACTTCCAGTACTATGTGAATAAAAGTAGTGAGAGTGGATATCCCTGCCATGTTCAGAGGGGTAGCATCTCAAAAGAAAAGTCTAAAGAAGTCAATGCTTAACTTAGGAGAAAGATACTTTATTGGTGGAATTTCAGGCAGCAGAAAAGGTAGAACAGATTGATTTGGACAATGTGACACCCCCCCTCCCCCAGGATCTCAGATGACACCAAAACACTCCGCCATCATGGAAAGCAGGTCTATTCCTGAGTGTGGGCTGGCTTCCTTTGGCTGAGTTTTAGGAATCTTCTTTCTACTGTTTGTTTTCTACGTAGAATTCTCATTCACACACAAAATCATGGTCAGTCTTAGTAAACAAAAAAGGACATGGAGAAGTTAAAATGTGCACAAGTCATCACTTGTGTGGACAGCTGGGATCCTGGTGGCTTTGGGCGGTGCTTATCCTCTCTCTGGGCATTAGTATCCTCATGTGCAAAAGGAATGAGTTGGATAAGTCAGGACTCTCTTGTTGATGAAAGATACAAGTCCAACCAAATTGGCCTGGGTAGAGAAGGGAATAGTATTGGCTCAGATAAGTCCAGGGTAGCTTCAGATTCATGGCATGGATTGATCCAGAGGCTCCCACATATGATCGGGTCTCAGTCTTTCTCCATCTCCACTTCCCTCTAACAGCCTATCCTTTTAGAAGACCTACCAGGAGAGACCATATTCTACCTGCAGAAGTCCTAGGAGTAGCTCTAATTCACCCTACTATGGTCACCTTCTATCTCTGAACCAGTCACAATGACTGCAGATGGAACATGCTGATTGGCCAGGCCTGGGTCATGCCCTCTATTGACTGGGGAATGGGAGACATGGAGGCCTGCTCCATCCAAACCACATAGCCTGAGGAAAGGGAAGGCTGTTAGCAGAAAAGAGGAGAATAGATGTTGGGCAGGCCTTAACCACAGCAACCCACCACTGCTAGGTTAGTGGTTTTCCATTCTGCTCTGGGGACCCCAGACATCTGAGGAGGAACTTCAGTGATAAGTATAAATAGTAAAGTAATTTTCAAAAGTCAATAAGGATTTAAATGAATGAAGGAATCTGTTTATCATTTTTGGCTGTTTTAATATTGGGATTTCACTTAAATTTTCATTTTGATAAGTCTTTTTGATTTTGGTCATTATAAAAAACCTGGAAACCATTGGACTAGATTTGTTTAAGTTTTTGTTCAGAACATTCTAGTGGATCATATGCCAAAGTGAATGCTTTTCTTTAATGAAGGGCACATTAAAATAGTGAATCACTGGCTCTGCTTTGCCCACTTTCTTGACTCTGCCTTCTCCCTTCTTCTCCCAGATGATCTCTCTGGCTTTGATATCTCTGTCAAGGTAGAGCCAAGCTGGCCTGCCCTCCCTCACTCCCAAGGGCCCCACATGCTTCATGCTTTGCAAATATTCTTACAGATGCAAATGGAAAACACTTTTAGTGCAAGCACAACCAGGTGCTGCTTTTGCCTTAACCTGAATAACATGGGCTCAAGAGTAAGGAGCTCTCAGGGGTGGGCTGCTTCTAACATTTGGAGGCCTCTGGCAAGAGTACAAGTGGAGGTCCTTATACCACATGTCTTTGTATTTGTAAGTTATAAATCCAACTAACGAAGTTAAATAAAATATGTTTCTTTCCTCTACCTTGACAAATGCCTCTTTGTAATGATCTAGAGGGCTGGATTTAAATTTAGAATTTTAAGACCCCTTAGAATTTTGCACTGGAACACAGCAGGAAAGGGTGAATTAGCCCCCAACCCATGGCTCACTCCTGTTCTCTTCCCACCCTGGTCCTGTTCTGTGAGGGGTCCTGCATATAGGTATGTGGACACCACTGTCATTGTCCAGGCAACACTGTGCCCTGTGGCCATCACTTTTACCATTCAGTGCTACCAGTGATTACTAGGGCTTGGCGTGAGTATTTATAATTGTCCACAGTAGTGAGGTCTCTGTGAGCTGCTAACAGCACAGAGGAGCAGGATGGTAGATTGACAGCTGCAGTTGAGGTGCCAAGATCAAATGTAGATCAAATACCAGACTGAGTGGTGAGGCAGTCTAGAATATGTACTTGATTTTCAAAGGAAGTCTGGAGGTATGGTTTCATAACTCTAAAAACTCTTCATCCTGAAGGGAATTGGGGAAGTTGGAGATGTGGTGAGGATTTTGGAGAGAGCTGCAAGAGTAGATGAGCTCTGAGTGGGGTGGTGGGGGGTGTCTACCTTCACCTCGACTGGTGGGAAGGCCTTCAATGCTCACTCAGAAAGCCCAGGAAGGTCTATATCTTGTGGCAATGAGTGGCCTGAGGCACTTTTCCATGTGCATAGGAACCTGCCTGGAGCCATGCGGACTGCTGCCCACCAGGCCTGCCCAGAAGGAGTCTCTGAAAGCAGGTCCACTCCATGTGGAATCCAGACCTCATCTCCTAGGCATAGTCTCTCAATAAGTCTGGGGGCAGAGGCTGCTAGTTGCCTTTAATATCTATTCTACCCTTATTCCATAGCAATAAGACTTGTAGCTGAGCACATGACTGTACAAATGGGAGACTGCATTTCTCAGCTTTTCTTACCAGGGGTGACCTTGTCCCTAAGTTCTCACCAGGGGATTGTGAGCAGAAGACATGTGAAGGCTGTGTTGGTAGTTGTTTGATAGTCATCCCTTCCAGGAAAATAAAGCCCTGATTGTAGTGTTTGCCAATTTCCATGGTGTAAATACTCCCACCACAGCTGATTGCAAGCTAGGAATATGAATCGGGAAGAGATACGAACAATCATTGCTTGGAATCAGTGGGATCCACCTCCAGCACATCATTGGAGCAACTTCTTTCTCAAGCTCTTGAAGGGCACAGGCATGCCCTCCTTGCCCCCTCCCCCTCCATGCTAGCTGGAATGCAGACATTACAGCCATTGTGCCAAACGGATGAGGGTAACACTCCAGGGATGGCAGGCCAACAAGAGAGAAAGAGCTTGGGCCTCAGCAACTTTCGAGAGCAGAGGCCATTCTTGTTCAAATGCTTACATTAGAGCAAGGTAAACATCTGTCTCGTTTAAGCCATTTCAGTGTTGGGGTCTCTGCCACACACAACAAAAATTAGGAAATTTAATTCACCAGGAGCCCATAAATACAGAAAGGGAGGTTGTCTTTAAACAATGTCTGCTTCCTGCCCAGCAACACACACCTCTTCTGAGGGTAGAAAAGGAACAGTAGGTTTAGGGTATAGCATAGGGGAAAGGGGAGATCTAGTGAGAGGAAAACTTAGACTTTCTGTCTCAATAAATGATGCTTCCCTCTTTGTTTATAGTTTCTCTCTCCAGTAGGCTTCAGGTTTACAGAAAGGTCCTGGCACTCAAAGTGCACCTGGTCACACCCTTGACACCAGAGATCAGTGACAGATCTGGCTTTGGCTTCATTCTGCTTCATGGAGAGAACTGTGCTAACATTCTCTCTTTTCCCACTTTCTGCCAAGACAGGGGTCTTGGTCTGTCTTTTCTTCAGGGCATGGCATCCTTGGCTGAGGCCTCAGGGCACCTCCACAAACTGCTCATGATCACCCAGCAACCCTGTGAGGTTAGATAACCATGGACCGTTCTTGCTCTTGACAGATGAGCAAACCAAAGCCCAGATAATCTGTCTTGCTCCTGTAATCTCTTGCTTGGTAGACTAACTTCCTCAACTGACCATGGGCTCTGGGAAAGAAAGGATCATGTTGGGTGTTTGCTGCTGTTGCCCAGCTCAGTGCCTGCTTTTGGGCTGGCCCTCAATGTTTGTTGGTTCTCTGAATAAAATAACCCCTCATTACAGCAGAACTCAAGCTGGAATTGTGGTTTTCAACCTGGTACACTTTCACACACAAGAATTTTTGGCAGCATATTGGAGGTGTTGAAAGATTCAAACCAATGCTAAACAAGCCAACAGTAACCACATCAGTCACTAAGGTAATGTCCTTGCATGTCTGTGAGGCCCCAGAGCACTGCTCTTGACTCCTTTCGTGCCATGTTTTGTGCATGTGCTTTATGGGGCTTCTTAGTCACAGGCACACTTATGGGTGTCAGTCAATGCTCCATCTTTCTTTGATGCCAGCCTGACAGGTAACCTTCTCACCACTTACGGCCCTTTCTGTCTCTGGTCATACAACCTACCAATTCTGAACTGGACCAGAGTATTCTCTCTATTGGAATTAAATTATTCCTCAAACAGGTTATAGGGTGGATCAGTAGTTATCAATTGGGGCTGATTTTGTACCTCCAGGAGACAATTGACATTATTGAGATATTTTTGGTTGTCATACTGGAAGCAGGTGGTACTAGAATCTAGGCCAGACATACTACTACACATCTACAATGTACAAGACCACGCCTACAACAAAGAATTATCCATCCCCAAACATTAGTGCTCAGAGATTGAGAGACTCTGGGTTAGAATCTTCAGGCATTGGGGATGGGAGCCTTAGCAGAAGCTGCAGGAGCAGGGGTAGGAGTGGGCCCTTATGCGGTCAGAACCAGCCCTTCCAAGGCTCAGATCACAAGCAGGCCTCCTTGCTGGAGCCATCCTCGACACAGTGATCCTTAATGGGCAGTGAATGACTCAGCTCCTGCTTCAGGAAGTGATCTGTAAGTTATCTTGACTTACCTGCAGCTGGTAGAAGTCTTGTTGGCACAACATGCGTGCATGGCCATTTGAAAGATGCATCGAGAGATAAAAACAAAACAAAATGAGCAAACAAAAATATCCCCCAAACTACTTGCCCTTTGAACAAATAGTTCCTTTTCTAGAAATAAAGCCAAAGTAAATAATCAGAGACACATATAAAGATGTGTTAGGAGATACTCATGGCAATATTATTTATAGTAGCAGTGAATCAGTAGGGAATTTTAATGTTACATTGTGATATATTCGTATGATAGAATGCTATGCATCCAGGGTTACATTCAGCTGCAAGGAACTGAAGAGGTGACCACTGTAGTTTTAATAGATAAGGATTTATCAGCCAATAACAGTAAGTCCAGAAGTAGGCAATTCTAGACTGATGCAGCAGCCCAAGGATAACATTTAGGACCCAGACTCCATCCAGTTTCCAGCTTTCAGCCTTATGGCCACAGGATAGTTGTTGCACCTCCAGGTAGCATTCCAGAAAAAAATAAAAATAAAAATAAAAAAGAAGGAAGGGCAGAAAGGCATGAACAAGTCTATCCCTTTTTATGAACTTTATCAGAAGACCCACCCAGTGAATTCTACTTTCATCCATTGGCCAGAACTGTGTCACATGACGCTCCCAACACCCCCCGCCCCCACTCTGCCCCGATGCTAAGGAGTCTGGGAAGGTAAGAATTTTTGGTTTCCTGCCCCCCCCCTTTCTTTTTTATTAAAAAACAATTATTGCCAGGGCGCCTGGGTGGCTCAGTTGGTTAAGCGTCCAGCTCTTGATTTTGGTTCTGGTCTTGATCTCATGGTTTGTGAGTTCAAGCCCCGCGTGGGGCTCTGTGCTGGTAGTGTTGGCTGCGTTGGCAATGCACAGCCTGGTTGGGATTCTCCCTCCTCACCCACCTCTCTGCCCCTCCCATATGTCCCTCCCCCTCTCTTTCTCTCTCTGAAAATAAATAAATAAACTTAAAAAAAATCATCACCTATTTTGCCCATCCCCCCACCCACCTGCCCTCTGGCAACCATCAGTTTGTTCTCTATAATTAAGAGTCTATTTCTTTGTTTGTTTCTCTCTGTCTCCGTGAGCCGCCCCCGCCCCCTTTGCTGATTTGTTTTGTTTCTCAAATTCCACATGAGTGAGATCATATGGTAGTTGTTTTTCTCTGACTTATTTCACTTAGCATTATACTCTCTAGCTCCATCCATGTCATTGCAAATGGCAAGATTTAATTCTTTTTGATGGCTGGATAGTATTCCAGTGTGTGTGTGTGTGTGTGTGTGTGTGTGTGTGTGTCACATTTTCTTTATACATTTGTCAATCGATGGACAGTTGGGCTGCTTCTGTAAGTTCAACTTGTAAATAATGCTGCAGTAAACAGAGGGGTGCATGCATTCTTTTGAATTGGTGTTTTTGTATTCTCAACTTTTAAACAAGGAAGTTAAGAGAGTAGGGTATCATCTAGCAAAATGGCTATTGAGTAGCCAATCCACTGTGTCTGTCACAACAAAGCAGACTTTAGAAATTATTAGGTAAAAAAAAAATTATTAGGTAATATGAAAAATTTCAGATAATATAAAGTTTAGTGAAAAAAAAACTGGATACAAAACTGTTGCTACAATGTTATTCCAATTTTTAAAACAAATTTTATCTTTACTCCCTCCCCGGTTTTATTGAGATATAATTAGCATACAACATTGTCTTAAAGTGTACAACCCAATGATTTGGTATGTATATATTGCAAGATAATTGCCATAATAAGTTTAGTTAACATCTATTGCCTCACATAGTTACTATTTATTTTCTTGTGATGAGAACACTGAAGATCTATTCTCATAGTAGATGAGACTTTCAAATAATCAATACAGTATTCTTAACTATAGTCACCATGCTGTTCATTACCACCACCACCCCCCCTCCCTGGACTTGTTTATCTTAAAACTGGAAATTTGTACCTTTTGATCACCTTTCTTCCTTTTGCCCACTGCTAGCCTCCACCTCTGGCAATGACCAATCTGTTCTCTGTTTCTAGGAGTTCAGTTATTTCAGATTCCACATATAAGTGACATTATACAGTATTTGCCTTTCTTTGTCTGATTTATTTCACTTAGCACAATGCTAAGCTTGATCCATGTTGTTGCAAATGGAAGGATTTCATTTTCCACGGCAGGACAATATCCCATTGTACATACAGATCTTCCTCAACTTACAATGGAGTTAGGTCCCAATAAACCCATCATAAGTTGAAATATCATATTTGAGAATGCATTTAATACACTTTACTTATAGAACATCATAGCTTAGCCTAGCCTACCTTAAACTTACATAGCCTAAAGGTGGGCAAATCATCTACTACAAAGCCTGTTTTTATAATAAAGTGTTGACAGTCTTAGGTAGCTCATTGAGTACTGTACGGACAGTGAGAAACAGAATGGTTGTATGGGTGCAGAATGGATGTAAGAGTAGGGTTGTTCACCCTTGTGATGGCGTGGCTTCTTGGGAGCTGAGGCTTGCTGCCACTGCTCAGCATCATGAAGGAGGACTGCACTGTATATTGCTAACCTGGGAGAAGATCCAAATTCCAAAGTCAAAGTGTGGTTTCTGCAGAATGCATATTGCTTTTGCACCATTGTAAAAATGAAAAATCTTGAGTTGAGCCATCGTAAGTTGGGGACCGTCTGTATATACCATATTTTCTTTATCCATTTATCCATTAGTGAACATTTAGATTGTTTCCATGTCTTGGCTTTTGTAAATAGTGATGTAATGAACATGAGGGTGTAGCTATCTTTTCAAGATAGTGATTTTATTTCCTTTGGATAAATACCCAGATTTGGAATTGCTGGATCATATGGTAGTTCCATTTAAAAATTTTTGGGTTTTACTTTTTATCATAGAACAAGTCTGAGAGAATATACATGAAAACATTAAAGGGTGATTATGGTTATGGTATTTTTTTTCCCTTAAAAGAATTTTTAGTTAATATACAGTGCAATATTGGTTTCAGGAGTAGAATTCAGTGATCCATCACTTACATACAACACCCAGTGCTCATTACAACAGGCGCCCTCCTTCATACCCATCACCTGTCTAGCCAAACTCCCATCCACCTCCCTCCATCAACACATAGTTTGTTCTTTATCATTAAGAGTCTCTTGTGGTTTGTTTCCCTCTCTTCTCTTGCTCCCCCTTTCCCATATGTTCATCTGTGTTGTTTCTTAAATTCCACATATGAATGAAATCATATGGTATTTGTCTTTCTCTGATTGACTTATTTTGCTTGGCATAATACACTCTAACTCCATCCAAGTCATTGCAAATGGCAAGATTTCATTCTTTTAGGTGGCTGAGTACTATTCCATTGCATATATATACCACATCTTCTTTATCCATTCATCAGTCGATGGACATTTGGGCCCTCGCCATAGTATAGTTACCTATTATTGATAATGCTGCTATAAACATTGGGGTATATAGCATGTACCCCCCTTGAATCCGTATTTTGTATCCTTTGGGTTAATACATAGTAGTGCAATTGCTGGATTACAGGGTAGTTCTATTTTTAGCTTTTTAAGGAACCTCCATACTGTTCTCCAGAGTGGCTGCACCAGTTTGCATTCCTACCAACAGTGCAAGAGCATTCCCATTTCTCCACATGCCTGCTGACGCCTGTTGCTTCTTGTATTATTAATTTTAGCCATTCTGACCAGTGTGAGGTGGTATCTCATCATGGTTTTGCTTTGTATTTCCCTGATGATGAATGATATTGAGCATATTTTTATGTGTCTGTTAACCATCTGGATGTCTTCTTTGGAAAAGTGTCTTTTCATGTCTTCTGCCCATTTCTTTCTTTCTTTCTTTTTTTTAAGTTTGTTTGTTTAAATCCAAGTTAGTTAACATACAGTGTAGTTGGCTTCACAAGTAGAATCCAGTGGTTCATCTCTTATGTGTGACACCCAGTGCTCATCCCAAAAAGTGTGCTCCTTAGTGCCCATCACTCATTTAACACCCCCCCCACCTACATTCCATACATCAACCCTCAGTTTGTTCTCTGTATTTAAGAATTTCTAATGGTTTGCCTCCCTTTCTGTTTTTATCTTATTTTTCCTTCCCTTCCTCTATTTTCATCTGTTGTGTTTCTCAAATTCACATATGAGTGAAATCATATGATCTGTCTTTCTCAGACCTATTTCACTTATCACAATACCCTCCAGTTTCATCCATGTTGTTGCAAATGGCAAGATTTCATTCTTTTTCATTGCTAAATAGTATTCCATTGTACAGGAGAAAATGGGCAGCAACCTCTTTGACCTTTGCCACAGCAACTTTTTACTTGACACGTCTCTGGAAGCAAGTGAAATAAAAGCAAACGTGAACTATTGGGACTTCATCAAGATAAAAGCACAACAAAGGAAACGATCAACAAAACTAAAAGGCAACCTACAGAATGGGAGAAGATATTTGCAAATGACATATCAGATCAAGAATTAGTATCCAAAATCCAAAAAGAACTTAATCCAACTCAACCCCCGCCCCCCCAAAAAAAACAGTTACGAAATAGGGACAAGTCTTTATAGATTTGGATTTGATATAGATCTAGGATTTAATGGTTTCCTGTGTCACATTTAGGTCTTTCATCTATTTTTTATAATATAATTTATTGTCAAATTGGTTTCCATACAATACCCAGTTCTCATCCCAACAAGTGTTCTCCTCATTGCCCATCACCCACTTTCCCCTCTCCCACATCAACCCTCAGTTTGTTCTCTGTGTTTAAGAGTCTTTTATGGTTTGCCTCCCTCCCTCTCTGTTTGTAACTATTTTCCCCCTTCCCCTCCCCTATGGTCTTAACTGTTAAGTTTCTCAAGATCCACATATGAGTGAAAACATATGATATCTGTCTTTGTCTGACTGACTTACTTCACTTAGCATAATACCCTTCAGTTCCATCCATGTTGCTATGAATGGCCATATTTCATTCTTTCTCATTGCCAAGTAGTAGTCCATTGTATATATAAATCACAATTTCTTTATCCATTCGTCAGTTTATGGACATTTAGGCTCCTTCCATAATTTGGCTATTGTTGGAAGTGCTGCTATAAACATTGGGGTACCTGTGCCCCTATGCATCAGCATTCCTGTAGCCCTTGGGTAAATTCTTAGCAGTGCTGTTGCAGGGTCTTTCATCTATTTTGATTTTATTTTTGTGTATGGTGTTAGTAAGTGGTCCGGTTTCAATCTTCTGAATATCACTGTCCAGTTTTCCCAGCACCATTTGCTGAAGAGACTGTCTTTTTCCCATTGGATACTCTTGCCTGCTTTGTCGAAGACTAGTTGACCATACATTTGTGGGTCCATTTCTGGATTCTCTGTTCTGCTGCATCGATCTATGTGTCTCTTTTTATGCTAGTACCATACTGTCTTCATTTTTACAGCTTTGTAATATAGCTTGAAATCCAGAATTGTGATGTCTCCAGTTTTGTTTTTCTTTTTCAAGATTGCTTTGGCCATTCAGTTTCTTCTGTGATTCCATACAAATTTTAGGATTGTTTGTTCTAGCTCCGTGAAAAATGCTGTTGGTATTTTGATAGAGATTGCATTAAATGTGTAGATTGCCTTGGGTAGTATCAACATTTTAACAATATTTGTTCCTCCAATCCATGAGCATAAATGCTTTTCCATTCTTTACCACACATGCAAGCAATTCTCTATTTTTTCTGCATATGTTCATATTAATATGTATATATACATACATATATAGACATGTCTATGACATGTACATACTAATATACTTATATAGATATATCTATACATTGTGATACACACACACACACACATATATATATTTGTATACATTTTATTCTTGTTGATGCAATAAGATAAGTCTTTATATTAAATTTGCCATCTTGTGATTTTTCCTACAATCATTTTTCCTAGGTGAATATTGGGAAGACTAATTTTCTTTTTTTTTCCTTAATTTTTAATTTATTTTTTTAATTTACATCTAAGTTAGTTAGCATATAGTGCAACAATGATTTCAGGAGTAGATTCCTTAATGCTCCTTACCCATTTAGCCCATCCCCCCTCCCACACCCCTCCAGTAACCCTCTGTTTGTTCTCCATATTTGAGAGTCTCTTATGTTTTTGTCCCCCTCCCTGTTTTTATATTATTTTGCTTTCCTTCCCTTATGTTCATCTGTTTTGTATCTAAAAGTCCTCATATGACTGAAGTCATATGATATATGTCTTTCTCTGACTGACTAATTTCGCTTAGCATAATACCTTCTAGTTCTATCCACATAGTTGCAAATGGCAAGATTTCATTCTTTTTGATTGCCGAGTAATATTCCATTGTGTATATATTCCACATCTTCTTTATCCATTCATCCATCGATGGATATTTGGGCTCTTTCCATACTTTGGCTATTGTTGATTGTGCTGCTATAAATATTGGGGTGCATGTGCCCCTTTGAGGCAGCATACTTGTATCCCTTGGATAAATATCTAGTAGTGCAATGCTGGGTCGTATGGTAGTTCTATTTTTAATTTTTTGAGGAAACTTCATATTGTTTTCCAGAGTGGCTGCACCAGTTTGCATTCCCACCAGCAGTGCAAAAGAGATCCTCTTTCTCTGCATCCTCACCAACATCTGTTGTTGCCTGAGTTGTTAATGTAAGCCATTCTGACAGGTGTAAGGTGGTGTCTTATTGTGGTTTTGATTTGTATTTCCCTGATAATGAGTGATGTTGAACATTTTTTCATGTGTCAGTTGGCCATCTGGATGTTTTCTTTGGAAAAGTGTCGATTCATGTCTTTTGCCCATTTCTTCACTGGATTATTTGTTTTTTGGGTATGGAGTTTGATAAGTTCTTATAGATTTTGGATACTAACCCTTTATCTGATATGTCGTTTATAAATATCTTCTCCCATTCTGTTGGTGGCCTTTTCATTTTTCTGATTGTTTCCTTTGCTGTGCAGAAGGTTTTTATTTTGATGAGGTCCTAATAGTTCATTTTTGCTTTTGTTTCCCTTGCCTCCAGAGACGTGTTGAGTAAGAAGTTGCTGAGGCCAAGATCAAAGAGGTTTTTGCCTGCTTTCTCCTCTAGGGTTTTTATGGCTTCTTGTCTTACATTTAGGTCTTTCATTCATTTTGAGTTTATTTTTGTGTATGGTGTAAGGAAGTGGTCCAGGTTCATTTTTCTGCATGTCGCTCTCCAGTTTTCCCAGTATCACTTGCTGAAGACACTGTCTTTCTTCCATTGGATATTCTTTCCTGCTTTGTCAAAGATTAGTTGGTCACACGTTTGTGGGTGCTTTTCCATTTCTTTGTGTCCTTGTCAATTTCTTTTATAAGTCTTCTACAGTTTTCAGAGTATAGATCTTTTACGTCTTTAGTTAGGTTTATTCCTAGGTATCTTATTGTTTTTGGTGCAGTTGAAAATGGGATCAATTCCTTGATTTATTTTTCTGCTGTTTTGTTATTGATGTATAGAAATGCAACAGATTTTTGCACACTGATTTTATATCCTGCGGCTTTCCTGAATTCATATACAGTATTAGTTCTAGCAAATTTTTGGTGGAGTCTTTTGGGTTTTCTACATAGAGTACATGTTATCTCAAATAGTGAAAATTTGACTTCTTCCTTGCTGATTTGGATGCATTTGATTTCTTTTTATTGTCTGATTGCTGAGGCTAATACTTCCAGTAGTATGTTAAATAGTAATGGTTAGTGTAGACATCTTTGTCTTGTTCCTGCCTGTAGGGGAAAGGCCCTCAGTTTTTCCCCATTGAGGATGATATTAACTGTGGTCTTTTGTATATGGCCTTTATGATGTTGAGGTATGTTCCATCTATCCCTACTTTGTTGAAGGTTTTTTATCAAGAATAGTTGCTGTATTTTGTCAAATGCTTTTTATGCATCTATTGACAGGATCCTATGGTTCTTATCCTTTCTTTTATTAATGTGATATATCACATTGATTGATTTGTGAATATTCAGCCCCAGGAATAAGTCCCACTTGATCATGGTGAATAATTATTTTACTACACTGTTTAATTCAATTTTCTAATATCTTATTGAGAATTTTTGTATCCATGTTCATCAGGGATAATAGCCTGTAATTCTCCTTTTTAGTGGGGTCATTGTCTGGTTTTGGAATCAAGGTAATGCTGGCTTCGTAGAATGAGTTTGGAAGTTTCCCATCTATTTCTATTTTTTGGAACAGTTTGAGAAGAATACGTATTATGTCTTTTTTAAATGTTTGGTAGAATTCCTCCTGGGAGGCCATCTGGCCCAGGACTCTTGTTTGTTGGGAGATTTGTGATAACTGATTTAATTTCTTCGCTGGTTATGGGCCTGTTCAAATTTTCTATTTCTTCCTGTTTCACTTTTGGTAGTGTATGAGTCTCTAGGAATTTGTCCATTTCTTTCAGGTTGTCCAATTTGTTGTCATATAGTTTTCATAATATTCTCTTAACAATTGTTTGTATTTCTGTGGTTTGTATTGGTATTTCTGTATTGTGTGTTAGTTGTGATCTCTCCTCTTTCATTTGTGATTTTATCCATTTGGATCCTTTCTCTTTTCTATTTGATAAGTCTGGCTAGGGGCTTATCAATTTTGTTAATTCTTTCAAAGAATCAGCTCTTAGATCTCTTGATCTCTTGATCTGTTCTACTTTTTTTTTGTTTCTGTATCATTTATTTCTTCTCTAGTCTTTATTATTTCTCTTTTGCTGGCATTACCCTTTACTTGCTGTTCCTTTTCTAGCTCCTTTAGGTGTAAGATTAGGTTGTGTATTTGAGACCTGAAACTTCCTGAGACAGGCCTGAATTGCAATATACTTTCCTCTTAGTACTGCCTTTGCATCCCAAAGGTTTTGGATTGTTGTGTTTTCATTTTCATTTGCTTCCATGTATTTTTTATTTTTTCTATAACTTCCTGGGTAACACCTTCATTCTTTTTTTTTAATTTTTAGTTTTTAAAAATATAATTTATTGTCAAGTTAGCTAACATACAGTGTATACAGTGTGTTCTTGGCTTTGGGAGTAGATTCTCATGATTCATCGCTTACATACAACACCCAGTGCTCATCCCAACAAGTGCCCTCCTCAATGCCCATCACCCATTTCTCCATCTCCCCTGCCCCCATCAAACCTCAGTTTGTTCTCTATTTAAGTGTCTCTATGGTTTGCTTCCCTCTGTGTTTGAAACTATTTTTCCCCTTCTCTTCTTCATAGTCTTCTGTTAAGTTTCTCAAATTCCACATGTGAGTGAAAATATGGTATCTTTCTCTGACTGACTTGTTTCACTTAGCATAATACCCTCCAGTTCCATCCATGTTGTTGCAACATGGCAAGATTTCATTCTTTCTCATTGCCAAGTAGTATTCCATTGTATATATAAACCACATCTTCTTTAGCCATTCATCAGTTGATGGACAGTTAGGCTCTTTCCATAATTTGGCTATTGTTGATAGTGCTGCTATAAACATTGAGGTACATGTGTCCCTATGAATCAGCACTCCTGTATCCTTTGGATAAATTCCTAGTAGTGATATTGCTGAGTCGTCGGGTAGTTCTATTTTTAATTTTTTGAGGAAGCTCCACACTGTTTTCCAGAGTGGCTGCACCAGTTTGCATTCCCACTAACAGTGCAAGAGGGTTCCTGTTTCTCCACATCCTCGCCAACATATGTTGTTTCCTGAGTTGTTAATTTTAACCACTCTGACCGGTGTGAGGTGGTATATCAGTGTGGTTTTGATTTGTATTTCCCTGATGATTAGTGGTGTTGAGCATCTTTTCATGTGTCTGTTGGCCATCTGGATGCCTTCTTTGGAAAAGGGTATATTCATGTCTTCTGCCCTATCTTTCTTCACTGGATTATTTGTTTTTAGGGTGTTGAGCTTAGTAAGTTCCTTGTAGATTTTGGATACCAACCCTTTATCCAATATGTCATTTGCAAATACCTTCCCCCATTCTGTCAGTTGCCTTTAAGTTTTGCTGACTATTTCCTTCACTGTGCAGAAGGTTTTTGTCTTGATGAGGTCCTAATAGTTCATTTTTGCTCTTATTTCCCTTGCCTTCAGAGATATGTTGAGTAAGAAGTTGCTGCAGCTGAGGTCAAAGAGGTTGTTGCCTGTTTTCTCCTCTAGGGTTTTGATGGTGTCCTGTCTCATATTTAGGTCTTTCATCCATTTTGAGTTTATTTTTGTGTATGGTGTGAGAAAGTGGTCCAGTTTCATTCTTCTGCATGTTGTTGTCCAGTTCTCCCAGCACCTTTTGCTGAAGAGACTGTCTTTTTTCTATTGGATCCTCTTTCCTGCTTTGTCAAAGATTAGTTGGCCATACATTTATGGGTCCAATTCTGGGTTCTCTATTCAATTCCATTGGTCTGTGTGTCTGTTTTTGTGCTAGTACCATACTGTCTTGATGATTATAGCTTTGTATGGAGGCTAAAGTCCTGGGTTGTGATGCATCCCACTTTGCTTTTCTTTTTCAACATTATTTTGGCTATCTCAGGTCTTTTGTGGTTCAATACAAATTTTGGGATTGTTTGTTCTAGCTCTGAGAAGAATGATGGTGCAATTTTGGTTGGGATTGCATTCAATGTGTAGATTGCTTTGGGTAGTATTGACATTTTAACAATATTTGTTCTTCCAATACATGAGCATGGAATGTTTTGCCATTTCTTTGTGACTTCTTCAATTTCTTTCATAAGTTTTCTATAGTTTTCAGCATACAGATCTTTGACATCTTTGGTTAAGTTTATTCCTAGGTATTTTATGATTCTAGGTGCAATTGTAAATGGGATCAATTTCTTGATTTTTTTTTCTGTTGCTTCATTATTGGTGTATAAAAATGCAGTCAATTTCTGTACATTGATTTTGTACCTTGCGACTTTGCTGAATTCATGTATCAGTTAGCAGCTTTTTGGTGAAGTCTTTCAGGTTTTCCATGTAGAGTATCATGTAATCTGTGAAAGTAAAAGTTTGACTTCTTCTTTGCCAATTTGGATACTTTTTATTTCATATTGTTGTCTGATTGCTGAGGCTAGAACTTCCAACACTATGTTAAACAACATGGTGAGAGTGGACTTCCCTGTCTACTCCTGATCTCAGGGGGGAAAGCTCTTAGTTTTTCCCCATTGAGGATGTTATTAGCTGTGGGCTTTTTCATATATGGCTTTTATGATGTTAAGATATGTTCTTTCTATCTCAACTCTCTTGAGGGTTTTTATTAAGAAAAGATACTGTATTTTGTCAAATGCTTTTTCTGCATCTATTGACAGGATCATATGGTTCTTACCCTTATGTTAATATGATGTATCACATTGATTGATTTGCAAATGTTGAACTGGCCCTGTGCCCAGGAATGAATTCTACTTGATCATGGTGAATAATTCTTTTAATATACTGTTGAATTCAATCTACTAGTATCTAGTTGAGAATTTTTGTATCCATGTTCATCAGGTATATTGGCCTGTATTTCTCCTTTTTAGTGGGGTCTCTGTCTGGTTTTGGAATCAACGTAATACTGACTTCATAGAATGAGTCTGGAAGCTTTCCTTTCATTTCTGTTTTTTTGGAACAGCTTGAGAAGGATAGGTATTAATTCTGCTTTAAATATTCGGTAGAATTCCCCTGGGAAGCCATCTGGCCCAGGACTCTTATTTGTTGGGAGATTTTTGATAACCGATTTAATTTCTTTGCTGGTTATGGGTCTGTTCAAATTTTTTATTTCTTCCCGTTTGAGTTTTAGTAGTATGTGGGTGTCTAGGAACTTGTCCATTTCTTCCAGGTTGTCCAGTTTGTTGGCATATAGTTTTTTTAATAGTATTCTCTAATAATTGTTTGTATTTCTGTGGTATTGGTTGTGATTTCTCCTCTTTCATTTGTGATTTTATCTATTTGGGTTCTCCTTTTTGAGAAGGAGGAGGCTAGAGGTTTATCAATTTTTTTTTATTCTTTCAAAAAAACTATCTCCTAGATTCATTGAACTGTTCTGTTTTGTTTTGTTTTTGGATTCTATATTGTTTATTTCTTCTCTAATCTTTATTATTTCTCTTCTTTGGCTGGGTTTGGGGTTTATTTGCTGTTCTGCTTCTTGTTCCTTTAGGTGTGAGGTTAGGTTTTGTATTTGAGATTTTTCTTGGTTCTTGAGATAGGCCTAGGTTTCAATGTATTTTCCTCTTATGACTGCCTTTGCTGCATACCAAAGGGTTTGGACTGGTGTGTTTTCATTTTCATTTGATTCCATATTTTTTTTTATTTCTTCTTTAATTGCCTGGTTGACCCATTCATTCTTTAGTAGGATGTTTTTTAACCTAATTGTGTTTGAAGGCTTTCCAAATTTTTTCTTGTGGTTGATTTCAGGTTTCATAGCATTATGATCTGCAACTATGCATGGTATGATCTCAATTCTTTTATATTTATTGAGGGCTCTTTTGTGACTCAGTATGTGATCTATTTTGGAGAATGTTCCATGTGCACTTGAGAAGAATGTGTATTGTGCTGCTTTTGAATGAAAAGTTCTGAATATAGCTGTCAAGTCTATCTGGTCCAGTGTATCATTCAAGGCCCTTGTTTCTTTATTGATTTTTCTGCCTAGATGGTCTGTCCGTTAAAGTCCCCTGCAATTACTGTATTCTTATCAATAAGATTGCTTATGTTTGTGGTTAATTGATTCATATATTTGGGTTCCTCCAAGTTGCGGGCATAAACATTTACAATTTTTAGCTCTTCTTGATGGATAGAGCCTGTAATTATGATATAATGCCCTTCTTCATCTCTTGTTACAGTCTTTAGTTTAAAATCTAGTTTGTCTAATATAAGTATAGCTACTCCAGCTTTCTTCTGACTTCCAGTAGCATGATAGATAGTTCTTCATCTCCTCACTTTCAATCTGAAGGTGTCCCCAGGTCTAAAATGAGTGTCTTGTAGATAGCATATAGATGTATCTTGTTTTGTTTTTTTTTTATAAATTCTGATACCCTATGTCTTTTGATTGGGGCATTTAGTCCATTTACATTCAGCATTATTATCGAAAGATATGGATTTAGTGTCATTGTGTTATCTGTAGGTTTAATGCTTGTGGTGATGTCTCTGGTCCTTTGTAGTCTTTGCAGCATTCTACTCACAGAGTCCCCTTTAGTATCTCTTGCAGGGCTAGTGTAGTGGTCGTGAACTCCTTCAGTTTTTGTTTGTGTGGAAAAGCCTTGATCTCTCCTTCTATTCTGAATGATGGTCTTGCTGGATAAAGGATTCTTGCCTGCATATTTTTCCTATTCAGCACATTGAATATTTCCTGCCACTTCCTTCTGGCCTGCCAACTTTCAGTGGATGGATCTGCTACTATCCTCATGTGTCTATCCTTGTAGGTTAAGGCCTGTTTGTTCCTAGCTCCTTTTAGAATTCTCTCTTTTTCTTTGTATTTTGACAGTTTCACTATGATACGCTGTGGTGAAGACCTATTCTTGTTGAATCTGAAGGGAGTTCTCTGTGCCTCCTGGATTTGGATCTCTGCTTCCTTCCCTAGATTAGGGAAGTTCTTCAGCTATGATTTGTTCAAGTAAACCTTCTACCTCTTTCTCTCTCTCTTCTTCTTCTGGAACTCCAATGATATGGGTATTATTATGTTTCATTGAATCACTTAGTTCTCTAATTCTCCCCTCATGGTTTAGTATTATCTCTCTTTTCCTTGGTTTCATCATTTTCCGTAATTTTATTTTCTGTTTCACTTATTTTCCCTTCTGCTCTTCCATCCTTCCTGTCACTGCACCTAGTTTATTTTGCACCTCATTTTACAGTGTTTCTTAATTTGTCATGACTATTTTTAGTTCCTTGATCTCTGCAGCAATAGATTCTCTGCTGTCTTCTATGCGTTTTTCAAGCCCAGCAATTAATCTTATGACTATTATTCTAAATTCTTGATCAGATATATTGTTTATATCTGTTTGGAGCAATTCCCTAGCTGCTATTTCTTTCTGGAATTTCTTTTGAGGAGAATTCTTCCATTTGGTCATTTTGGCTAATTTTCTCTCTTTCACGTGTTTTAATAGCATATTATGTGTCCTGCATCTGTGAACACTGCTATTAAAAGGAGGCTGTATACTGTCCAGGGTCTGGCCCTTCAGGAGGTGTTTTTGTAGTGTGTTGTGTGCTCTCTATTGTTGTGACTCTTGTTGCTCTATCTCCCTACTTGTAGAGGTGGTTTGGACCTTCCACCTGGTATGCTTTGATTTGTTCATTGAAGTAACCTTGGAAAAAAATTAAAAAGGGGCTGGTGGTGGAAGAAGCCTTATCCCATACAAAGAGAGAAATGATAGGGGCAGGAAAAAAGAAAAGAAAAAAATTGACCAGGCAGAGAATCAGAGAAATTATACAGCTTAATCCAGAGCGGGGGTGGGGGTGGGGTATAAAGGAGATACAGAAGGGATGTAAAAAAGAATAGATTAAAAATGTCTGCTTAAACCAACAACCAGAGTAGAGAAGGGAAGAAATAAGAGGAAGAAAAGGAAGAAAAAAAATTATAGAATGTTTATTTATTTTTGAGAGGTGGGGGGAGAGACAGAGTATGAGCAGGAGAGGAGAGATAGGGAGATGCAGAATCCGAAGCAGGCTCCAGGCTCTGAGCTGACAGCACAGAGCCCTACGTGGGGTTCAAACTCACAGACTGTGACATCGAGACCTGAGCCGAAGTCAGATGTCCAACCAACTGGGCCACCCAGGTGCCCCAGAAAAAAAATTATATATACATATATAATATATATACATAATATGTATAGTATATATATTATACATATATAATAAGAATTGACCAAGAATCAAATTTGAAAATGTAAAACTGCTGGACCGATATCTGATGGTGCCTTGGAACCGGCTGTGCTGGTCTGGAGGAGGAGCCGTCTGGTTTGGTCAATGTTAATCTTGCTCCGGTAGATACACAGTTACCAAACATGGAGAGGCATTTTTTGGTATAGGCAGGTCCTGCCTCCACTGTGAGTGTGCTGTACTGTTCCTTGAAGCCTCACCTTGCTGGTGATGGGGAGAAAAATGGTTACACCCCAGTCTTTCCTCCCTGCTCCAGGTGTCCCAGACCGCTCTGTTCAGGCTGTCCTTACAGTGCCGTGCAGGCATGAGTGGGCCAGTCTGTCCCGCTCCACAGTCTTCTGCACCTCCTAGGCACTGGGCTGGCATTCAAACCCTGATGTCTTAAAGGATCCCGCTCCATTCACCCTGGTTCCAGGGTAGTGCCACTCTGCCCAGCCTGCTGACAAAGGACCTCTGGCTGGCGGACGCCTGCAGGGTCTTTTGTCCTTGGAACAGCTATATACCTTCTTCCCACAGCACTCAAGGGAGGGGACTGCACTCTGCAACTGCACCTCTGAGCTTGCTACCGAGCCCAGGGCTGGCTCCCCCCACCTAGGTACGTACACAGAGTGGCAGGCCCCAGTTCGGAGAAAGTTCCGCAACTCTGGATTGTGTTAGAAATTGGTTCTTTCTATGTTTTTTCTGTTCCCCAGTCCATGGATTTTTTTCTTGTCCAAATACAATCCTACACTTCCAGAGCCTCTCTTTCTCTTCCTTTGTCTCTCCACAGAAGGGGATCCCTCACCTCCAGGCCTATGCTGCCCATTTTATCTCTCCCAATTTTTAATCATGCACCTTTGACCCGCCATGTTTCCCCATAGGCCCCTGGAGATGTCTCTGTCACTCTGTAGCCCAGATTCCTGGAGTTCCAAGTCTTCTGGCCTCAATAATGCTGTGTTTGAGTGATGAGAGAACTTTTGGTCTCCTGACTGTCTCGATGTGGCCCTTTTATTGCTTGCTGTGAAGAAATGATTCAGCTGTTTTTCAGGTCTTTTTCAGATGGAATTGTTCCATATGTAGCTGTAGACTTGGTATGTCCATAGGAGGAGGTGAATTCAGGATCTTCCTATGCTGCCATCTTGGATTGCCCCAGATCACTTGTTGGTTACAAAAGGTGTAACTCGGGAACAGCCAGATGGATGAATTACTAAGGGGGAGGTATGGATAAAGGACCCGCAGCTTCCCTGCCCTCTCTGGGCCACCACTCTCCCCACATCTCCACGTGTTCACCAACTGGAAGCTCCATCCATTCATTCTTTAGTAGGATGTTCTGTAACCTCCAGGTATTTCCAATTTTTTTCTTGTGGTTGACTTTATGTTTCATAGCATTGTGGTCTGAAAATATGCATGATATGATCTCAATCTTTTTGTACTTGTTGAGGGTTGATTTGTGACCCAGTATGTGATCTGTTTTGGAGAATATTCCATGTGCACTCAAAAAGACTGTGTATTCTGTTGCTTTAGGATGAAATGTTCTGAATATGTTAAGTCCATCTGGTTCAGTGTGTCATTCAAAGCCATTGTTTCCTTGTGGATTTTCTGCTTAGGTGATCTGTCCATTGTGGTAAGTGGGGTGTTAAGGCCTCCTACTATTATTGTATTATTATCAGTGAGTTTATTTATGCTTGTTATTAATTGATTTATATATTTGGGTGTTCCAAGTTGGGGAGCTAAATATTTATAATTGTTAGATCTTATTTTTTAATGCTTATTTATTTTTGAGGAAGAGAGAGAATGAGTGAGGGGGGCAGAGGCAGAGGTAGACACAGAATCTGAAGTGGGCTCCAGGCTCTGAGCTGTCAGCACAGAGCCTGACTGGGGCTTGAACTCATGAGCAATGAGATCATGACCTGAGCTGAAGTCAGATGCTTAACCGACTGAGCCCCCCAGGTGCCCCACAATTGTTAGGTCTTCTTGATGGATAGGCTCCTTAGTTATGATATAATGCCCTTCTTCATCTCTTGTTATAGTCTGTGCTTTAAAATCTAGTTTGTCTGATATGGCTACTCCAGCTTTCTTTTGATTTCAATTAGCATGATGTTCTCCATCCCCTCACTTTCAATCTGAAGGTGTCTATAGGTCTAAAATGAGTCTCCTTTAGGCAGCATGTAGATGGATCTTTTTTTTTTTTATTATTGTCCATTCTGATGCCCTATGACTTTGGATTGGAGCATTTAGTCCTTTTACATTCAGAGTGATTATTGAAAGATGTGAATTTAGTGCCATTGTGTTACCTGTAGAGTTGATGTTTCTAGTGATGTTCTTTGGTCCTTTTCTAGTCTTTGTTGTTTTCGGTCTTTTTTTTTTTTTCCTCCAAAGAGTCCTCCTTAAAATTTCTTGTAGGGCTGGTTTAGTGGTCACAAATGCCTTTAATTTGTTACTTATATCTGCATTGACTAAATCCCTGGCCATCGTTTCTTCCTGTTCTTTATTTTGAGGTGAATCCTTCTATCTTGTCATTTTGGAGGAAGAAAAAACAGCAATGGTAATAATAATAGAATGAAATAAAAATTTAAAAATTAAAAGAAAATCAAAGGAAGCTATATCCTAGGTGTGTTTTGGTCTTCTTGTTAAAAGAAACTTTATAGAAAAAAGAGAAAAGAGAAAAAGAAGAGAAAAAAAAGTTAAAAATGTAAAAAAAATTGAAAATAATAAAATAATTTTGCTTTCCATATCTGAGAAACAAAAGAAAAGAAAAACAACAAAACAACAACAAACAGAAGCAACAAAAACAAAAAATGAACAAACCCAAATGAAGCTAGATCCAGTTTTCCCTAAAGCTGAAAACTACAGCAGTCTGTGGTCAGTGGACAAAGCTTTTGGAAGGGATTTGTGCTGGTCTTGTGTGGGAGGAGCCTGCCACTCTGATTCTCAGGCCCACTTGCCCTAGTAGAGATGTGATTGGAGGAGACACTTGTGTCTCCCGGGGAGGTAGGGGCCTTGGACCCTGGGGAGAGGGAGTGAGTCCAGGGATGATCCCCAAGGTGAGTGGAGAAATTTGAAGGCTAGGAATGAAGAAAGCAGGTAGGCAATGGGTAGCCTTCTTTGGCCTTGACTGGGGCTACCTTGAGCTGAATGAATGGAGGGAATAGCAGACAGGGGAGGCAAGGTTGGCACTTCTATCAGGGTTGGAAGTCTGGGGTTCTTAGAGCCTTCAGAGAAAGGAGAAAGTAGTAATGATGGGACAAAGAGGTGATACTTATTGAGCACGTCTCCACGTTGCACGATGCTCTCTGCCTCTCATCCAATGCTTACAGCAACTCCCTGAGGAGGGTGCTCTTCATATTATCACCCCATATATAGACTACATGCGGCAGCAGAAACATGGCTTGCATGTTTTGGAGAGGTGCCGCCTGAATCCACGGTCCCTAAGTATGACTTGAAAAGTTGCTGAAGTGCTTTGTGCCTCAGTTTCCTTTCTATAAAATGGAGGTAATAATAGGATCTACATCATAGGATTGCTATGAGGATCAAGTGAGTTGATAAATGTAAAAAGCCCCTACCAGGTGTGGCTAATGGTAAAATCTCAATAAAACATCAAGTTCTAGTAATATAAAGTTTTTGTGCAGATTCCAAGAAGTAATGTATATAAATAATGCTTCCAATAAATGTGCTTACTTTGATAGGTTTAATACCTGCTTCATTTACTCCTGTATTTGATACATGAAGAAACTGAGGCCTGGAGAGTGAGAAGGGAATCTCCAAAGGTCACACAGTGAAAGTGGGACAAATCTAGGACCTGAATGCAGGTTTCCTGGCTTCTAGCAAAGACCAGGATACATGCAGCAAACTTCCCTGGAAAACTTAAAGAAGGTACATGGGAACTTGGAAAAACACCTTGGGGCAGGGGCCCCACACCACCCCCAGGGTGGGAAAGGTGGAGAAGGCACTGGCCACCACGTGGATCCTTCCTTTCATGAGGCTTTCCCCCACTGCCTCCTTAGCCTCTGGTGGCCTTTCCCTGGGGAAGACCAGGTGTCCCTGAGCCATTCCAGACCTGGTCTCTGCTGGAACGAAAGGAATGCTCCCTGCTGCACTTGGGTCTCCTGAATAGTCACTACTTTTTTTCTCTATATCCTGTTGTCTTGGGCTTAGCCTTGGCTGAGGGGCATTGGCTCAGATGACAGTCCCAGCGCCCCACCACCTGGCCTTTCTCAGTGGCCTGACCAGGAAGCCAGCTGGAAAGTGAAATTCAGCAGCCATAGGCATCAAAGGCACCAAACTGATGTTGAGCAAGATAGTGGTAGGAAAGCCTAGGTCTGCCCTCGGTCCTGACTCCAGCCCCTGCCCCCAGCCAGGGCTGATGGCAAGACCAACCTTCCCTTGTAGGGCACATAGTCACATGGTGTGTGGTCAGGACTGTCATACACAGCCTTCATCTGCTCCAGGGTTGCTGGGCAGTCTCTGAGGTTAGTTGGGCTAGGCCCAAGATGTTTTTAGGTTGATGAATAAAAATAAATGTGGCATGAAACTGCTTTTAGCACTTTGAGAAGCTGATGAGAAAGCCAATGTATAAGCTGAATGCGGAGTACCAGATTATCTAAGGCAGTTTGGCTCTTAGCCAAAACTCTACCAACTCTTTGTGATCCCAGGGATTAGCCCAACTTAGCCAGTGCTGGTTGGCATTGATGTCATCAGTGGAATTCCCAGGATGTTGGGGCGAATGATAAGAGAGGCCCTTTATGATGACAGGGTGATGACCCCAAGATTGAGTGACCCCTGATTCTGTTTCTGAGATTCTACTACTAAAATTATCTCTGAGCGCTGGCTGTTCAACCTGAGGCAGACACACAAGCATGGAGGGGTTCTAGAAACCAAGAGGTTAACATGGCTCCTCTGCCTGAAGTATCACATATACCTGGAGATAACTGGTTGAAAGTTAAGTAACTGGTAGGTAACTAAAAACATGATTTTTCTATTAAAACTTAACCTAAGTTCTACCTTGGAATGTTTGAAGACCTTGTCATCCTTTTAAAATACTTTGTACCTTCACCTTTTCCCTCCCCCTTCAATATTACCCTAAAGAAAAGATCTAACTAATCTACATAAGATTTAACTGAAAAGAGAGAATTTCACATAGTGGAATTCTATGCTCTCATCCCCTCCTCTCTGCAGATCAAGAAAGTATGGTTACCTCTAGCTGGGGAGGAGGTTGAATGCCTCTGTCTTCCCATGGTTGTTCCTGGGTCTAGGGCAGGCCCTGGGCGGCAGGGTTGGGGGGGGGTGTCCTGGATATTTGCCAAACCACTTTGGGTCCTGAAGCTCAGCCTTCCCTTTCCCTCCTTTTGGGTGGTGAGAGGGAGATCTATTTACCCGATGGGGCTTTGGGGCCTGGGTTGGTGCACTCCATAAGTGGCACCCTATAGGGATCCCCTCTAAAGAGCCCCTCAGCTCAGGCTGTGCTCAGTTATCAGCAAAAGGCCAAGAGATTTGTCTGGATTCATGCCCAGAGTTACATCAAACCTGCAGGCAGGTAGCTACCAACTGTCCCTGTGTCCCTCACAAAGGACAGGCAGGGCCTGTCTTGAAAAGAGGGGGGGAAAGAGGGAGGGGGCTCTGAACCTGTTACAGAGCATTTAGGCAGGACTGGTGGGGCCCTTCATCCCGGTCTAGGCCTCAAGCTCTTCTCTGAGAAACAGAGTAGCAGGGTGGGCAGAAGAGGAGGACTGGGGAGCTTCCAAAACTCTACTGTGCTGTACATCCACAATCTGGGTTCTCTTCTGAGGGTTTGGATTATGAAGGTACTTGTGTGGGGTCATCTCAGGGGAGTGGGGCACAGTGGTTTAGAACACAAACACTAAGGCTGTCTGAGGGTTCAGATCCTATAATGCTGTTGGCTACAAGTGTGACATTGAATAGGTTATTTAATGCTCTTTCCCCATCTAGGGATGAAATAGTGCCCTGTCTCATTGTAAGGAATGATTAAAATAATTCAGCTATAATAACATGTTGAGGGTCCCATAAATGTTGGCCCTGCTAGCTTGAGCACTGGGAGCTGCATAAGGAGGCCCAGGTCTGCAGTGCTCATAGCTCTTATTGTCCCCCCTGAGGAGATAGCCTCCTGGAGCCATGCATTGTGGTAGCCCCAAGTAAGTGCTAAAGATAACCCCATCAAGATGGGCATCGTTGTTCCCTATTTTCCAGATAAGTTCCTTTGAGTCTATTAGGAGCCAAACAGCATGCTAGATTGTGGGCAGATATGTATGGAACACAGCTTCTGCCCTCTGTAGTGTACTTGGGGAGTCTAGATCACACTGTGAATGGTGAAGGTGTTAAATGAGACATGGCAGCAGTGGGACAGATTCTCACTGTTGGCACAGGAGTGCCCTGGCCAGAGCTAGGCCAAGACAGGCTCCTTTCCCTGTCAGTGCCTCCTCCTTCAAACTGGCTTCTTTTCCCAACAATGGCAAGGAGTTCAAGGCTCTTCTGAGATGGCTCCTGGACACACAGGAAGAGAAAATTCCTTCTGCTTCTGGTCAAGGTTGGGTTTGACTATGATGCCTGGAATGATGGCGGCCATTTTTCAAGTCAACCTGGGGACAAGGCAGTTTGGAGAATGGATGAGCAGAGAGTGGGAAAATACCTGTCCTTGATGTTGTGCTTTCCCGCTTGCCCATGTTGTCTCGGGCCTTTCCTGCCACCTGGAATGCTATCTCCCAGTCGCAGTTTGTTTAAAGCCTAGTTGTGGTTCAGGGCTCAGTTCTGGCACTTTCTCTTCCATGTTGCCTTCCTTGATCTCAAAGCAGAGGGGATCTCTGTGTTCCCGGAGCACCCCAAACCCTCCTTGTGGACATTCTCAGAATGTCTGCAACCAGATCTGACACCTTTCTGTGTGCAGCGAGGCATCCTGGAGGGCAAGGGTTCTCTAGCTCCTCTTCTACCCTTCCCTTGGGACCATATTTTATCTGGTACCCCTATATGGAGGGGAGGGTGAAAGTGACTGTCCCAGAGCAGAAAAGGTTTGGACTTTCACTGATGCTATTTGCCAACCTGGGAGAGCACTCTAGAGGTGCTGCCCCCATATTACTGTGGGCTGATGGCTATAGCCTGGATGCTTGAGAAAAGGTCTTACTGGGGAATGTCTTTTCCCACTCCCAAACCACTCTCCTGCCCCAGACTCTGCCCATGGGCCCCAGGCAGGGGCACTGAGGTGTGTCCCAGCCTCTTCTGCAGCCTTAGCCATAGCTGATGGGAGCTGACAGCCTGCCTAAAAACACGCAGCAGCCTGACGCCCCACTAATCTCCGCATCATCTGTGGGTGAACATTTCCAACAGAGGTGGAGGAGACAATAAAAGGAGCAGTGTTCCTGCACGCAGCACTTCTAGTGAAGCGTGTTTGCATGGTGATTCACATCAGCACATTTTTAATATCCATAAACCCGTGCCGGCAAGGATGGGAGCAGCTTTGTGCCAAAGCTCCTGGCTTTGCAAATGTTCTGGACTTAGGAGAGAGCAGCCAGTGAGCAGGCAGTCAGGCTGGCTTGCTGGCTGGCTGGATTCCACCAGCATGCTGGATGCCAAATGCAGTGTCCATACCACATGCTCCTGTGGGGTTTCCTGAAGCCTCTGGCCCAGCTCCTTGGAGTTGCCACACAGGCAAAGTCTTATCCAAATAGTTACTCTTGGAGTTTTCTCCCAGGGCAAGGTTGTTCCTTACCCAGAGTTGCACTAATAGCTTCTCACTGCTTGATTGATGGATCTGACAGTCAAAGGCTCCTGCTACCTAATGATAGTGGGTATCCAAGGTGCTGGCCCACAGCACATCTCAGGCATGGTAAGGTGACCAGGATGATCCAGGAGGCAGCACTCATTCTATTTATTTTCCCATAATGTTCCCATAAATATTCAAGGAGCAGAAATTGCTACCAAAAGCAGTAAAATCTCGTCCCTGGTGTCAATGAGCACTAACACCAGTTGGGAAAATAAAGGACAAAACAAATAGAGAGGAGAGTTATAGGATGATGTCTGGTAGGGGAAGAGAATGGCATGGTCCCTAAATTGAAGAAGTGGATTGACATTCCCCATAATGTTATCAGAGAAGCTTTGTGGTGTTTATCATATGAATTGTGGTACCACTCATGCTCAGTAGATGTAGGAAAGGTATTTGATAAAATTCAACATCCATTTGCTCAGCAAACTAGGAATAAAAATGAATTTCTTTGATCTGATTAAGAGTATCTACAGAAAAAACCTATAGCTAACATGAAAAACTCTGCAACATCATACTTACTGGTGGAATACTGGATACTTTTTTCCTGAGGTTGAAAACAAGATGGGGACGTCCATTGCCTCTACTTCTTTTACCACTGTACTGAGTCACCTAGTCGGTGCAAGAAGACATAAGGATTGGAAAGCAAGAAGTAGACAGGTCTTCATTTGTAGATGAAATGATTGTATATGGAAAATCCAAAAGAATCTATAAACTATTAATAATCATTAATATAATTAATAAGTGTATTTAGTATGACCATTGGATATAAAAGCAACATATAAAAATCATTTGTATTTCTATAACTAGTAACCAGCAATTGGAAAATGAAACTTAAAAAGTGATACTCTTTATAATTGCATCAAAAATTAAATGTCTAGAATAAGCCTAATTAAAGATGTATAATACCTCTATACTGAAAACTATAAAACAATGTTCAGAAAACTTAAAGAAGACCTAATTAAATGAAGAGATGTTTCATGTTCATGGGTTAGAAAATTCAATGTTGTTAAGATTCAGTTCTTGTCCAAGTTGATCTATCGATTCAACCCTAATCAACTTTCCAACATTTTTGGGGGTAAGTGTCGTCAAATTGCTTTAAACTTCATATAGCAAGGCAAAAGACCTAGAGTAGCCAAGCAATCTTGAAGAATAAGAACAAAATTGGAGAATTGGAGAACTTTCACTACCAGATTTCACAACTTACTAAAAACATGCAATAATTAGGATAGTCTAGTATTGGCATAATGACAGAAAAGTAAACTAATGGATCAGAATAGAAAGACCCAGTATGTGGTTCTTGACTTACAACAAAGGTGCCCCTGCAATTTGGTGAGGGAAAGGATCATGATTGCCAAAACAGTGCTGATGCAATTGGATAATTGTATAAAAATATTTTGATTCCTACCCTACACTAGATAACATTAATTTAATATAGAGCACAGACCTAGATGTGAAAAGTAAGTCAATAAAACTTCTAGAAGAAAATAGAGAAGACTTTCAAGATCTTGGGACAGGAAAAGATTTCTTAAACAGGACACAAAAAGCTCACATACACCCAAAAAGCATATTTACAAAAAAAAAACCCACAACATTTAAAAAACAAATAAAGAAGGCTTAGATTGGCAGAAGGTACTCATATATCATAAATGAAGGACTTGTATCTTGAACATATAAAAAGCTCTTTTAAATCAGTAACAAAAAACAATTTAAAAATGAGCAAGACTTGGACAGATATCTCTCAAAAGAAGATCTCCAACTGGCCACCAACATATAAAAAATTCTCAACATTACTACTCATGAGGGAAATATAAATTACAGTCAAAATGAGAAAGGTCTATACACCCCCTACTATCGCTAACAAATGGACAAACACAAACTTGATAATTCCAAGTGTTTGACAAGATTGTGGAGCACTTGGAAGCCTCCTATATTGCTTGATAGGGGTATTAATTGGTTCAAACACTTTGGAAAACTATCTGACATTATCTGCAGCAGCTAAACATATGCATATATATGACCAACTCTGAGTTAGAGACAAGTATAACAATATTCATTACAGCTATGTTCATAATAGTGGACAACAAAAACAAAACAAAACAAAACCAAACCCCAGAATATTAATCTACAAAGAAGATGGACAACGTAATCAGAATATATTCATAAAATGGAACACCACACATCAATACAAAGAGAATGAACTATTGAAACCAACAACAGCATGGATGAATCTCACAGACATTATCTTGAGCCAAAGAAGCAGACATAAAAGAGTACATGCGGAATAAGAGAATATGAAAGTCAAAGAACAAGAAAAACTGCTTTATGGTGATAGAAATATAGTAGGTGACCCTAGTGGGATGAGGAGTACTAACTGAGATGGGGCATGAGAGAACTTTCTGGGATGCTGGAAATGTTTTATATGTTGATCTGGATGGTTTCAATGTGTAGAGAAAGTAAAAATTCAAAAATAATGGAGTAATCCCAAGACTTAAATTTCCAGTGACAAAACTAGAGGATGATATTTTCGGGGGGGTGTATGTGTGTTGTGGTCCTCATGGCTTATCATTATTCCAGGTAGGTGATCTCATACTTCCCTGAGAAATTAGACTGTTTATAATTATAACAGAAGTTAATTTTTTTTAATGTTTATTTATTTTTGAGACAGAGAGAGACAGAGCATGAATGGGGGAGGGGCAGAGAGAGAGGGAGACACAGAATCAGAAGCAGGCTCCAGGCTCTGAGCCATCAGCCTAGAGCCCAACGCAGGGCTCGAACTCACTGACCGAGAGATCGTTACCTGAGCTGAAGTCGGATGCTTAACCGACTGAGCCACCCAGGCGCCCCAGAAGTTAATTTTCTTGATTCATAGAAGTACACTTCTAAGATATTAATAATGTCCAATTGCCCCCCAAATAAGATATACAAATTTGGACTTCTACCTCTTTTTTGAGAGTGAGTGGCTCCAGTTAGAATTGATAATGCTAGGCTTTGGGGTAAACTGCCCACAGGGCTCTTCACAATATTCCTAATGGTGTCATCTCCATGAACGACCATCCTCTGATTGGGAGTGAGGAAGACAGGACAGGAATCAGACTCAGTGGCCTGAAATGCATCTCTTACATCAGTTTCAGATAGCTGAAAGCTACCCAACATCTAACAAGAAAATGAGGGCTAGGCATCTGAGCAAAACGCTTTTTTGGGAAAGAAAACCATTTTCTAAAAGGGGAAGAATAAAAAATGAGAGGCCACCTTTGGGACTGACACAGACTTAAGCAAATGAATAGTTTTATGTGTTTGATTAAAATTTACTTGATATCTTTTCAAAGGGATCCTCAGCAATTTGAGGAGATCTGTTACATTGAAAACTGCCTTATCCTTGGGGCGCCTGGGTGGCTCAGTTGGTTGAATGTCCGACTTCAGCTCATGTCATGATCTCACAGATTGTGGGTTCGAGCCCTGCATCAGGCTCTGTGCTGACCGCTTGCTCAGAGCCTGGAGCCTACTTCGGATTCTGTGTCTCCTTCTCTCTCTGCCCCTCCCCCGCTCACGCTTTGTCTCACTCTGTTTCTCAAAAATAAATAAATGTAAAAAATAAAAAATTTTTTTTTAAGAAAACTGCCTTATCATTCAATTTCAGGACTTCTGTTTCTAAAAATATGCACTCAAGTGTGGTAACATATATTCACAAGTATGCAGTATTTGTTGGAAACACGAAAAGCCAGAAAACCCTAAATGCCCATCAATAGTGGAATGAGTAAATTAATTTCAATACATGTATATGCAGGAATACTATGTGACTATGAAAAATAATGATATTAATATATATTTGTGGACATAGAAAAATGTCCACAATTTATTGTGAGTAAGCAAGCTGCTGAGCAATATTGGAGAATTGGAGAATATGTCTTTGTCTCTGTGATATCTACACATCTATATAATTTTCAGATTTGAAACATTCTCCAGAATTGGTCAGCAACTTGCTCTCTCACTCACAATATACAAAACACGGGCACTGAAAATATCTAGTGTTTTTTTTTAAGCGTATTTATTTTTGAGAGAGAGCGCGCATGCACACAAGTGGGGCAGGGGCAGAGTGAGAAGGGAGACATATAATCTGAAGCAGGCTCCAGGCTCTGAGCTGTCAGCACAGAGACCAACGCAGGGCTCGAACTCACGGAGTATGAGATCATGACTTGAGCTGAAGTCAGAGGCTCAACCGACTGAGCCACCCAGGCGCCCCATAAAGCATGTTTTTAAAAGCTCTGCTCTTAAATTCTGCTCTTAAAGGGTCTGACTGTCAGCACAGAGCCTGACACGACGCTTGAACCCATGAACTGTGAGATTATGATCTGAGCTGGAATCTTAACCTGCTGAGCCACCCAGCTACCCTTGAAAATATCTAGTGTTAATGGTGATTGTCTTTGAGGGTGGGGGCACCAGGGACTAACTTTGTGCACCATCTGTTTCTACAACCTATGGATGTTTTAGAAAGAGTCCATTATCAGACTTTTGTAATGAAAAGTGAAAAAAAAAATTGAATCCAGGAAGTATATCTCTAGGTTTGTTCTTTCTCAAGATTGATTTGGCTATTCATGGTTTTTGTGGTTCTATATGAATTGCAGAATTGTTTTTTCTACTTTTGTAAGAAATGGTATCGGTATTTTGACAGAGATTATATCTAATCTGTAGATTGCTTTGGGTAGTGTGGACATTTTGACAATATTAAGTCTTCTTTAAAAAAAATTTTTTAATGTTTATTTTTGAGAGAGGGAGTGCAAGCAGGGGAGGGGGAGAGAGAGAGGGAGACATAGAATCTGAAGCAGGCTCCAGGCTCTGAGCTGTCAGCACAGAGCCTGAAGTAGGGCTCAAACCCACGAACCATGAGATCATAACCTGAGCTGAAGTCGGAATCTTAACCAACTGCCACCCAGGCACCCCACAGTATTAAGTCTTCTAATCCATGAACATGGGATGTCTTTCCATTGGCTTGTGTTTTCTTTAATTTCCTTTGTCAATATTTTGTTGATACAAAATGAGTTTTCACTTCCAAGCTAAGTTTATTGCTAAGTATTTTATTCTTTTTGGCACCATTGTAAATGAGATTGTTTTCCTAGTTTCCTTTTCAGATAGTTTGTTGTTAGTATATGGAAACATTAATGTATGTTGATTTTGTATCTTGCAATTTTACTGAATTCATGTATTAGTTCTAACAGTTTTTTGGTGGAGTTTTTAGGACTTTTTTAATATATAAAATCATGTCATCTTCAAACAGGGACAGTTTTACTTTTTTCTTTCCTATTTGGATATCTTTTATTTACTTTCCTTGACAAATTGTTCCGGCTAGGACTTCCAGTACTATGATGAACAGAAGTGGTGAAAAATAAAAAAGAAAGGAAGAAGTGGTGAGAGTAGACATACTTACCTTGTTCCTGATCTTAGAGGAAAATCTTTAATTGTTGCACCATTCAGTATGATGTTAGCTGTGGGCCTTGCATTATAGCCTTTATTATGTTGAGGTATCTTCAAAATATATTACAAAGCTACAGTAATCAACACAGCATGGTACTGGCATAAAGACAGACATATCGCCCAATGGAACATAGTACAGATCCCAGAAATAAGTCAATACATTTACAGTCAGCTGATCTTCAACAAGGATGCCAAGAATACACAATAGGGAAGGGATAACCTCTTCAACAAATGGCATTAGGAAAACTGGATATTCACATGCAAAAGAATGAAACTGGACCCTTATCTTACACATACATAAAAATTAACTCAAGGTAGATTAAAGACTTACATTTAAGACCTAAAACTAAAACATCCGGAGTAAAACATAGGGGAAAATCTTCATGACTTTGGTCTCAACAATAATTTCATGGATACAATGACAAAAGCAATGGCAATAGAAAGAAAATAAACAAGTGGACTACTAAAAACCTTCTGCACAGCAAAGAAAATAATGAACACAGTGAAAAGGCAACCTACAGAATGGGAAGAAATATTTTCTTTTTTTTTCTTTAAGTTTTTATTTAAATTTCAGTTAGTAAACCTAGAGTGTAATATTAGTTTCAGTAGTAGAATTTTGTGATTCATCACATATACAACACCCAGGAAAATATTTTCAAACTATATATTTGACAAAGGGTTAATCTCCAAAATACATAACTCCTACAACTCAGTAGCAACAAAACTGATAGCCTGATTAAAAAATGGGTTAAGGACTTGAATAGACATTTCTTCAAAGAATAAATATATAAATGGCCAACAGGTATGTATATGAAAAGAAGCTTAGTATCACTAATCACCAGGGAAATACAAATCAAAACCATAATGAGATATCACTTCACACCTATCAGGATGGCTATTATAAAAAACCCCAAAGACAGCAAGTATTAGTGAGGATGTGGAGAAATTGGAACAATTTCACACTGTTTGTGGAATTGCAAAATGGTGCAGCCACTAAGGAAAATAATACGCCTCAACATTTGAAAACTAGAACCAGTAATCCCACCTCTGAATATTTATTCAAAATAATTGAAATCAGAATCCTTACAAGATATTAGCACTTCCATGTTTGTTGCAGCACTTTTCAAAAATAGCCAAGATGTGGGAACAATCTAAATGTCCATTTACCAGTAAATGGATAAAGAAAATATCGTATATACATTCAATGGAATATTATTAAGCCCTAAAAAAGAAATTCTGCAATACGTGACAACATGGGTGAATCTTGAGGACATTGTGCTGAATTAAATAAGCCAGTCACTGAAAGGCAAATACTGCATGATTCCATTTACATAAGGTATCTAAAAGAGTCAATTTCATAGAATCAAAGAGTGGAATGGTGATTGACAGGGGCTGGGGAAAGGGGAAATGTGGAATTACTATCAAAAGGCATAAAGTTTCAATTAAGCAAAATGAATAATTTCTAGAGATCTGCACAACATTGTACCATTAGTCAACAATACTGTATTGTACACTTAAAGTTCTGTTGAGAGGGTAGATCTCAGGCTTTGTGTTCTTACCACAATAAAAAATACTTTTGTTTTTAAGGGAACCCCAGGGGAAAGCAGTATTAGGTGGTCCCTAATCCCCTTCATTTGAGGTCTCTTGGATGTTGGGAATGTGGAGACCCTGGGTTGACGAATTTGATTGGGAGTGTCAGTTGGGTGGCAGAGAGGATGATGGCTCCCACCTACAAAGGGAAAAATAAGAACCAGAGGCCCCAGGCACTCCTGGGAGGTCTGATCCTGACAGCTTCCTCCCGGAACAATGAGCTGACACTGGATAGTCTGCAATCACCCACCAGTTACTCTTCCTGTCCTGGCTCAATCAGCTTGTCAGGGCCTGGGAAATGAGGTGGGGTCTCTGGATGTGCAGGTTCCAGTTGGACAACCTCAGAGACCCTAAATGCATTCCAGCTCCTCAGGTTCTGAACCAATTGCTTTGCCTGCCTGTTTTTAGAGAGATGTTTAAAAAAAACGGTGGCCAACCGAGTTAGTTGGTTTCAATTTCCTTTGCCTAAAGATGTCATGTGTTGTGTTTATGCTGGTGGTCTCCAGTGCTGGGTGGCTGCGGTCACATGCTTGTTGGGAGAGAAGAAGTGACACCTGGAGGACGTCCGCCTTGCATTACAGTTTTAGCTTTTGTTTCCCAAGGCTGATTTAAGCTTTTATATCATACTTCCTGAGTCTGTCTGCTCCATGCTGGCTGCTAGAGACAGCAGTGAAAGGACTCACAGTCCTTACCCTCCAAGAGCTTATAGCTGAGTGGAGAAGAGCATGCCTATATTGCAGGCAATAGTAGTGGTGTGGGATAATGGGATGGGATGGGATGGGGGAAGGCACTGCTGCCTCTTTAGTTAGTGGGACAGAGCTCTGGTGGGGCATAGGACTCCTGGGTTGTAGACCAACAACCGTGACTGTTTGTATATCACTGTACAAACTGAAACCAATCTCTTAATTTCTGAGGGTCTCAATTTTTATCTTTGTAAAATGGGTGAGAAGACTTTCTGTCCTGGCAATCCCTTTGAACCATTATGAGAGACAGAAATCAGCTGTGAAGGTGCCTGGGACAAGGGAGCACAAACATGGCTTGAGTGCTGATATTTGTTTGTTCTCTTTGCTGCTATGACTTGATGTTGCACTCGCAGAAACTGTACCTCGAATTTCTTTGTTTCTCTGAGTGTATGCAGAGTCCTCCCAGAACCCCAAGACCATTCTCAACACTAGCACAGCCCCATTGGACTTCATGATGAAGGTATGTTTGCGCCATGCTGGCTGGTGGCCCAGCTGTTCAGGTGGAGCCCTCCTGGGAGCAACTGGGTGCAAGTCCTTGTAGGTTCAGGCTTCATGGTGCCTACCACATGGATAGAAGCTGAGAGTGAGGATGTGAAGGAGCTGTGTAGTTGCATAGAATGAGTCCTATTTTTAAACTGTTCTAATTCATAGTAGAGCCTGAATTTTTTCCCCCGTTTCTTTCCTGCACCTTGGATGAGTATTAGGATGCCCCTGCCTAGAAGCAGCATTATTAAAAGGAAGCTGGAGTTGGAGGGTCCCAGAGTGAGCAATGCTCCTGAGGGTGGTACAGGGTGATTGGATGAGGAAAGAGGCACCCTGATGAGGGGGTGACTCTCAGGTTATGTGGTCAGGAGGCAGAGACTGGCTGTCCCTTCCCAGGACACTGTTCTCCAGCCATTGGAACCATGCATTTGCTATTCCACACTTTTCTCTCCACTTTTCTTTCTTCACACCCCCCTTTCCTTTCCCTTCCCTTTTTCTTCCTTTCCCTTCTCTTTCCCTTTCTTTCTCTCCCCTCATTCCCAACTCTGCACATCTCATCTTCTCCAGGTACAACCAGCCCAGAGGCAGAAGCTCAAACAGCTGTTTCCACCTTCATTCATTAGTAGCATGTTTTCTTTATATCCTTCATTTATAATTATAATAACTACTTTACAATCCTTGCTGCTAATTCTGTCATCTGGGTCTCCATTCATTTTTTTTCTCTTGTGAATTGGTCACATTTTCCTGTTCTTCATATGTTGAGTAATTTGTGGTTGTTGTTGTGTCCTGAACATTATGAGTGTAGTATTGTGGAGGGACTTGAATCTTTTATATTCTTATGGAGAGTGTTGGGTTTTTGCTTTAGCTGGTAATTAACTTGGTTGGACTCAAACTGCAAACTGTTTCTGGGGCAGCAACATGACTCTCACTGAATTTTTTTTATCCTTAGCTGCATATCTTTGAGCCTGCTCCATGAATGCATGCATCAGCAGTCAGCAGAAGTTGACAGTTTATGCAAAGAATTCAGGCCTCCTCATCTTTGGCCCTCTTATTTCTAGGATTCTTCTTTTACTTTTCAGCAACTCAGATTTCCCTGACCTTCATGCTTTGGTTATTTAAGCCAGAAAAGCTATGGGTTTTTGATAAGAGCTTTAGCCACCCCACATGGTGCTCACTGCTCAGTGTCTACTCAAGCTGACTTTGTACTGTCTTCAAGCTAACAGTCATATAAATGGGAAATAGCCTGTGTCCCATCCCTTCTTCCAAATGTCAGCTCCCCTCCAGAGTCTGCCTGATTTTGCTCACTCCCCAGTGCCTTTAGATAGTTGTATTTTTAATTTTGTCCAGAGTTAATGTTGTTATCCCTAGAAGGTTTGGTCCAATAGGAGCTTACTTGGCCATATCAAAAATGGAACTCCTTCTATTTTTCCATTTCACCACTTTTAGAGTGTGTGGCCTTCCTTATCAAGATTGTCTCACGGTTGCAGGATGGCTATTGCAGCCCAAGCCATCAGGTTAACATTCTGGGCTGGACGATAGATGAAAGGGCAAGGTCAACATGTGCTTTCCAGCTGCATTGGCCACCCCTCCCCCCCGCAAAGGGCTTTCCTATAATTCTCCCTGAACAACTTCTGCATCTCATTGGTCAGAATTTAATTGTAAGTTTATGAAATGAAGGAATGAAATATGTGAATGAATGAAACACATGAATGAAATATAATTATTAGGCTGGGCACATTGCTATTCCCAACAGAATTAGAGTTAAGTTAGTAAGGAGAGAGAATGACTCTCAGGAAGGCAGCTAGATGCTATCCCATTTCATAGGGATATTATAAAAATTAAAAATGTTAATACATGTTAACTGTTGTATACCACTCTTGTAACATAGGAAGCACCTCATATATGTTGGTTTGAGTATTGCTGTAAATTTCACAATAGACATAAACCCAGAGCATGATGGAAATCCCCAAAAGAGGCACCTGGCCCAACTAGGAAGAAAGGGGTGATAGGGAAAACTTCAGGAGGCAATGATACCTGAGCCAAATCTGAAACAGTAAAAGATAAACCAGGTAAGAGAGGAGACCCAGGTAGGAGGAACAGCAGTGAGAGAAGGTCTGTTGTGTGTAGGGATATACCAATTCATCTCCAGCGTCCAAAAATGTGGGAACATATAGAGGGAGACAATTTTATATGTAGTCAGATAGCAGTCAAGATGGAGCATGCATGCACATGTGTATACGCATACATACACACACATGTCTGAGATTTACCTAATCCTGCAGGCCTCCTGTGGGAGAGAAGCCTGGTAGGAGGCAAGCCCTGGGGTCCAAGCACTGCAGACCTTCCCCTCTCTGAGAGCTCAGGGCAGAGGTGCAGGGCTGTGGGCTGGGCAGTCACTGTGGCCCCCTGAGAGGCCTGCCCCCCCATTCCCCATAACTCTTCTCAAAGATAGGGGCTTTCAAAAACACACTTGACAAGTGTGGTCAAACAGGAAGTCAAGAGCTGATAGTGTGGGAGGGAAACAGGGGTGGGGGCTTGCTGCCTGGGTCTTTTCCAGCCTTTTTTTTCCCACCCTCACCCCAGCCTGGGTATGGTCCCTGATACCCAGATTCCCTCAGGTGTTGGCTTGGGAGGAGTGTAAGCACCCAGGCACCAGATATGCTTATGTTTCTGGGTTTCTTAATTTCTGCCCCTTTCCTTGTGGCAGAAGCATCTACAGAGTGTCAGCCAAGGACTTGTTCCTCTTTCTTCTAGAAGCTCCTCCTGGCTTATAATCTTTCTGTGTCTCCTGACCCTTCTCTGCAGTACTTTGCTCAATTCAATTCAGTTCATATTTATTGTGTACCTGTGAGGTGTCCTGTCCTGGGCCTGGAAGAGCTCTGCCTGGGATGGTGTGTGTGTGTGTGTGTGTGTGTGTGCGCGTGTGTGTGTGCGCGCGCAGTGCACATGTTCATATGTGGGTGCATGTCTATGTGTGGGGTATTTGATATTAGAACATAGATTTACCTTATCTTCCTTTTTACTGTAAAGAAGTATTCTATTTCTATTATTGTAAACTGCGGTTTTTGCCATTCTTTTATTAATTGGTATTTAGGTTGTTTCTGGGGCTAGTCACATGATGCTGCTGTAGTATGCCAGTATGCGCCCCTTCTGCCCACACTGCACATGCGTGAATGGCTCTCAGGGCCTGCAGTGAGAAGGGAGTATCAGGGAAGCAAGCCGCCCTCCAGAGTGACTGTACCAACTTACACACTTGTGAGCTGTGACTATCCTCCTATTGTCATCAGCACTTGACCTCATTGCACATTTAAAATGTCAGGAGAACTAGATTCTTATTGGCTTGCCCCCTGAACTCAGAGTCCCCTTGAGGAGATTTTGAGTTCCTCTCAGTCAGGGACTATCATGTCTTGCTTAACTTTAAGATTAAAAAAAAATTCCATGTTCCTTCTGAACTGATGTAGGTAGTTTAACTCTCAGGGCACCTGGGTGGCTCAGTTGGTTGAGTGTCTGACTTCGGCTCAGGTCATGTTCTCCTGATTCGTGAGTTCAAGCCCTGCCTCAGGCTCTCGGCTGTCAGAAGGGGGCTGGCTTCGGATCCTCTGTCCCTGTCTCTCTCTGCCCCTCCCCCCAAAAAAAGAAATTTAAAGAACATTAAAAAAATGAGAATCTTAAAAAAAAAGAAAGTTCAACTCTCATTTTAGTGGTTACTCTTACATTTTAACAGGTACCTTTAAAGCTTGAACCCTCTTCCCATCTTCCATGCCTTACTTATCATTATTCACTAAGTTCCAAATTATTTTCTATCCCAATATAAGCCATTATTATAATTTTAATAAAATTGATGCTTGCTTAGCTTTGCACACATGTTTACTGTTTTCTTTGTTCTCAATTCCTTCTTCTATACAAGATCTTTTTTTCTGGAACCATGTTTCTTTTTCTTTTTCTTTCTTTTTTTGGCGGTGTCCTATATGAAGAGATGTCATAGTAAACTCAGTTCTTTTAAAGACTCTTATCCTCTTATTATAACTCCCCCCAGCTTTATTGAGATATAATTGACATTTAGAACTTGTATGTATTTAAAATGTACAACTTGATGATTTGATATGCATGTTCATTGTAAAATATTCACCACAATCAAGCTAATTAACATCTTCACCTCATATAGTTACTACTTTTGTAGGTATGTCATGGTAACACTTAAGATCTATCCTTTTAGCAAATTTCAAGTATGCAATACGCTAGTGTTAACTATAGTCACGTTGTTTTACATTAAATTTCAAGAACTTATTTTGCGTAACTGAAACTTTGTACCCCTTGATCAACATCTCCTCATTTCTCCCTCTCTCCTAGCCCCTGGTAACCACAACTGTACTTTACATTTCTATGAATTTGATTATTTTAGATTCCACACGCAAGTTTCATTGCACAGCATTTGTCTTCCTGCATATGGCTTATTTCATTTAGTATAATGTCTCCTAGTTTCATCCATGTTGTTGCAAATGGCAGGATTTCCTACTTTTTATTTTTTTTAATTAAAAAAATTATCTTAGAGTGGGGGAGAGAGAGCACAAGGGAGAGAGAGAGAGAGAGAGAGAGAGAGAGAAATCTCAAGCGGCCTCCATGCTCAGCACAGAGCCTGACATGGGCTTGATCCCTTGACTCTGGGATCATGACCGGAGCAGAAATCAAGAGTTGGATGCTCAACTGACTGAGCCACCCAGATTCCCCGGGAATTCCTACTTTTTAAAGGCTGAATAATACACACACACACTCACACACACACACACAGCCCACATTTTAATCTGTTCATCAATCAGTAGTATGGTCCTCTTGTTTTTGAGCTAGAGTTAAGTGGATTTTAGAATTCTAGGTAAGTAGTTGTTTTCCCTCAGATATTGAAGATGTTATTCCATTGCCTCTGGCTACCATTGTTGTAGTTGTTGGTCTGCTTGCTGTTCTTTTACCAGTGGCATTTTTAAAAGATCTTTTCTATGTCTTCTGCAGGTTCATTATGATGAGTATACATGTGAATTCGTTTTAGTTGTCCTGCTTGGATTTCTTGATTCCTGAATCTGGTGGTTCATTTCTTTTATCAGTTTTGGAAAATTTTTGTCATTATTTCTTCAAAGATTGTCTGTCTCTAAATTGCATGTTCAGAAACTCCAATGAGACACAATTTAGACCTCATTTTATCCTCTGTGTCTCTTAGTGTCTCTTATATTTTTCATTTCTTTATCTTTATACTGCATTTTGTGTAATTTCTTTAGATCTGTCTTCCAGCTCATGAATTCTCTGTTCAATTGTTTAACCAATTCTGTTAGGTTTTAAATTTCCATGATCTGAGTTTCCATTTCAAGAAGACTTAATTAATTAATTAAATAGGTCTGGTCACTTTCATTAATTTTTATACCTTGCTTGGGTTTTCAGTCCCCTGTCTTGCTTTTTTTTTAAAGTTTATTTATTTATTTTGAGAGAGAGAGAGAAAAAAAGCACGAGAGGAGGAGGGACAGAGAGAGAGAGAGAGAGAGAGAGAGAGAGGGAGAGACAGAATACCAAGCAGGCTCTGCACTGTCAGCTCAGAGACTGATGCAGGGCTCAATCCCACGAACCGTGAGATCATGACCTGAACTGAAACCAAGAGTCAGATACTTAACTTACTGAGCCACCCAGGTGCCCCATTGTTGTTTTTTAAAGTTTATTTATTTCCCTGTCTTGCTTTTTAAAATATTTTAAATGTACTTATTTCATATATTGTACCTAATCATTTTTGTCTCAAGTTCTTATAGGTATAATTGAACTCTTGTTTTTTCCTGGTAATTCCCACTTACTGCATGTGTCTTGAATTTTTTTTATTGTAAGCTTTATCTGACTGCTCTAAATCTGTAGGGAGCCTAAGGATGCCTGGGTTGATGGTGTGCATCTGCAGAGAGAATGTGCTTTTGCTTCTGCCAGGTGTTGCAAAGTACTGTTGGGCTGGGACTGCTTTAAAATTTTTTTAATGTTTATTTATATTTGAGAGAGATAGAGAAAGACACAGTGTGTGAGTGGAGGAGGGGAAGAGAGAGAGGGAGACACAGAATCCGAAGCAGGCTTCAGGCTCCGAGCTGTCAGCATGGAGCCCAACGCAGGGCTCAAAGCCACGAGCTGTGAGATCATGACCTGAGCCGAAGTTGGATGCTTAGCTGACTGAGCCACCCAGGCGCCCCTGGCCTGGGCTTTAGTTTCTTGGCTTGGAGTTTCCTGGGCCAAGCAAATAGTGCAAATTTGAACCCAGCCCTGCAGATTACTGAGCTTGGTTGTCAATTGTCAGCAGAATCTTTATTCTTTTATTTTCCTTTTCCCCACTTGGATCTGAGCCTAAGATCAAATCTTGGATCTAAGATGGCTGAATTATCTTGTCTCCCTTTGATGGTGAGCGGATTTTTTTTCCCTAATGCATCCTTTCACTGAAGGTGTAACCCTTCAAAGGCCCCAACTTCTGTGTGTGGGAGAGGAGCAAGTATATGCTGAAGGTCTTGTCCTCTGTTGCTAGGAAATCCTGAGAATCCAGTTTCCTGGTCTCAGCAATTGCCTGGGAACTTCCCTGGTGCAGTACTGGCTCTCCAGGCTGGAGGCCTTTCTGCTCTTTGCCTATGACATTGGGAGAGTCCTGTTTTAAACCGGGTTCAGTTCTAAATTTAAGAAGATTGATATATTTCATTCAGTACATTTCTTTAAATGCAGGAGTGTGTGTGTGTGTGTGTGTGTGTGTGTGTAATTTAGAATATTGAATCCACCATACTGCAATACTGTCAGGAGTAGAAATTCTTATTAGGATTTTGAAGTATGAGTAGGAGTTCAGTACTGACTATGCTAGAGTCTAGCACTCCACCATTGTGTCTGTAATTATTTCATATTGCAGACATGGTGCTCAGCCTCTTTAGCTCTTTGCAAATTCCTTAGCTTGGTGCCTGGTTCCAGGTTAAGCATGGCTTCCTGCTGCAGAGTGTTTTCGTGGTTCAGCCTATATTGACCTCATCCTAGATTTCTCTTCCTGAATTTCTGTTGGCACTATTACCGTCACTTTTATAGGTGATAGTAAGTACGTGGCCCCTCAACACAAGGATGTGTCCTTATAGCTTACTCAACTGGCAGTTTTCTGCCCTCAGTCTGCTTCTTCTGTCTTTCTGAGACAACGACCTTATTTCCAGAACCCTATACCCTCTAAAACACCTGCCCTATCTGCTTCCCACATCTGGGAGCCAAGCTAGAGATGGCTGTAGCCCTGAGATGTTTTGCTTAGAGATTTGTACTCTGGGGTTGTCCCTTCTAGAAAAATTTTCTATTAACTATTAAGATTTTAGTGTAAATGAACTTATCTGATGCTTTTTGGCCAAGTGGATACTAAGATGGGTTTGGGGTGTGGTAGGGTTCGTGAGCACCCTAAAGGCTCAGAAAGGGAAGTCAACATTGGAAGGAAGGGGGACAAATAGATGTTCATCATTCATTTGGTCAACAAATACTCCCTGAGTACCTACTGAGCACCAGGCATTGCGCTGGGTTCTGGGGATACGGTAAGAATGTGGACTGGCCTCAGGAAGCTTAGAAGAGACTGGCATGAGGCTTCTTCTGGCATGATCTTCAAGATCATCTATCCTAGTGATTGTACAGATGAAGTAGTTGAGGTCCAGAGAGGCTCAGGGTTGCACAGCAAGTACTTTCATCACGGAGATAGTGAGGATGGCCATGAGGAAAGAGAGTCTGAAGTGAGGAGGTCCTGCATCCCTCTACTTCCCTGGAATTCACCTGAACATCAGGTGACCTGGGCTACAGTGTGGAAGCTTGGGGCCAGCCCTGTACTGCTCCTTCAGCATCCTGTGGTAGGCACCTCTGCAGCTCCCAGAGGCTACTGGAGCTGCTATGGGGGTGGGGGGGGGGAGATCCCTTCACTTGCCCTCAATCCCCAGGCAGGGGTTGTCGCTGGCTGAGAAGGCTCTGCTGCAGTGTGTAGCACAGGGGTCCTTTCTCTCCCACCCCGTCATGGGTGAAACCCATGGGACAAAGCTGGCCTTATCAGACTCCAGCTGTGGCTGCCTTGGGCTTGCTGGGAGGTGCTGGAGCTGGGAGTGAGGCCCAGGACGGGCTGACACAGCCGAGAGAAGATAATTTCAGTCTGCAGCCTCCAGTTTGAGGGAGAAATGTAAACACAGGCTGCTGAACCAGCAGCTGTGGGGGGTGGGGCAGGTGGGCACTGGGCACCCTGCTCGCTCTCCCTCCTCACAGAGCCCACTTGGAGTGGGGGTTTTGGTTGGTATTCCATGACCTGGCTCTTTGCAGGCATGTGAGGAAGCGGCTGCTTTGGCTGCCTATGTCCCTACAGGCCAGTCTCGCCATTAGTGAGCCTAAGTGAGTAATAGAGTCCTGGCTTGATACTAGACAGAAGTCCACCAACCCTGCTTCACAGCTAGCTTGGGGCATCCTTCAGTAAGGCACTTGATTTCTCTCACCGCAGTTTCCCCATCTATAAAATGGGAATCATATTAGAACCAGCCTCATTCTATCAGTGTTTATTGGGCACAGCCTAAGTTCCGGGCATCATTCTGGCATTGAGGATACAGTCATGAACAAAACACAAAGCAGAGACTGTCCCTCTCAGAGCGGAGGGGGAGGTTTCAATGAAGTAATGTGGCTGCAATGTTTGACAGTGGCCCTGACACAGAGAAAATGCTCAATAGATTTTCAACAGAAAATAACTCAATAGTTATTGGTTGTAGTGGTTGTTACCGTTAATTAGTTAGAGTCAGTGTGGCCTGGGTCCATCTCTTATCGTCACAAGACTAACTGATGTTCAGCCTTCAGCACTTAGATGTTTCCTCCTACAAGAAGTCTTCCCTGACTTTTCAAGGCTGGATTATCTCCCTCCGTCCACTCACCACCCCTCCCCTTCCCATGCCTCATTATGGCACTTATCACAGACTATTGTCACCATCCGTTCCCCTCTCTGTGCCCAGCCTAGCCACGTATGCCTCAAGCCAGGGCTGGGTCTTGACCCACCTCCGCTCACACCCTGGCACACTGCAGATGCCCATTAGATGTTTGTCGACTGACTGAATGATTGTGAGTCCAAACCATATCCTCGCCTCTCGGGCACTTTGGGTTGCCCCTCAGAGTCTGACAAAGGAACTTCTTAGTCTGTCTGGGGATCACTTATGGGGAAATCACAGGTCAGCAGTGCAGATTTCTGTCTGTGTGGGTATGTGATAATGATCGCTGAGTGTTTACCATACTGGATGCTGTTAGGAGCTCCTTTAGGTAGATCTAATCTTAAGTCCACTCCTATGAGATAAGTCATGTTATTTTTTCCATTTTGCAGATGAGGAGCTGGAGGGCCAGAGGGGTTCCATATCTTGCCCAAGGTCATCCAGGTAGTAAATGTGGGTAGAATCAGTATCTGAACCCAAGTGGAGCACCTCCAAGGTCAATGTTCACTGCCCCTCATAGGATTTCTCAGGTCTGTGCGTGGCATGTGGCCATGTGGGCAGGTACACACGCCCATGTGTGGCTTGTGGCAAGTGTATCCTAGGCAACTCTTGTCATCCTGGCCCTGAGCAGGGCTTGTTGCAGGGGGCAGCAGAAAGGAAGGGGCTGTTGTTTTAGGTTCAAGTGACCGAAACAGGTAAGCTAGAAGCATGGGCTGTCAATGAAAACCATGAATAATAATCAGTGTGGTCTGAGAAGCCACCTAGAGAGGTGGACTGGGAGCCCTCAAGCCTGGAGAGTGGGGCCTGCTATAGGTCTGAGAGGTCACAGCTTGGCACAACATATTTATTTACTGGCTAATTTGAACATTTTCAGGTAACGTATCTCTGGGGACCCTAGTGACATGCTGAGAGGCACAGTGGCTTTTTACCAGTTCTTCAACATTTTGATCCTGTTTGTTTTCTTTTTCCCCAGATACAGTCAAGATGATTCTTAGGAAATTGGTGAGTGCCCATGTTGGTCAGAGGAGAGGAGCCTGTGTACCTTAGTGAGTGCCTCTGTTTGAGTGACTGAGCACCACATGCTCCTGGAAGGGGCTCTGACTTCATTACTCAGAAAGAAAGAAGCTTCTGTGATGAGGATTGTCATTTGTTCATTGAACCAACACTCCTCAAGATCCTACTCTGTGCCAAGCCCTGTGTTGGGCATTAGGGATGAAATGGAGATTAAGGCCTGGGTCCTGTCCTCAGGAGATGACCATTTGTCATACCAGGAGACAGGTGAAGATGGCCCAGGGTGGGGAGGGCTCTGCAGGAGGGGTGCACAGAGGGCACAGGACTCCCAATGCAGTCTTGGAAAAGGGAGCCTATGGAAAGCTTCCTGGAGGAGGTGACAACTGGCTGGGTTTTGAAGGATGCATTTAAGATAATTAAGGAAACAAAGTGGGGGAGTGCTTTAATGCACTGTAGGTAGTATAAATGCCTGGTAGGGCGAGGGAGTCCAGAGTGTTCAGGAAATACTAAGTAGTTTGGTTTGGATGGAGGAGTTATGTGTGTATGTGTGTGTGCATATGCATATTTATGTGTGTGTTTGTGTGTCTGTGTGTGTGCCTTTGTATATTGGGGAATGTGGTGACTGAAGAGTTGTATTGCAAATTTCTATTTACATGTTTTATGTGAAAAACTTCTATGAAGTGTAATGCATGAAGAACACTTAATCGTTCACATTTTATTGTGAACAAGTTTCTATGTCTCCTTGCAGAGAACTCAAATGTGTGCTGAAGGATGGGGCAGGCCACCCCAGCCACAGTCAGTCATGTTCCCTACTCTGTCACATTTCATGCAACTTTTAAAATCCTCCTGGAACCTGTTGATACTTTCAGCCTGTATCCCCTCTGAGGTGTAATAATCTTGTCATCTGCCCTGCTCTGCAGGAAGCTGAGAAACCTGATATTAGTCCTGCACTCACCTCTGACTAACCCCCCTCAGATAGAGGCATGGCTTGGGCAGCCCCAGGGTCCAGGGCCTGGCTCTGAGGGAGTGAGGGAAGGCTGCTGGTGAGAGGATAAGGGCCCAGCCCCTGCCTGCAGTCTCTGTGCCCAGACCTCGCCAGGATCCCAGCTGTGGTACCTTCTCATTGACCGACAAAAGCAATAGATCAGCGCATTCAAAGGGGGCTCCAATAACCCAGACCATGTGGGCTCCACGGTGGGGGTGTGTGGGAGATGAAAAGCATGCTTTTGAGGGGAGAAGGGAAGATACAAGGAAGAGCCTTTGTCTCAGTGGTGTGTGTCCTATCTGCGGAGGGCAGGATGGATGCTCAGTGGGCTTGCAGCTGAGCAAGGCGCCCAGACCTCTGTACCACTGGTCGCTTGCCCAGTAGACCTAGCTCTGGACAACACTGGTGGGCCTGCTGCAGGTACGTCTCTGGGGTGGGTACCTGAAGGGTACAGCCCCTGAGACGTAGCAGAAATAAAACCTCTCCCAAAGGGGCTGTCTCTGTCAGGATCTGAAGGTTTGAGCCCCTGGGATCGCATGCTCCTCTCTCAGAGCACAGCTAACCTTCTAAGGGGGCTGGGGTACAGGGTCAGGCCCTGAGCTACTGAGCGCCGGGCCCCAAAGACAAGGACTGTGGACAGCATGTTCCAGGCCAGGTAGGGTGGCCACTTGCTGGGGACACAAGGGAGGATTTGCTGTCAAGTTGGACTGTTGCAACAGATCTGTTAAGAAACTGCTTTGGGCCCCAAACCTTGTAGGCCACCAGTGTGTACATTTCCCCTTTTGATCCTAGAACAAGCCTTGGTTGAATTAAGTCATTCCAAAGGGAAACTTCCCTCGGGTCACAGCTAGGAACGGGAGAAGGCAGGTTTTGCATTTGGTGTAAGCCCACTCCCACCCCATACACTGTGAGTCTTTGTTTCTAAGGGTCATCTGCAGGCTGCTGGTGTTCAGAGCCTGGTTGGGCCACTTTAATACAAGGTGAACTTAGGCAAATTACTTAACTTCTCTGTGCCTCAGTTTCCTCTTCTATCAGCATTGATTGTCACACTTACCTATAGGATCCCAGTGAGGCTCCAATGAGGTAACACACGTGAGACTCTGGGCAAGGACCAGGTGACTGTAACTGCTTACCAAGTGGTGGTTCCCAAGGCTTTCAGCACAATTGCTGAGGTCAGTCTGGATAACGGAAAAGCATGTTGGGGCAGATGTGGTCTGGGTATACAAGGCCTTGGACAGAGGGATGCAATGAGCCTCTGGGGCCTCCCAAGGGTCCCTCCCCTCTTTAAGTCCCAAGAGATGACTTCGATACTGGGCTCGACCATCCACGTCTCCAGAGTCACTCACTTGTCAGGAACAGTGAAGATAGATTGAAAACACTAAGTAATCAATGCATGGTTGGAAGCTGGGTGTGGTTGTCTGGGAGCTTGCCAGACCACCTGGCTTTGAGAGGTCAAGAGTCAACAGGGAAGGTCATATTAAAGTGACAGACTTAGTGTGGTTTATATTAAAGGAATGTTCTTGTACATCTTTGTGATGGGGCAGTGGGGTCTCAGACCTAGAGTGGTCTGAGAACAGGTAACCGTATATCCTGGGGGCCAACACAGTCCTGGTTATGTGTATTGTCTCAAAGCAAGTATTATTGGTGCCCCCTGTCACTGTTACAAGTGTCCTGATTTGAGTAATAAATTACCCAGTCGCCCAATTCTGAGCCACAGGCCAGACTTTATCTACCAGAGCTGTTGCCCCCTGAATGTGAAGGAGTGTCAGAGAAGATGCCCTTCTTCCCTGGCAAGGCCCTCTCCTGAGAGGCGACCAGGGCCTGGGCTAGGTAGGGTTGGTCTGAGAGACTTACATGTACGGTCACAGCATTTGGGAGCCTGGACAGCACACTTGCTCAACCTGGAGAGTAGAAGGTGGGGTGGGAAGACGGACAGAGGGTGGCTTTTAGTTGAGTCCAGCTGGCAGTATGGAGGCCTGGGATGACAGCTAGCCACCACAGTGCTTTGTCACCTGGGTACTAGCTAGGGAGATTTTAGCTGTAAGAGATATGAAATATTGATCTGGCTTAACTTCTTCATTTTCCTGTTAATAATGACAATAGTAAACATGACTACCTTTATTTTTTTTAAGTTTATTTATTTATTTTGAGAGAGACAGAGACAGTGCAAGTGGAGGAGGGACAGAGAGAGAGGGAGAGAGAGAATCCCAAACAGGCTTTGCACTGTCAGCGTGGAGCCCGATGTGGGACTCGAACCCATGAAACCGTGAGATCATGACCTGAGCCAAAATCAACAGTCAGATGCTCAACCGGTTGAGCCACCTAGGTGCCCCTAACCATGACTCCCTTTAAGTAAGCATCAACTAAGTGCTAGATATATATGTGTGTGTACATTCACATGTGTATAAAATATTGATATATTCTGTATGCTCTACATAATATATAGTATGCATGCACAGACACTTCTTTAGGTAGTCCGCGTATGCAGAGTGAGACAAAAAAGGGGAAAGGAAGCGACACTCTTCATGTCACACTGCTATGAAGTGGCAGAAGCAGGATTCAGACGCAGGTCCATTTGACCTCAGGGCTAGGATCCTGCAGTTCTGCCCACCATCCTCTGTGCATCAGGATCAGGCACGCTGCTCGCACGACCCTGCAGCCCAGGCTGGGCTTGGAAGATTAGGAAGCAGGGAAACATGGGCTTGCTGAGGACCTTTCTGTCCCTATCCGTCCCTTGCCCTCCCTGGGGCCACCGCCGGCAGAGAAAGGCCAAGCTCAAGGCCACGTGAGGAGTTCCCAAGCCGTCTTTCATCCGGTCCCGCAGTTATTTGTTCAGCATGCAGTGCAAATTTCCCTGTCTCAAAACATGGAATCTGGTACAGCTTTGCCTGGATCAATGTCCAACCCCTTTCAAGTTCTGGAGAAAGTTACTCCTCTCCAAAGTTCAGACCTGCCAGACTCAATAACTCCACAAAAATGCTTGGATGAAAATTGCTCCAAGCAATCCCAGCGGAAAGCCAGCACCTCACCCCTCGTTTAAAGCTATGATCCTTATCATAATTAATTCAATAAAGAAGTAATGTGCTTCAACCTAGGCAGAGAGAATAATTTTCTGTCCTGACTGGTATAAACTTTCAACTAGGGACATTTAAACTCCGGGTCTGAGCTCTCGCAGCAAGTAATAAATTGCAGACCCGGGCAGGGCTGCAGAACCCCGTTTAAACTGTGGTAAATAGGCCGCTATTGAAGAGAGGAAGATTTGGATTCGGGTGGGCAGCTCCAATAAATAGCAGAGTGTTGTTTATAAACCCTGCAGTCCCGGCTGGCCTCAGCCTTGAGACAGGCAGAAGCATTTGCTTGTTGAAAGCACCAGAGTGTTTGATCCTCACGCTTGGTGGACCCACCTTGAGTCTTGAATCTAAAATCCATTTCCTTCCATAATTGAAAGGTAGGATTAGCCTGGCTTCTAAACAGACTAACACATTCTCAAGTGGAGATACTGGCTCAGAGACCAAGCCAGCCTATCCCGGAGCTGCATTTTCCTACTCTTTCCTCTGAGGTTCCGTGATTAAAGTTCATTCTGGATTTGTTTTTGAACACATTCAGAGTAATGAGGCTCCCGGATGGTCCTAGAAGCCCATTAGGTTTACAGAAATTACAAGTTTAGCAATCAAAGTCTTTGGAAACAAGTGAAAATAGAAGGAAAGTCCGTTTGAATCAAAACCACCTTCAGATTGCATATCATGGGGAGAGATGAATTCAACATCCATTGTTTTCTGAAAAGAATTCAATGACGGGGAGGCAGGGTTCTTTAAAGTGATTAAACTTGGGAACATCAAGGCGGTTGTCTGACTCGGTTTCTTTTGTTCCTGGCTAAAGATTTTGGATACCTCCTTTGTGAACCGACAGCAAGCATGCATTCCAAAACTCAAGAGGACCTTTCTCATCAGTTTTGTGGGGTTGAAAACAATTGTGTTATCGGCCTGCATTCCGCTCCATCGGCCTCCAGCTCAGGCAGAGATGCACTGCGACAAGGCTCACTGCCCCGGTAACCATTCCAAACCGCACCGACTTGCAGGGTGCTATCTCCAAGACAAATAGCTGGTTCTGGAGAAGTGGCTGAGCAACCCATGGATGTTACCCATCAAAACACACAAAGTACACATGCTAGACGGCCCAGACTTTTTATCTCACCCAAAATGTGAAGGGCTGCCCTGGGGGAGGGGAGAGGAGCAGCCCTTTGAAACCTAGCTGGGGAAGAAGCCAGGTCAGAAGATGGGGCGGCTAATTAAATATGACAAGCCTGGGTGCCACCCCCTTACTATCATTTGGAGCATGGAGACGTGTAAATGAATAACAATATGTCAGTCATAGCAATAATTGCACGCCACACACATTGATCATTTTCCATGGGTTTGTAAAACAAACAAACAAGAAATCTACTTTTCTGTGTGCGTCTTACCTGTATTTGTGTCACCTGTTCAAGGTGCTGAGTGTAAAACTTGAAGCTGATGTCATTTCAGCTCTTGATATGGCTGAATATTTCTGGGGCTGGTGACTCTGGGTTTTCACTTTCCAGTCTATGTTTTTTAAGTGAGGAAAACATCCAGCGTATGATTTGTAATGCCGGATATCCAATTTTTTAAAAAAAAGGAGAGGACAACTCAACAACAGTAACTTAAGTAGTAAACTAAGATAAGCATTCAAGCTGCTTAGTGGCTGGGTTCTGCTTCTAAGCATCCCACTCTGACTGCTGCTGGCCCTTTAGTCGTCCACCCCTGTCTGGGCTGAGAGAGCCAGGAGGACTCTCTGGGTCCCCCAAATGGCTCAGATGTCAATAGCGTCTGTGGGTTCTGTCTCCCTGACTTTGTCTCCCCAGTGAGAAGTGGCTTTGAAGACTTTTTGGGGCTTTCTCTCTTAAACCTGGGACAGCACCGCACGGTAATTTCAAATAAATCCAATAATGAGGCTGAAGCTGGCACAGGAGGGTACCCTGGGAGGTGCGTGCAGATTAGACGAGCCACTGAAATCCACAAAGCTGAGGCTCAGTTGCTTTCGCGACACACGCATTTTGAGCCAGCACGTTTGACCAACGCTCACAACCCCTGCCCGCGCCCCCTTCTACCCCCCAATCCCTCTTGGATTGATTAAATTGGCTCAAGATGACACCAATAATTGGCTCAAGATGGGGCTTCGACAGGCCCAATGATCCATATCTTCGCATTCCCTAAAATCAGTCCTTTCAGCTCTGTGTTGGATTTAGGATGGTTTACATTGGCTCCGTCACAAACATTTTAATAAAGTCCCAGAGAAACCGCAAACGGGTGACATCATTGGATGGTGTTAAAAAAAAAAAAAAAAAGTCCCATTTTGTAAGAGAGAGGCTGGGCCTCCAGAGTGTGATCATGCTCTGTCCGCCCGTTTGGTCATTCAACAACCATCCACCGTAATTAGGACCATAATATTTAAAATGGGGTGCGGCGGTGGTGGGGGTGGGTGGCCGGCAAAGGACATTAGCTAATAAGTCAAAAACAAATATGAGTATTTTGACATAAAGTAGCCAAGAAGGTGAATGACCGTAGTGCGGGTGTGCAGCTCCAGGGCTGAGGGGCTTGTAGCCTGGACTTGGGTGGAGGCGCTTGGAGCTTTAATTGTAAGGACAGCCCCCTTGTCCCCTGTCCCCGGAGCCCAGGACCTGAGTGCTGGAGAGGGGAGCAGTTCAGAGCCCAGGGAGTTTCGTTAGGGAGGCTTCTTGCTGAGGAGTGGGCTATAGGGAATTTTCATCTTCTTCTCTCTACTCTTCTGTTTACTTACCCTGAACTTTCTCTAAGGGCATATGTTATACAATCAGAAAAAAAAAATCGACAGTGCTTTTTCGAAAATTAATATAGCAATTGTGATCATGTCCAATGACTATAATTATATATTAGACTGAAAATGTTTGGAATAAAATGCACTATTAATGTTATGGTGGTTCTCTCTGGGTGGTGAGACTAGGAAAGTCTTTTGTCTTCTACTCTTTTGTTTTTATAGCAGATAAAAAATTTCAAAGGAAAGTGGAATGCTGAAAACTGAAGAAATGAATTCGATTCATTTGGACATGGATTAAAAAATATATGTGTCCCCCCCCCCCCCCCGCCAAATACAAGCTGCTGTGTTGGTTTTAGCATTGTATCGTATTTAAAAAATACATTTCACTCACATGCTTGTGAATTTACAAGAAGCAAGATATTTTTAAATGGCAGCACCCGGCTTCCCAGCTGAGGAAGGGATGTACGTCGATCTCCCTGCGTGTCAGGACCACCACACCATCCGAGGTGAGTTGGTGTCCTGGTGGGTTCCCCCCACCCCCTTTTTTTGCTCCCTCAGAAAGGGCTGCCGCATTTGATGTGCGCCTCCCTGTCAGCCTGCGGGGCTGAAGTCATGTTGTAGATTTCCCAGAATAATCGATCCATTATGGCCATCACAATTAATTGACTTTTCTGTGACTCAGGGTCAATCTGATGCCAGAACCTACCTTGATCACTTTTTCTAGTGTGAGATTTCAGGATTGTTTTGTTTCATTTCTTTTGTAAACGTATCCGTAGTTTTATGGTTCACACTAGAAGGGGGATCTGGGGACCTCAGAGTCCACGAAAAAATAAAAGAGTAAAACACAGACTATATGATGTGTCAGTGTGTGCACGTGTGCATGCCTATGTACGTGTGATTGCATTCTTTTTTTTTTTTTTTAATAATGAATCTTTTAAAGGTTGGAACTGGCCGTAACTGCTTGCTAATGCAAGCCTCATTTTACTGATTGGGGATCGATCGGGCACATGGAAAATACCTGTTGGTTTAACTGAATACGTCTAATATGAAAATTGGACCCTGTTCCTTGTGCTAAACAACGCATTAAATTTGCACAAAGTAAACTCACCATTTTAACTCCTGTTCGACCCCAGAACGTTGCAGGGGTTATTCTTTCCGTCTTTCCTCCCAGCCTTATTTTTTATCTTAGAGAGAAGGGGCAAAGGAGAATAGACTCTGAATCGAGACAGACATGAGATCAAGTCCCTTTTCTGTTTCTTGCTGTGTGGTCAAGGCAGGTCCCCTGACCTTTCCAAGACTACAGCCTCTCTCATCTGTAAAATGAAAATAACATTCAGTTCTGGGGTCATTTAAAAATTGCATGGCATGATGGATGTAAAGCACGGAGCATACGCTGTTTCAGTCCAGGTTGATGGAAGAACGTGAAGTTTAGAGACAGAGGCTTTGTGGTGTGAGAGAAGAACTTTGGAGGAGTAAAAAAGATTGAAGTTTTAGTCACGGCCACATCACTTTGGAGACTCACGTCTTCTCTCACCGGGGAGGCAGAAGCGGGAGTGTGTGGAGTGGGGTCAGGAGCCCCGCTGCCCGGGTTCAGATCGCGGCCGCATGACCTCAGGTCGCTTCGCAGTATAGTGTGAATTTCCTCCTCTGTAAAATGGGGTCGTCGTGAGGACTAATGTGTGACAGTCCCTGCAGCAGTGCTTTACTTGTGACAAGTGCTGGGGGAGAGTTAGCTTTGCTGTTACTCCTACGGTGATGTTCTCCTAGGTCCCTTCTGGCTCTGTCAGACCTTGATTTCTGCTTCCTTTTGCCCTCATGGTTTCAGGGGAAGGCCGATTTTTATTTTATTCTTCAACATTAAGGTAACTGCAAACATATTGTTGAAAGAAAATAAAAGGTACTTTTCAGGCTTTAGTCTGCAATAACTTAAAGAAAAGGGCCCAGAAAAAAAAAAAAAATCAAGGACCCAGCACTGTCTTGATTCTGCACAAATGTTCGCCTCCTTCAAAGAGGCAAGAAGGCGAGTGCTGCCAGATCTGATTGTGCAGACCCGGAGGATCTGATCGCCCGTCACTAAGGCCACTAATCAAATTTCCATCCAATATGCTCACGCAGGATTTCCTGATCAAACACTTAAGCCTGCCCCTCTGCACCCCCATTAGCTAACATGTTTTATATGCAGAGGGGTCATCAAAAGTGTAATTGCCTTAAAGAAACTTAATCCTGCATTCTTGTCAACTCGAAGATAGCTAATAATGCTCGCTTAGCTGATATTTTTCCAACAACAAGAGCGCACCAGAAATTAGGATCTTGTTCTTAATCTTCCTCATGGCAGATGCTGAAACCTAGGTGTGTAGACACCTCTCAGGGGCCAGGTAAAAAAGATGAGTTTTCTCCAAAAGTAGCTGGCTTTCCCGGGAAAACCCACTGCTGCCACACGATGCCGGAAGTAACCGGGATAGGCCTTGCAGAGTCAAGCCCAGTGGCTTTTCAGAGTCGGTGTAACATTATTCTGGTGTCCAAGTTCATACCTTACATGTGAATGTTCATGAGGGTGTTGCATCGATTTTAGGTCCATCTTAATTTGATCACATAACATTTTGGGAGTGCTTGCAAAAGAGGTTTGCTCGATGCCTGATGAGAAAGTAAAGTGAAAGTACTGAACTTTGAAAGAAAGGGATTATGTGATGATGGATTTTAATGGCAGCTTTTGTATTTAATAAAAGTAAATAAAAACATTAGGTTATTGATATTGATATATCAGTATAAGTTGGAATATATTCTAAACTTACCATATGCCTAACGTATCAATATATTGCCACGTTTTATGGCTTTTAATATTCTTGTTTGGTCAGTTAATCGGGAAATTATTTTCTTGAAAATTGAGATTTTTTTTTTTTTTAAAGCTCTTATTTCACAAAGGTGTTTCTCATATTTGAAGCAGATTTTGATTCCGTTTCAAATAATCACTAAGTGCAAATGTGTTTCGGGTTATCTTTGCTGTGTTTTCTCCCCTTTTGTTAACAGGTTGAAACTGGCTTTGGCCTGAGAAGCTGTCGTGTTTGTCATATCCATGGGCCGACGTGTAAGTGTGCCTGCATGCACACGTGTGCTTGCACACACACACATACTAGCGTGCACACAGCAGTGATGCCTCGCTGGGACTTGTGGTTTGAATGAGAAAAGGCCCCAGTCAGGCTGGGACAAGCAGGTCAGGAAATTTAACCTGACTCTCCCAACCCCAGTCATCATCGGCAGGGTCTGGAAAGGCCAGCTTTGTCAGCACTGGGGATCCTTGGTGTCTGAGTGGCAAAACCGATTTGAGGTCCTGTCTGTTCTGCCCTAACATTTGCCCTGGCCTTCTCCGCCCAGCCCCGACTCTCCCCTGCTTCTGTACACAGTGACCCGGTTTCTCTTGACGGGGGTGCGGAGTGAGTGTGATTACCCCTGACTCCACTCTGGGGGAAGGTCAGAGGTCACCTGCATGGGCTTCCTCGGCTGCTTTGGAAGGACAAAGAAAATGTGTTCCTTGTGTTTGCGGGGGAGAATGGAGCCTGCCACGGGGATCTGGAGAAGCTAGTGAAAAAGACCCACATGACGGAGATGAATGAATGGTACAAGTTTCAGTCATTTGAGGAGGTCTGGATGCAAACCTGTGAGGGAGGAAGGGGTCTCCCCTCTTTATAGAGGAGAGATTAAGTGGCCCGTTGATGTCATCAGGTTCTTTGGCAACCCCTGCCTTTTTCCTGTCCCAGATAAAACCCAGCCCTGTCTCCTCCCAGCCCATGTTCTGTCCCTTACTCTACCCTGCCCCCTAAGGAAATACTGTGCACTGGCACCTTGCAGGGAACATGCGTGCACACAGTCATACCTGGGACATGGTGCTCCCTAGGGCTCCAATGACTGTGTGGTCTGGCGTGGTGCAGACAGAAGAGAAAGGATATTTCCCCTCCATCCTGGGTACCTATGGATGGGACATCCTGGGAGGAAGTCCTCAGACATCACAACATCCACCGTCCTAGGTATCCTCAGAAAGTGTCTTAGGAAGAGAGGTTGCGAATTCCCATCAGCACCTCCCTGCCAACCACCGGAAGGAAGTATAGAGTCTAAGTAGATAAATAAATTAAATAATAAAGAGATAAAATGCAGCCTAAGTCAATTTGGTGTTCTTGCTGAGCAACTTCAGCCTTAAGACAAGTCTCTTAGCTACCTTTCTGTTTTCTTAACAGATTCTGCCCCTGATCTTCTTGTCTGTAGACGCTGAGACGGCCTTTGCTAACAAGTTGTCTAGATTGGCCATTTCAACATATCTCAATTATTCAATACAGTTACTCTGCATTTTGTCAGGTCCTGATTTAGGAGCTGGGCACACACACGAATAAGACATGTCCTGGAGCCCACAGGCTGTCCAGGGAGGCTAAGTGCTCAGGCTGGCACTCAGGCCGGAAGGGCATTTAAGGTGCTCCCTACCTTTGTGCTTGCCGCAAAGACATGCTGTATGATGAGTTACCTATTAGAAAACAATCCTTAGCCCACTTGCATCACTGGAGGGCATCTCTTTATTTATTCTTCAACATAATCAGGTCTTTGAACTGGGCTCATCTGAGGCTGGGTGGGACAGAGGCAGAGGAACGGTTCATTTCAGGGCAGTTTGGACTGCTTGTTGCTTGGTTGTTGCTTGATTGCACTGGATGATCCATGTCTGATTTGACAAATTACTCAGCAATTCGATATTTTGCTAGTAAAAAAAAAAAAAAATCCCTAACAGCTGAATGCAAAACTCGTTTGGTATGTTAATATGCCATAAACTCAGAGAATGCCTATGCTTGACATGCCCAGAAAGGCTGTGGAGCAGCCTCCCATTTGACAGATGGGGACGATGAGGCCCGGAGGGTAAAGAACTTGCCCAGAGAAGCAGTGTGAATCATCAGGGGGCAGATTACGAGTGTTTCTATTACTGGGGCATATTTCCAATGAGTTTATTGCCACAAATAGAATGTTCTCAGTTACCCCAGGCAGCCACATAACTTGACATAGCTCAGGAAGTAATTCCAATGTCAAGAGTTTCACATATTTTTCAACTTTGTTTTACCAAAACGCATCTGCTGTTCAGAAACATCCTCATGTCTTTTAGGAGAAACATCTCGAAAGGACAATGGGAATATTTTCTATTTTTATAATGATGTCTGTCTTTTACCTTTGGGAGATTTGTATTTAAACCAACTCAGCTTGCCAACTTCCTTTAAAGAAAAAGTCATTAAATTTCCAATTGGAAATTTGAGCATAAATGAGAGATTTCAAATGAAAACAGCAAGGAATTCTGCAAAGGCATCTGATCCTGCATCATACTTCCAAACCTTCTTTAAATTAGCTCTATGTCAAAAGGCTACGTGGAAAGACCTTTTCTTTTGTCTGATAAAGGAAAAATTGGAACAATATCGCTTCACTGTAGGATCCAGGCGATCATTTGGTTTCATTCCAAGGAGAGTATTTTTTTTTTCCTTTTTAAACTTTGGTCTGTAGCTGCACATGTGTGTGACTTTAATCAGTTTCTCCCACAGCCTTATTACCATTTAAGCTATTCTATACTTACTGACCTTTTCTCAAATTGGATAGTGGATCTTGTCTATGATAGGGTATTTAGCCCTATCAGCAGAGAAATATTTTACCTGAATGTGTATAACATTGTTCTGGTAGAAGAAAATAAAAGTTCTTCTGAAAAGGCAGCTGGGGAGCAAGATGAGTTCATTGCCCCAAATGCCTCCTGGGGCTGTTCCTTATCAAAGCATGTGATTCCGTATCAAAAAAACGTGACCATGGAGAAACACTTAAAGACCCGCGACTCCATTAGAATCTCCTCCAGTTTCGCCCATTGCTTTTTTCTAGAAACTCAATGACCAAGATAATTCGTCATCAAGACTTAAAGTCTGAGTCCGTCCTCAAGAGAAGTCTTTCCGGAGGCACTCTGACCCTAGTAGCTGAATGCCATCTTCTGTCTCAAGGTCAGCCTGGCCCTGTGCTTCCGATAAGTGATGTGATTGTCTCTGATGCAGGGCTCAATCAAAGGGGCGAAGGTCTTAGTGTCACAGACCTCACAGACTTCCTGGGAACCAAAGACAGTCTAGGGTGCAGCGGGTGGTTAGGCCATGTCAGAGCTGTTGCTTCAGGAATGTGTGCTTCATTCCTTCCTATGATTTTTCTGTCAGCAGTTATTTTATGTGTACCTACTCTGTGTCCAGTCCATGATGGGAACTGGGCACCAAGCTGTGGGCCCTCATGGTTTGTTAGCAAACTCAACTACAGAATAGATGTCACAGAGTTGAGGGAATGGGCTCTCGGAAGTTCAGACATCGCCCAATGTCCTTTCCATGAAGTGATGTTCTTTTTGTGTCTGCCTCAGAATCTTAGAACACTGTGAGCACAGTGGGATTCTTGAACCAGTCAGGAAGTAATGGGAGAATAGACATTTAGACATTTAGAGCAGAGCCAAAACTGTTAGCTAATTATAGGTTCATTTTTCCTGAATATTCTCCCTAATGGGAAGAGGTGTAGTGAGAGGTGGGAACCTGATCCAAATCTTTATGTTTCTTTCCTGTCTGTGTATCAGTAAATCTTCCCTTCCCTTCCCTTCCCTTCCCTTCCCTTCCCTCCCCTCCCCTCCCCTTTCCTCCCCTCCCCTCCCCTTCTTTTTCCTTTCCTTTTCTTCCCTTCTTTCTTCCTTTGTTTCTTTTCCTATAGTGTACCAGGAATAGAACAACCACCTCCAGAAGAGATACACAGAAGCTTCTTTCTTCAGAATGATGTTAAACTTACACTCCAAACAGGACCAGCCCAGGGTAACTGTGGCTCTTGGATTTTGGCTTTCAGTGTCCTCCCCAGTCCTTTTTGGCTTTTTTTCCTCTGCCCCATTTCCTTCCTCTTCCTCCCTTGCTTCTCTTCCTTCAGCTCCCTTCTTCCTCCAACCCCCTTCCCTCAGAACCCTAATTTTCATCAAGTATTTAAGAATTTTTCTGCCTTCCTCCAAGAGGCATTTGGATTTTGAATGGAACTGAGGAGGCAGTGTTCAGGCAACAAGCTCCTGGCATTTATTTTGGAACTCTTGTGTAGGGACGAAAATAGCATCCAGGGACTGTGAGGGGGGCTACTTTCTGGGTATTCTACACCACGTGGGGCATTGCCTTCTCCTTCTACTCTAGATGGTGGACCTCCTGAGGCCAGGGACTGTGTCTTGTTCACACTTGAGTCTCCAGAACCCAGCACCAAGTTGGTGCTCAGAGAGGGCTTCTCAGGAGGAAGAATGAATTTGTGCGGGCCCCCAGCCCTCCCCTCTGGGACCTGTAGGCACCCATGTTGATTACAGACACCATTAGCACTTCCTACTCTTTCTCTCTCCTCCATCTTCTGTTTTTCTTCACTTTTCCAGTAACTATATCCAGTGCATGAGATCCATATGATTTTCTTTCTAATTTTGAATTTTTTTTCTCTGTAGCATGATTAATTTTTCCTAATGGTTCATGTATATTTGGAGAAAAATGGGTACTGTTTGTTGAGTATTCAGTTCCACTTACAGCTTTTAGAGCAAGATTGTTGTTTGTCTATACCTCTACTTATTTTTTTTCTACTCGATTGTTTTGTTTCTGAGCAAGAAGTGTGAAACTCTCCCATACTTATTATAGATTTGCCTATTTCTTTTAGTTTCTGTTTTTGCTTTCTATATTTTTAAGGTCCACATTAGGTATATTAAAATTCGTTATCTGTATCTTCTAGGTGTTTATCGGTATGAAGTATTCCTCTTTATCCTTTACTTTTTTTCCCCCTTTTTGGTCAAGCATCCTGTCTTTTCCGATATTAATACTGTTAACATCTATTTTCTTCATCATTTGCCCTATATGTATTTTTCTTTTGAGAAGGTTTTTTTTAATAGAAGATTACGCAGCTACAAAGAGCACACGTATTATATACCAAGAATTAATAACTATTAGCATTTTCTTTAAAAAAATTTTTTAAATGTTTACTTTTGAGAGAGAGAGAGAGAGAGAGAGACAGAGTTTGGGTCGGGGAGAGGCAGAGAACGAAGGAGACACAGAATCTGAAGCAGGCTTCAGGCTCTGACCTGTCAGCACAGATCCCGATGAGGGGCTCAAACTCACCAACCATGAGATCATGACCTGAGCGGAAGCCGGATGTTTAACTGACTGAGGCACCCAGGCACCCCAGTATTGATATTTTCTTCCTTTTTCTCTTTTGTTAAGAAATAAAACATCACAGAGCTAAAGTCTCTTAACCATCACTCCCTGTCTCCTCCAGACTTCCCTGAAGCACCCATTATCTTGAGTTTGGTAGGTGCTCTTCCCATGTATTACTTTCACATACATGCTCTTACATAGATGCATGTCATTCGTAAGTGATATACAATCGAATTTTGTGGTTTTATTTATTTATTTTAAAATTTTTTTTATTACATTTCTTTATTTTTGAGAGACAGAGTGAGACAGAGTGTGAGCAGGATAGGGGCAGAGAGAGAAGGAGACACAGAATCCCAAGCAGGTCCAGGCTCTGAGCTGTCAGCACAGAGCCTGATGTGGGGCTTGAACCAATGAACCCTGAGATCATGACCTGAGCCAAAGCCGGACACTTAACCGACTAACCCACCCAGGCGCCCCATCGAATTTTGTGGTTTTAAATCTACAAAAAATGATGTCATACTTTATGTAGGATTCTGCACTTTTCATTTTAAATGTGCACTGTGTTTAAAAAAAACTACCTTGTTGGTGTATGTAGATTTTTTCTTTTAACTGCTATATAGAATTCTATCATATAATAATATGCCACATTTTGTTCATATATTTACTTATTGGTGGACATTCATGTAGATTCCCATTTTCCACTTTGATAAACAATGCTGCCAAGCACATCTTTGTACAAGTCTTATAATGATTAAATAGTGCTAGATCTCTCTCCAGACTGGTGCACCATTTCACACCCCTGATGACACATTGGAGACCTTATTTCGGGTGTATACCGAAATAAGCAGAATGTCTGAATTGGGGAATATGTGCCTTTGCACTCCTCCCAGATACTGCCAAAGCTGCCTGGGTTGGCTGTCACTGACAGCTCAACCCTCAGAAACCTATGACAGGACCCCTCTCTCTACTTCTTCATTAGTATTTGATATTTGTTGACACTTTAAAATATCGGCTTGTCTGTCAAGTGAAAAACAAAATATTTTTTGTTGTTTTGATTTGCATTCCCATGGGTTTGAACATGTTTATTGGCCTTGAAACTTTCCTCCTTTTGGGCGGGGTATCATTTTTCCATTCCATACTTTTCCTTTTTTAAATTTTTTTATTTATCATTTATTTTTTTAATACTTTTTCAGTTTTTCAGCTGAATCTGTGACTCAGTGATTTTGAAGAGAAGATTTTAATTTATTACATTATTTTAATTTCTGAGATACTTGAATGTATACTGACATCTTGTTTTTTGTTTTCATTTACAGTAGTATTGATTTTTATTTCTCTTTCCTATTCTTTGTTGTATTTGTAAAGTTTACTTAGTTCCATTTTCATTCTGTGTTTGCCAGTAAATTTTTGTTGTCAATATGTAAAGGTATCATTTCATTCATGTCTAGAATTAGTAACACCTTTCTTTTGATCTGGAGCCATGATCAGGCCATCATTTAGAGAGAGGTTGTAGACGGAATGCTTTCTGAATTCTTGAATGTCTGAAGGTGCCTTTAGTCTGTTTTCATATTGGAATGATTTTTTTTGGCTGGGTATAGAACTTTAGGTTTCAAATATTTTATTTGATTTATTTTTTAACCCTCAAAGCATTTGTTACTTTTCCATTGTTTTCTAGCATTTAATGTTACTCAAAGGAGTGTCTTGTTAATATGATTCTTATTCCTCTACTTATTACCTATTTTTCTCCTCTCTGGGAGTATCTAGGAATAAAAAGAATTCTTCTTAAGGCTATGAGGTATGCATTATTTACCATTTATTTATAATCTATCATGGAGTTCATTGACACTAATTTTCAGCTGACTTAGTTTTTGGTTTATCTTTTTAATTTTGGGGGGACTGTAACTTTGGGAAATTGTCTTCTATTTATTTTCTCCTTTTCTTTGAACTTGTGATGCAATTCATAGCCCATTCAGCCACTGGTCTGTGCATAATTTCTCTTGTTTAATTTTACCATTTCTTTTCTCTCTTATCACTAATCTATACTTCCATTCCCCCTGTCTCCAATGGTATCCTTTCTAATGCTTTTGACATATATCTTTACCCTACATAGGGTTTTTGTTTATGTATTTATTTCCCCTCCCTCCCTTCCTCCCTCCCTCCTTCCTTCCTTTCTTCCCATTTTCCTTCCTTCCTTCCTTCCTTCCTTCCTTCCTTCCTTCCTTCTTCCCTTTCTTTTTTCTAGACCTCAGGTGCAGAGGGTTGAGTTCATTAAATTCAGTTCATGAACATTGTCATATTTGTTTATTCAGGGCCCCTTTCTTGTCTTATTTATTCCATTTTGTTTCCTCAACTACTCCAACCCCCATCCTCCTCCCCCTTAGACATTTCTATATACTCATATAAAAGGTGTAGGGTTATTTATCTGTGAAGACATGTTCAATTTACACAAATGGCACTTTACTACAGGGCGTATAAATCTTATGCTTTTCACTGAGCGCTCACTGTTAAAGACCTGTCCATGTTACTGTGTGAACACACAGTCCTCGGATGTGGTAACATACTGTTGCTTTACTTGTAGCATAGCATCCCATCCCATCCCCCCAGTGAAGGGCACCTAGGTTGCCTTGGTCCCCTCCTACCTCCTACAACATAATTATGAATATCCTCACAATGTCCCCTAGTGGACCTATGTGGGATTTTCTTTTTAAAATATGTATCCAGGACTCTAATTTCTGAATCATGGGGTGTATACTATCTTAGTTTAATTACTTCCAGGTTTATCCTCCAAATGTGTGTATACTATTGGATGTTCCCATCATCAGTGAACAGAAGTCAGTGTATCCTAACATATTGTCAACATTGACATTATTGAGTTTTCAAATTTTTGTCCATCTAATAAGAATATAGGAATATCTTTTGTTTTAATGTTCATTTCTATAATCATTAAACATCTTAGTGATTTGGATTTTCCCTTATTGATTGCCTGTTGTTATCATTTTTCCTATATATATTTTTCTGTTGGGTTTCCTGGTATCTGTTTTGTTGTTGTTGATTCTCATATAGTCTAGAAATTAGACCATTGTCAATTTAATACATTCCACGTATATTTTTCTAGTCTTCTGTCTATAGTTTTGTCTGTGATGTCTGTCAGCAAAGAAAAATTCTCATATTTTATTTAATTAAATCAATTTGTATTTATTTACTCATTTCTTTATTGCTCATGATTTGTGATTTGGGGATTTTATTTAGGAAGTCCCTTCTCACCTCTAGAGCACAGAGATTTATTATCTATTGTCAACTTTATAGTTTGCATTATACTCTTAATCCTGTAATCCATCTGGGTTCCATCTCCAGGCATTGTATGAGGTAAGGAAACAGTTTAAAATGTTCTCTAAAGTGAGCCATTTTTCCCAAGACTATCTTTTAAAGAGGCCATCTTTTCCACATTCATTTGTGATGTCACCTTTATCTTAATCAAATTCTCATATGTACAAGGGCAGTTCTCTGAACTCTTTCATCTATACCATTGTCCATTTGCCTGTCCTTGTAACAGCAATAGACCATTGTTATTGTTATGGCTTTGCAGTGTATCTTAGTAGCTAGTTGAGCAATTTGAAAATAGTTTAACAATTTCTAGTTTTTTATTCCCTATGTATTTCCAAATAAGTTTATTAAGCTTAAAAAATCCTCTTGGAATATTAATTGTGATCACATGGCATATTAGATTGTTTGGAGCAGCAGTGATATCTTTATAATAGTAGACGTTCCCATCCAAAAGTGTGGGATGTCTATTCAAATCTTCTTTATGCCCTTCAATAGTGGTATTGGACATTCTTTGTCAAGATAATTCTTTTTTTTAAATGTTTTTTAATGTTTTATTTTTGACAGAGCGAGGGACACACACTGTAAGTGGGGGAGGGGCAGAGAGAGGGAGACACAGAATCTGAAACAGGCTCCAGGCTCTGAGCTGTCAGCACAGAGCCCAACGTGAGGCTCAAACTCACGAACTATGAGATAGTGACCTGAGCTAAATAACCGACTGAGCCACCCAGGAGCCCCTAAAAATTTTTTTGTTAATGTTTATTTATTTTCGTGAGAGAGAGGGAGAGCATGAGTGGGGGAGGGGCAGAGAGAGAGAGGGAAACAGAAGATCCCAAGTGGGCTCTGCGCTGATAGCAGAGAGTGTGATGTGAGGCTCAAACTCAAGAACCTTGAGATCCTGACCTAAGCCGAAGTCAGAGGCTATACCGGCTGAGCCACCTAGGCACCTTATTTATTCATTTTCTTAGTGATTAAATTCTAGGTTGCCCCCACTCTCTGCTGTGAGAAACAATGCTGTGATAAGCAGCCCTATGTACATTTTTCTTATGGAGATGTGCACTGATTTCTCCAGAGCAGGGTCGGGAATGGAGTTGACAGGTCATACAGAATAGGCATACTGCATTTAACTAATTGCTTCCAGATTGTTCTCCAACATTACGGTACCACTCTACATACCCACTGGCGTTGAAACAGAGTTTCTTCCCTTGTATGTGCCATCACTGTCATTTGTTATTATTCGATTTTATAATATTTACTAGTCTAATGGTTCCCTTGTGTCTTGTTTGATGACTCTTTTTCTAGTTACTGATGAGGCTGAGTATCTTACCATAAAATTGTTAGTCATTCTGATTGAACTGCCTCCTTGATTTGCGAGAGTTCCTTTAAAATTTTGGTATTCATTCTTGCAGATATCTACTCCTGACCTGCCACTGGCCTATTCACTTTGTCCAGGGTATCCTTTGCTGTATATTGTTTGCCAGGATAATTCCTGGATATTTTGTTCTTTCTGCTGGTACTATGAATGACATCTTGTTTCCTATTATAGCTTGGTTGTTGCTGTTGTAGAGAATATATTGATTTTTGGAAATTGATCTTGTGCCTGGCAGCCTGGCTAAACTCTTATTATTTCTATGTTTATTTGATGGCATTGCATTTTCTATGTAGATAATCAAATTACATGCAAATAATGAGAATTTTGTTTCTTCCCTGCTAGTCTTTTACCTTTCATTTCTTTTTCTCGTTTTACTCTGCAGGCTGGGACTGCGAGTACCAGGTGGAACCTAGTTGAAAGAGTGATAGGAAGCATCTTTAATTGGTTGCTGATATTAGGATGTGTCTAAAGGTTTTCCATGGAGTATGTTTACTCCATGTTTTAATCTATAGTCATTGTTAAGATAAGGAAGTTCCAGCACTTCCTAGTTTTCTGAGAACTTTAATGTTAAGTAGACTTTTATCAGAAATAATTAGGCTGTTTTTAAATTTTTTTAATGTTTGTTCTTCATTTTGAGAGAGAGAGAGAGAGAGAGAGAGAGAGCAGGGGAGGGGCAGAGCGAGAAGGGAAAGAGAATCCCAAGGAGGCTTTGTGCTGTCAGCGCAGAGCCAGATGCAGGGCTCAGACCCATGAACCATGAGATCATCACCTGAGCCAAAATCAAGAATCAGACACTTAACCGACTGAGCCACCCAAGAGCCCCCAGGTTGTGTTTTTTTTGTACTGAATGACACACTTGTATAATTTTCTTCTTTAGTCCATTAATGTGTGAGTACATTAATTTTAAAAATTTAATTTCAATATAATACATACTTGTAAATACACTCTTGGATTCGGATAACTAGCTATTATTAAGTGCCTTATTTTCTTTCCTTATAAGGTCTTTATCTGGCTTTGGAATCATGGATAAATGATTCCAGCCTCACAAAATGAATTGGATAGCCTTCCCTCTTTCGATTTTCTAGAGCAGCTTGTATAATACAGATTTTAACAATTCCTTAATTGTTTTAAGGAGTTGGCCTCTCCTTAAAGCCATGTAAGCCTCAGATTTTTCTTGGGATTCGAACAGGGCAGTAGCGACAAGAGTAGTCTTTCATTATATAATTTCTCTTTAATGGTTATTTTATTTCCGCTTTGTCTTTTTCCACATTTGACATTATAGATTCTTTCCAAAACTTTATCTCTTATGGTCATATAGATTTTTTTTATAATTTAAAAATATTTTAATCTCAGTTGTAACTGAGATTGTTTCTTCTTTTTCACCTATAACTTTTTGTGTTTTGCTTATAACTTTCTCCTTTTCCCTTTTGTAAGTTTTATTAATGTCTTTAAAAACCAACTTTAATCTTTTCTATCGCTTTAATTTTTCTGTATAATTTACTTGTGCCCTTACTTTTTTCTTATATTATTTTCATCTTTCTTATTTTTCTTTTGGATTACATTTTTTGTTTTGCTATTCCCCAAGGTTCTTAATTTACATGCCTATTTCATTTGTAATCCAATAAATGTATTTAAAGCTATCAGTTTTTCTCTAAGTACCATTTTAACTGTCCTGTATGGGTCTTACATGTAGTATAATTGAAATATAAGTATTTCATGATTTTTAACTGTAAATTGTAACCTTCAGTTGTGCTAATATTTTTCTCTTAATAAATGTTTCTGAGAAGGGTGTGTCAAAATCTCCAACAAAAATTGTTGACATCTATTTTCTCTAGTTTATTAGTTGTTACTTTATATATTTTGTGTTTGTATCTATCTTTAGCTACATGTATATATATAATCTTTATGTCTTATAAATATAGTAGTCCTTTTATTAGGGCATAGTGTTCTTTTTTTCTCTCTTTACAAATTTTTTGCCTTAAGATCTATTTAATTTCATATTAAAATTACCACTCTGGTTTTGTTTTGTTTCATTTTTGCCTGTAGTATCTTCTTCAATGCTTTTACTTTTAAACAGTCTATATTCCTCTGTCTGAAATATTTTCTTCTGGTCAACATATTATTTGATTTTTTAAAAAGACCCAATCTGATAGTCTGTCTTTTGATTGGTGAATTTAATCTGAGTAGCAGGCTTACTGCAATTACTATTATGTTGGGACTTATTTAAAGTTTTTTATTTCTTGGTTTTTTTTTTTCTATTTACTATCCCTTTGTAGTCTTTCTTTTTTTTTTTTTTTTTGTTTTTGTTTTTGGAGAGAGAGAGAGACAGAGACAGAGACAGAGACAGAGAAAGGCAGAAGGAGAGAGAGAGAAAATCTTAAGCAGGCTCTACTCCCAGTGCAGAGCCTTATGTGGGGCTTGATCTCACAACTGTAGGATCATGACCTGAGCCAAAAACAAGAGTTGGATGCTTACCCAACTGAGCCACCCAGGTGCCCCTCCTTTTGTATTATTTCTATTTTCTCCTTTCCTAAATTCCATTGGATAGGACAAATTTTCGTCTGCTGATGTGAAAGTTGTGTATGTCATGTTTATTCTCATGTGGTTGCCTCTAACATACCAACTAAGCTTATTATCACTTTCTTCTACATCATTCTACATCTTTTTTTCTGAATATGACAATTCCCTTCACCCTCTCTTACCTCCTTCTGGTTTCCTCCCTCTACTTTCTATCATATGTGTCATCTAGAATTTTAGTTCTGGGGTTTCACAGATAACCCTTTTGTTTCTTTAGTGTTTTTCTTATTTATACTATAATTAACTTCTTTCATTTATTTAACCATCCTTATATCCCTTAGCTAGAGTTGCCAGATGAAATACAGGATATCCAGTTAAATTTGAATATTGCACAGGACACACTTATACTGAAAGACATTCATTGTTTATCTGAAATTCATATTTAACCAAGTGTATTGTTGTTGATTTTTTTCCCCTCTGTGTCTGACAACCCTATCCATATTTCATAAATCCTCTAGTATATGTTTCTCTGAGAGTGTCTTCCAGGAGTTTTTTTTTTTTTTTTTTTTTTTGAGGCGGGGGGGTGGAGTAGGAGGCTTGTGTGTGGTAGAGCATATGGGGTCTCACATGACTGAAAATGTCTTTATCTCACCCTCACATTTCAACAATAGTTTTGCTGAATATAGTATTCTGGGTCCAAGTTCTTGTATCTCAGCACTTTGAAAATACCAGTCTCTATCTTTTTGCCTACAGCGTTGTTGAGAAGACTCATGGCAATTTTTTTTAAACTCTTATTTTATTTTTTAACATTTATTTATTTATTTTTGAGAGACAGAGACAGAGTGTGAGTAGGGGAGGGGCAGAGAGAGAGGGAGACACAGAATCCCAAGCAGGCTCCGGGCTCCAAGCTGTCAGCACAAAGCCCGATGCGGGGCTCAAACTCACAAACCACGAGATCATGACCTGAGCCAAAGTCAGAGGCTTAACTGACTAGGGACCCCAGACTCATGGCAGCTTGATGCTTATTTCTTTGTAGGTGATTTGTCTTTTCTTTCTGGTGGCTTTAAAATTTCCCCTGTTGTCTTTGATGGTCTTGTTTCTTACTGTACTCTGAAGAGATTTTTTTTTTCTTGTTTACATGGTTTTTACATGTTCTTTCCTTCTGAGGTCTTATCTTTCTCTAATTCTGTGAAATTCTCAGCTATTTTTTTCCAGTATTTCTTCCTGCTTACCTCCTCCCCCCCCCCCTCTTTCTGGGAGCTCACTTGTTCTGTGAGTTGACAATTTTTCTTCTTACTCTTCTTATCTCTGAATTTTCTTTCATATCTGCTAGTCCCTTCATGATGCCATCTGGCAGAGCTTGCCAACCTGATCATTGAATGTGCAAATTCTTTCTTCAGCTGCAGCCAGTCTGTTACTCCACCTGTCTGTTGGGTGCTTGATTCCAATTAGTATGTATGTCATGCCCAGGATTTCTCAAGTGGTTCTCTTCTGTGGCATCTGGTTCTTGCCTTTTGTTTTCCAGTATCCTCTATGTGTCTTTGAGGAAATTTAGTATGCCAATTTTAAGTTGTTTTATTTTCCCATTAGTTTTGTTTCACCTGGTAGTGATTGTTCAGTTTGCCTTTCCCTATAGTTGTCACACTCCTAAGGATCCTCTGTATTCATCCTTCTGATCCCGAGGGGTATTAGTTGCCTACTCTGTTGATGTGGGGAGATAGTAACTGAGAAGGGAGGCTTCTGTCCCTCCTCCTCAAGGGAGAGATGTGGTGGATGTATCTCAGAGTGAGATGCATCTGGAGTTTACCCTGGCACTGCTGATTTGCTGAGACTAACCTCTTCAGCTGCAGCCGGCTGGTCACTGGGCTGTCAAGGGTGGTGAGAGGAAGAGAGAGTATGGAAGTCAGCCAGTATCTCTTCACTTGCTGTTAACTACTCCATATCCCAATGGGACTTGAAAGGCGTCTTGATATTACCTGGTTGCTGTCTTTCTGCCTCACAGAAGTCAAGGGAAAGCCATGTTATACCCAGAGCAATGTGGGGGAGAGGAGATGGTGGTCCAAAACCTCTCCTCTATTCTGTCTTCCATCTTTGGTGCTTGGTCCTTTTGTGCTCTGAGCTGCTCTTTCCTGTCTTCCTTCTGCAACACCCACACATCATGCTAGAACTGCCTTATGTTGCCCTGGAGAGGTACAGTCATCTGAGAGTTTGTAAATCAGCTTGGAAGTCTAACCACCATCCCTTAGAGTTCTGGGGTGTCTCCAGGGATGGGGTCCAGAGAATGAGCCTACATCTTTGTTGGTTTGCCTTCTTACAAGGACGCTGTCTTCTGCTTTCTCCACTATTCTTCCCTGCCGTTTTTTCTGCTTCTGTTCTCTTCTCCTGGAATTCCTATCAAATATTAGAATTTATACATATCTCTTAAATATTCTTTTTTAAACTGAGGTATAATTCATATATAACATTATGTGTTATATTTGTTTCAGGTGTGTAATATAATTATTCAGTATTTGTATATATTGCAGGATGATCACCATAATAAATCTGCTTAACATCTGTCACCATATATAGTAAGAAAAATTTCTTTTCGTAGGATGAGAATGTTTAAGATCTATTCTCTTAGCAACTTTCATATATGCAATGCAGTATATGAACTATAATTATTAACTATAATCTTTTTTGTACTTTCTGGTCATTTATACTTCTGTTCTAAATTGTGAAATTAGAACAATCTTTTACACACTAATCTCCTTAGCTTTTCCCTTTCTGGATTTAGTGTGTTTAATTGAGTTTTTAAATTTTGACAGTCATATTTTTCATTTAGAAAACCTTTGCATTTAAAAAAATGGCAGCTTTTTTGTTTATTTGTTTCGTGGATGTCATATCCCCTCTAATCCTTCTCAGGCCATTAATACACTTTTAAAGCTGCTTCAGATTATCTGTTAATTCTGTTTCCTTAGATGTTGTTCTGTTTGTTGAGTCTGGTGCCTTCCTTTCATATATTGGTGTATACTTTTTTTGTTTTTGTTTTTGAGATTCCCTATCTGCTGATAGATGCCGTTTGTACTTACCATTTACTCATCAGCCTGCTTCTAGTAATTTCTTTTTGGAGGGAGGGATAAGAGTGTGTATGGGGGAGAGAGGTATGTAAAAACGGCATGCACTACAGACAGGAAAACGGACTCATATCGTCTAAGCTCCTGGCTTCAGCTTGGAGGCTCATGCTTCTGCTGCCCGATGCTTGGCTCAAAGGCTGGGGGAAGGGATCTACTCACCTTGCTTCTCCAAATGCTATACCCTAAACACCGTTCTGACAGTCACTTCTTTCCACCCCCTGTCCCAGCTACCTGTGAGCTTGGAGCACTCTGGGAGTTGTACCATATTTCGCAGCGGTCCCCAACTGAAGGTCTTGGATTCATGTTCACTCCACTGGTCCAATCCCATCTGTGTTTTGCCTTTCAACAATTTTGTTTTTATTTTCTTGTCATACCTAGAACCACTTCTTGTTCTCCACTGCTCTGGTGTGTGTGTGTGTGTATCATTTTTAAGGATTTGTGAAAAGACAGGCAGACACGTGTTCAGTCAATTGTGCCATCTTGATACAATATCTATAGGCTATTTATGTTATTATTTTTAAAATTAATTTATTTTTTATTGTATTTATTGTTATATATTTTATTAAATATCAAGAAGATAGAAGTTGCACAGAACAGCAACCCAGTAACCATTAAGTGTTAAACAGCTGTGAATTGATCTATAAAACTTGAGGCCCAAGAAAGGTCACTTTTTGTGAGTTGAGGATCCTTCTTCCTCCTCTGAGAGGAGCAGGACCTCAGGGCTCTGACAGCCCTAGATGTTCTTGGCAGCAAGGCCTCTTGTCCACAGTCCCCATGACAGCTGTCCAGAACACCTCTGTAAGACCTGCTAGGTCTGTTAAAAGGCAGCAGCTCTGCTGACTCTATCACCTGCCTCCCATCCCTCCACAGCAGGCTTGGCCACAGGGACCTTCTCTGTGGTTGGCAAGGATACAGGACTTAGAACTCAAAGTCTGGACCACCTTATGGCCATGGGTAGCTTGTCACTTTCAGGGCTTTGTGCACCAGCAGACGTGAGTCCTCCCACCCACACATAGAACACTGACCTCTCAGTCTCAGGATCTCTCCTTCTCTCCCCTTTTTCTCTTCCCTCTCCTGCTGCTCTTCTCCTTCTTCCTTTCCTCCCTTCCTCTCCCTTCCCTCTTCTCCCCTTCTACCTCTCCTCCTCTTGCTCCTTTTCCCCTCCTCCTCCCTTCCCTTGATTGTCTCCATAAATGTAGACCTGTAGAAACCTGACTCGAGGCAACTTCAGTCTCTTTATTTTTCCTACCACACAACTCTGAAACCCTCCTAGGAGAGCAATTTCAGCACTCAAAAGCCTGGCTACCTGCCCACAAGAGGTAAAGGTAAATGTCCCTCAGTTCATTTGCTGATGGTTTCACCATAGCCAAGGTGGAGACACATGCCTTTGGTTCCTCTGTTGCTTCCTTGCTAGATGACTATTCTTGTTGTTGTTGCAGGCAGTTCAGGCTGCCCAACCTCACCCTCCTCGGGGCACAAAGATGTTTCTAGAGGCAGCAGGGCAACTCCACAGAGCCCAGCCTGCCCCTTGGTCTGTTGTTGTCTGTCCCCTGTCCAGTCATTCAGGGATGATTCTGCTCCATATCTCTTCTGGTCTTCTAAGGGGTCCTCTCAGCTCAGGAGAGTAAGTAGGTAGTGGCCTGGTGTGCAGGAAAGGGAGGAGAAGAGATAACAGGGACCAGCCTGAGGTTATAGGGCAAACTTGGGAACAACCCTGGGCCTTGGGACCTTCTGGCCTTTCCTTCTAGGACAGCTCCTGGAGAAGGGTCTGCCCTCTTCAGACATAGAATCCTGAGAGGGAAGCTGAGGAAGTCTTTAACCCTTCTTATGGGAGAAGAAATATGACAGTCCTGACATTTCCACAGAGCTGGGGCACTGATGGAGTTAGTGGGCAGGTGAGAGGAGCCTGGGTCAAAACCCCCCACTTTAGCCCTCTTCCCACCACCCAGGCAGGTGGGGAGATATGGCCAGAGATAACAATTGTTGGGACTGCCCTGGCCTAGTCTTCAGAGACCCAAAGGTCAGCAGTGGGCCATTGACTATCCATCTTGACAAACAACCATCTCATTATATGGGTTCCAGGGTTTTACTCTGTGGCCACCTCTGCTGGCACACAAGTCTCAGGGCTCTTTCTGACCCCAGGTCTTTGAACCCTTGCCAGCACAGTCCACATTATTGGTCCTTCCCACCCCCCTACACAGACAGAGGGTCCTCAGGGAACACAAAGACTGTGGCTTCTGGTCCTTATTTTTGTGTCCTCCCTACCCTGCCAAAGCCTGATGCAGGCTCTGATTCCTGGTAGGTCTTGACAGATGTTTGGTGGCTGAGGGAGTCTAGCTATCGGCAAGTGTTTGCTGAGTCTAGTGGAGCATGGAGACCTGCGCCGTGGGAACAGAGCAGAAACCCAAAGAGTAGCCCCTGGGGCCAGAATGGGTGCCGGGGTACCCTCTCACAAAGTGTGGCGTTTGCACCACCCCCTGGCCTCCTTCTGTCTGCTGCTGCCCCAGCCCCTCTCCTATGGACAGCCCAGGCGGGGTCCATGGGAACGTGAGGCTCTCCTGGCTCTCGTTTCTCAGCTAATCTCAAGAATGCACTTGTTTTCCCTTTTGGTTTGGGAAGTCCTCAACAGCTCCCCTTCATGTCGATAGAACTGGGGATGAAGGCCGTGGGAGCCAGAGGGCAATGATCCCTGGCTTGTTCTCTTGCTGGCTAATTTCTGTCTTTGCAATTGTTTCTGTTACCTCCCACCTCCATTCCAGCTTCTCTTCAAAGTTCCCAGAAATCGTGGAAAAAAAATATCCTGAGTTTTGGAAACTTTAACCATCTCTCCTTCCTATGAATCTCCTCATGGTGCGTACCACCTGGGAGGTACAGATGAGCCTGGAGCTCAGAGAGGCTAAGTTATTGTTCATGGTCACACAGCAAGCAAGAGCAGAGCTGGAGTGAGCCTAGAGCCCTTTTTTTTTTTTTTTTTTTTTTTTTTTTTTTTTTAAATTTATTTATTTATTTATTTTATTTTTATTATTTATTTTTTTATTTTTCAATATATGAAATTTATTGTCAAATTGGTTTCCATACAACACCCAGTGCTCATCCCAAAAGGTGCCCTCCTCAATACCCATCACCCACCCTCCTCTCCCTCCCACCCCCATCAACCCTCAGGAGCCTAGAGCCCTTCTACCTCCACTCCCAACTTCAGCTCCAGGGCACTAACCTCACTGCAGCCATGTCTGTTATTTGCTGTTTCCTTCACTGGACTGTTAGTTCCTTGAGACAAGGAATTCTGCAGTATTCGTCTTTGTATTCCCAGGCTTCGCCCACTGTCTGGAAACAGAAGACACTTAGTGGATGCTTATTCAAAGAATGAATAATGGATGTGAAACCAGGTACTCACCCAGGTGCATTTTACACACATAATCCTAGATCTTCTAAACAACGCTGAGAGGTAGTTGTCCCCATTTCATAGATGGGACTATTAGGGCCTAGAGAAGTTAAGCAAATTGCCAGTGGTCGTAGAGCTTGTAAGAGGCTGAGATGAGATTCAGGTCCATGCAATCTAACTCCAGAACGCATGCTACCTCCCCACACAAATAGGACAAAGGGTCTGGGGATCAAGGACAGAAGGACTATGAGGACTCCATTCGTGCTGGGCTTGGAGAGAGCTCTGACCAAGGGAGGCTGCATGGGTGCCCAAGCTCCCTAAGTGGGGAAACAATTCTCAGCCCCTCTCTTCAGCATCACTCCTTCCAATCACAAGACATGCATTTGTTGAGTGACTGAATGACCAACCTGCAGGTGGCTATGCAGCCTCTCACACCCAGAACTGGTTTTTCTTCATCAGCTTTGGAGTATTATCTCTCTCTGACCAATCTCCAGTACTGGGGTTCCCTGGGGATGCTCCCTGAGCTCTATTCTCTTTGCTCTGCCTTCTCTGTGTGATCACATCCCTGGTCCTATTACCCTCTGTGTGTGAGTGGCTGTATTTCAGCTCAGACTTCCCCTCTGAGCTCAGTACTTCACAGGTCTCCACCTGCATGCCCAAAAGACATCTCACCTCAATACTTCACAATTGGCATCATTTCCTCCCCACCTCAGACAAAGAGACTGGGACATTCTTGCCCAGCTGCCCAAGCTCCAGCTTCAGGCTTGTTCTTGAGAGTCCCTCACCCTCACTTCCCTACAGCTAAGTTCTCCTTGGCTAATCTCCAAGTTCTGGTGCCACCCTCATTTATCCTCCAGATTCCTCTGTGACTCCCAACTGATTCCATCAGCTCTAGCTGCCCCCCACCCCCACCTCCATCCAGTCTCCCCAGGGCAGTAGGAAAAAACCTTCCAAGTCCCAGATCTGACCTTAGTACACTCCAGCCTAAAACTCTGGACTCAAAGAGAAAGCTCAAATCTTCAGTGTGACACCCAACGTCCCCCAGGATCTAGTCCCCACTGACGTCTTTGATCTCAACATTCTCCTTGCTCCTAGCTGCTGGACATTCAGCCACCAAGCATTCACTACTCCTGAAGTGCTTGTGAAGCCTCTGGACATGCCATCTCCTGAGCTGTAAATCTCTTCCTTTTCCTCTACACCTGCTGAACTGTCATTAAGCTTTCAGGACCCAGCCTGGATGGTGTCCCCTCCTGGAAGTCATTCCTGATCCTGGAGTCTGAGCAAGGAGCCCATCTCTGGGCTTTCCTACCCCCTCAAGCCTCTCTTTTATGTAATGGCCTCCATGCCCGGGCTGTGGGACTCTGCCAGGATGAGGACAATATTTGATGGTGGCCCCAGCGCCTAGCCCAGGGCATGGTACAAGGAAGCTCCATGAATATCCATCAATCAGGCATGGATCCTGGGTCATCAGAATGAAAAAATGTCCTCTTCCCTTTGTATCTTGGCTTTAGTCAGCTGGGTTCACAATCTCCTCCCCACTCCCCTGTACCCTGTTACCTCATCCAGCTTGTTCTGGGACAGGAACCCCCTCCTTGGGCACACCCCCTCCACTTCATGGTGATCACCTCTTCCCTGAGGCCCTCAGGACTACACCAGACACAGAGCTCCTCTAGGGTCCCATTTTAAGGTCCTGGGAGATCTCTCCACATATAGTTTTTCCCCTGACTGCACCACATTTGAAACCTCACATTCACTTCTTAGGACATAAGAAATTTCAGTAGAAAGTTAAAGATCTTGGGGAGAAAGAACATTTAGGTTAACTTCACACTAAAGTATGGCCAGCATAATGTACTTAACTGGGATCAGGTATGAACAGGTGGGGCAGGGACAGGAACAGGAATTCTCTGGCTGCGTAAAAAGGTTAAGAACCCATGAGAAAGGGAAGAGACACTGTCAGGCTGCATGACCTATCTCATACAGCACTCAGTTCTCACCTGTATTATCTATGGGGGTGTGTGTACATGCATATGTGTGCATGTGTGTGTGTCCATCCTCAGGTAAAACTCTTAGAACCTGAAAGATTCTCCTGCTGGCTCCATAACTTCAGCAAGGAGCTGGACACACTGTGGGTGCCCAATAAATGCTTGTAGCTGACTTATTGGTCCAGAGCTTGGCTTGACAGTTGCCCCTGCTGGGGGCACACCCATCAGCCACTTCCCCATAGGGGACTGGGCAGTGTTTGCAGGAGAAGGGGGGTCCTTCCTGGTTCTCTTGTGGCTCTGATGAGCTCCTTTCCCATGAACTCCTTGCCCTTCCGGCAGTCACACTAATAACCTACTAGAGCAGCTCCCTGGGCGCTGAGGGAAGCGGAAGCCTGGAAGTACCTCCAGGGTCCTGGCCCCTTTCTAGGGTCAGAGCCCCTCTAGGGAACTGCAAATTTGCTTGAGATGGCCTGAGGCATCTTCTTGGCCTCCAACACCCCTCCGTGCCTTCCATTCATTCAACAGATGTTTATATAGGTGCCAAAACCAGTCTTGGTGCTGGGGATGCATTGGCAAACAGACAAAAATCTCTGCCCATATGGAGCTTATATTCTGACATTTTTTTTATGAGAGGGAGGCAGCAATAAACAACAAAAAAGTAAAATAGAATAATGTGTTAGTCATAAGCACTAAGAAGAAAAAATAAAGGAAAGAAAAGAGAGAGATATGAGTCATCTTGTAGGTGAAGAGTAGAAATTTTAGAGAGAGTTATGTATATTTTTAAAATTTGTTTTTATTGGGGTAAAATATACCTTAACATAAAATTTACCATTTTAACCATTTTTCAGTGTACAGTTCAGTGGCATTTAGTACATTCACATTGTTGTGCAACCATCACCACTATCTCTCTCCAGAACTTCATCATGTCATACTGAAACTCTGTACCCACTAAACACTAACTCCCCGTATTCCATTGTATGCATGTACCACATTTTCTTTGTCTATTCATCTGACAGTTGTTTCCACCTTTGGCTATTGAGAATAATGCTGCTATAAACATGGGTGTACAAATATCTCCATGAGTCCCTGCTTTTAATTCTTTGTATATTGCTGGGTCATATGGTGATTCTATGTTTAATTTTTTGAGGAGCTGCCATATTGTTTTCCACAGCAGTTGTACCATTTTACATTTACACCAGCAAATGCCCAAAGGTTCCAATTGCTCCACATTCTTGTCAACACTTATTTTTCATTCTCTATACATACACACATCATACCATCCTAATGAATGAGGAGTAGGTTTTGTAGTGAAGAGTAGATTTTATCTGCATTTCTCTAATGATTAATGATATTGAGCATCTTTTCCTGTGCTTATTGGCCATTTATATATCTTTGGAGAATTGTCTGTTCAAGTCCTTTTCCTATTATTGAGTTGAGTTGTTTCTTTTGTGTTGTTGAGTTTTAGGAGTTCTTTATATATGCTGGATATTAAACCTCTATCAGATATATGATTTGCAAATATTTTCTCCCATTCTGTGGTTGTCTTTTCACTTTGCTGATAGTGTCCTTTGATGCATAAAGTTTTCATTTTGATGAAGTCCAGCTTATCTATTTTTCCTTTTGTTACCTGTGCCTTTGGTGTCATATTTAAGAAGTCACCACCCCATCTAATCTTATGAAGCTTTTCTCCTGTGGTTTATTCTAAGAGTTCTATAATTTTAGCTCTTATGCCCAGGTCTTTTCAACTTTGAGTTAATTTTCATAAACGGTGTTAGGTAAGGGCCCAACTTCATTCTTTTGCATGTGAATGTCTGGCCTTCACAGTATCATTTGTTGAAAAGGCTGTCTTTTCCTATAGAGTAGCCTTGGGACCCTTGTCAAAAATCATATGACTATATGAGGGAGAAGATGAGTTTTGAGTAAAGACATAGAGGAAGTAAGGAAACTATGTGGATGTTGGGGGAAGAACGTTTGTTGGGCAGCCAGTGCAAAGGCCCAGTGTGGGGGAGCATGAAGAAGGGCAGATCTGGCTAGAGTGGAGTGGGTGAGGAGGAGAAGGGTAAGAGATGAGGTCAGAGAAGTGGGGGATAGAGGAAGCAAATCATGGAAAGTCTGTGGGTCACAGGGAGGATTTTGCTGTTACCCTGAGCAAAATTGGAAGCCACCGGAGGGCTGCTTATGTTTACATTCTGGTTCCCATGTTCAGGATAGACTTAGGGGCCCAGGGCAAAAGTAGGAGGACCAGTAAAGAGAGCCCCCAGGCAAGGGAAGATGGTGGTCTGGGCCAGGGGGTGACAGGTGGTGAAAATCTAGATGATAGGATTTGGTGATAGATCAAATGTGGTGGTGGAGGTAGTGGGGGGCAAGGAAAGAGCAAGAGAGAAAGAGAGATATTGAAAAGTAGAGGGAGAGAGATAGTTAAGGATGATGTTGAAATTTTCAATTTTAGCAACTGGAAAAGTGGAGTTCACATATAACCAGAGGGCAGGAGAAAGACCCATGAAGAAACCCATGCAGGCATGGGTTTGGGGAGAAATCAGGATTTTGATTTTGGATGTGAGGCACCCATCAGACCTCAGACTGGAGGTGTCATGTGGGCAGTTGGAGATGGGTCTGGAATTTAGGAGAGTAGTCTTGGCTGGGGTCATGGAGCAGGCAAGGAAGCCCCATACATTGATGTGTGACTACAGTATAATCCCTCTCCCTCTCTGGGCCTCTCTGGGCAAATTAAGGTGGCTGGGTCAGATGCATTTCAAGCAAAATCTTCCAGCTTTTGTGATTCTAACAGGAGAGAAATGGAGCGAGAAGCTGTAGGATGCCCCTATCTCCTCCACAGACCTGTTTCTCTCCCTAGATGATTTTCTCGTAAGATCGCCACCCCCAACAGATTGCCCAGCCACTACCACAGAGGGTTCAAATCTTGGAGAACATTGGAGAGGAGGAGCAGAGCCAGCCCCAACTCCATCCTATCAGTGCTCTAGGGTGCTCTAGGCTCCTTTAGAAAGACGATATGTGAGACACACAGTGAAGGCATGTGGACGAGCAGAGGCCAGCTGGGCAGACCAGTGATTGGAGTATGGGCTAAACTCTAACCACTCTCAGCTCCTGATCTTCACTTGTGACCAAGGAGAACATAAAAGAATTCTTCCCAAGCCAGTGACTGTTTCTTTACTTAATTTTGCTTATTTTTGTCTCCATAATAAAAGTAATAATAGCTAATGATTATGAGTGGTAACTGTGTTCTAGGCATTATGCCAAGTGTTTAGGCCACATTTTCTTATTTAACCCTTACACCAGTTCTATGGAGGTATGTGTGTCCCTCTCCTCACTTTAGCAGTCAAGAAGCAGAATTTCAGAAAGGTTACTTAACTTTCTGCAGGTCACACAGCAGCAAAGTGTTAGATTTGAGGTTTGTATTGAAATATATTTAACCCAAAAGAATTTAATAAAAATGCATTGAGGAAATTTGGGCTAAGGGAAAATTCAACAAGGAACAGAAAATAATGCCTGTAACACAAGGTCCTATACCTTGTGTTGCTGAGAGAAATGAATACTGATTGGGTTTCTTAGCAACCAAGGCAAAAAGGGAAATTGATCAGATGTAGGATTCATAACGTCCACCACATTAAAAACTTGAGTATTCCTAGTGTTGAGACTGAGAGGACTTTTGGAAGTCAGTGTCGTGAGGATGAGCTGTGACATGTTGGATGATGGTGTCAGCAACAAGATCCCTTAACAATGACAAAAGGAAGTTTCATGTGGAGGCCTCACACAGTGCCCTTTGATGGAGGTCAAAGCCCAGCTCAGCAAAAACAACTGCAGGGAGGAAAAAACAGGGTGGTCAGAATCAGACCCTTGGGAAGAAGCTGCCTGTGTTTCAAGGAGGCCATCTCAGCACCCCAGGCTCACAGAGGAGCCCCACCAGGCCTGGGATAGTGGGTAGGGAGCCCTTTTATTGCCTTCACAACTCCGTGGAGTCCCCAAAAGGCCAGTCCACCCTCCCTTTTAGGGCAGGGCTGGCATCATTTTCTGGGGACAGATATTACTGTGGGAATCCAGGTCTGTCTCCCTCCATTCAGCTTAGGGGTTGGGGAGCCCCAGGTCAGGACTCTGTTCCCAGCCCTGCCCACTGGTGCACAGACTCCAGGGTGTCAGTGTCCAACTGCTGCTTCTCAACACACCTTCCCCGGGACAGCCAGCAACCCTGGGAGCCCTTCCCCAGAATGCTCTTGGCTGGGACACAGGCAGTGACTTTTTCCTGGAAGGACACAGAGCCAGGTACCCCCTTGTGCAGAGTGCTGCTCCATAAATAGTTGTGGAAGAAAGGAAGGAATGAAAAGCCCACTGGAAGAGATTTTGTATTTTGTCATGCACTCTGGACCCTTCTCCATGAGTATGGGCTTCTAACCTTTGTCCTTCACATGGCTCCGAGCAGGTACACTGTCTCTGGGAAGGTGGGCTGGTCCCTTGGGACCCTTGGGAAGTGGGGCTGTCCCCTAGTCTGGGGAGAAGGCAACTACACTTCTGGAGCTGTGTGTGGGTGGGGTGAAGGGTAGGAGGAGTAGGTCTGTGAAGTCAGCAGCTGACTTAAACTCTTACTCCATGGGTCAGCTAAGAAACTGTGGATGGAGATGCCACTTCTCTGGTCCTTTATTTTCTCTTCTCTGAAATGGGGATAGCACTACCTGCTTCATGGACGGTTGTGGGTATTCAAAGAGGTCCAGCCCCTTCCTGACACAGCAAAAGATCAGTACAAGATCCTTCTTTAAATTCTGGCCTAGCCATTACAAGCTGTGTGAACTTGATGTGTCACATTACCTCTCTGAGCCTAGTTTCCTCATCTGTTAGATAGGAATAGTAACACTTACAGTGTAAGATTGTTGGGAGGACTGAAAGAAATAGCACATATAGCCTCTACCATAGAGAATGGCACATAGTAGGTGCTCAGTAAAAGGTGGTTATAGTTATTGTTGTTATTATCAGAGACTAAACTGTGTCTCATAGGATGGATGTCCACAAAGGATATAGGTAACCGAGGGCCAAGGCACAGAAACATGCCCTGGAGGAGGTGTCCCTGGTGCCCAGCCAGATCAGATTGGGATTATGTGGGTGTCAAGGAGAGGGCTATCACCTCTGGGTAGGGCCTAATGTGAGCCAGAGAGGGCACATGAAGGGGCTAGGGTCTGCTCTGAAAGGGAAGGGAGCATTTTGGAGAGAAGCAAGAATACAAGTATTTCTAGTTAGCTGTGGAAGCTCAGGAGGACCCAGAAAGGCCAGCAGAGAGAATAGGGGGCCACCCTAGTGAGGCAAGAATCAACCTCATTCTACAGGTCTCAAAACTGAAGCCCATGGAGGACAGATAGAATAACTTGCTCAAGAGGAGTGAAGAACTTGACACTGAAATATAAATCCCAAAATGGCTGGTGCTTAAACAGTATGCTTTCCTGGGTCTTTAATTAATAAAAAAGACCTCCCCACAAGGCGGTGGGGAGGGGAGCGTAGCTAACTGGTGAAGAGCAACCGGGAGAAATGGGGAGTGGTGTGGAGCTCAGCTAGGCCGTTTGGAAATGAACACAGATGAGCCTGAGCCTCTCTTGGGCTGTTATGGAGATTAATGGCCACAGACAAGGGCCCTCACGCATCACTAGGGAGAAGATTTCAAAGACCCTTAAAAATCATTGGGAAACATTTCAAAAGGAAACTGCTAGCAAAACGCGCTGCCAGAGGCCCGCCAAATGCGCTGGCGTATAGCTCACCAGGCGATGCTTGTAATCTAATTGCCTATGAGCAAGAGTTTAAAACAATATTTACGATGTGGAAAAATAGCCCATGATTTGATTTGTACAGAAGAAACACGCCTAATGAGTAAATTAGATTTTGATCTTGTTGGCTCGGGTCCTGTGGGTGGAGCCTAGCTCTTGGGAAGGGCGAGGCTCTCCTACCCTTCACCTCCCTTCCCACCCCTACCATGGTTCTGTGACAGCTCTGTGCCCCGGTATGACGTCCAAGACCAGCACCATTTCCCTGATGCCTGAGCATAGAAGCCCCAAAACACATCCTTCGTTTTTCTTGAGCCTGCCAGCCTTTCAAACCTCACCTACCCCTCCGGGAAGCCTTCCGGACTGCTCCAGCCTGCTCTCTTTTCACCTCCTACAGCTCTGACAGTCTGAGACACCCAGTCGAGCTTCAGCGAGATAGAGCTGGTTCTTATTTACATATTCACTAGCTTGGATTGTTTTTGCTTGGTGTGCTGTCTCCTGAAGGCTTTTAGACGTTCCTTTGCAATCTCGACTTGTTGCATTTCTTTCCTTATTTAATGAAAGTGCTGCAGTGAGTATTAATTGGTTTTGCCTGATTCTCTTTTGCCAGTGTCGATTCTCCTCCTTTTGGAAAGAGGATGATGATTTCCCTTGGGGAAGGTATCCACTCTGCCCAACCCCCATCCCAGTCTCACTCCACGTGTTGTGGGCAGTGCTGACTAGACTACCCTCACCCTATGCGCCTGTGGGCACGTGACCCAGAGCTGGCCAATCAGAGCACCACTCCTCTTGGCTGCAGTAATGTGGTCAGAGTTGGGCACGTGACTCACGCCAGGCCAATGAGAAACCGCCTTGGGAAGGCTGCTGGAGCTACCGGGAGAGAGGCACGTCTGTGCTCTGGGATTGCTAAACCGGGAGACTTAGAGTGCAGCTCCTGGTGGACATTTGGTTACTTCTTGGGGGAAGCGACTGTGAATGTGACGCAAGTTCATGGGAAGTGGAATGTAGAGCAATTCCTAGGTCCGTGGTCAAGCACCTGAATCCAGACGTGGGTGATTCACGTGTACTTGAATCCAATACTTTACCGGCTCTCGTCTGTTTAAACCAGTTTGAGTGGGCTTCGGTCTTTCACACAGAGGCCACTAGTTCTGACTTGTACGGGACTAGTGTCCAGAAGTGATGTGTACAGAAGGCACAGGACTAGTGTCCAGGAGTGATGCGTAGGTTCTTCCAAAACTGAGTGAAATGTAGAGACTATCAAAATCAAAATCACATAATTCTGTGACTGAAGCCGGGTTGCCAGACTTGTCCTGACTGCCTGCTCTGTGTTGGCTCTTCCTTTGGGTACTGGGGACACAGAGAAGAATTAGAGCAGGCCCAGCCCGGAGGAGCCCACAGTCTTGGAGGGGAGGTAAGAGAAGCAGTGGCCAGCTGCAGCCAGGGGCTGTGAGGAGGAAGTGCCCTGTGTGCTGTGGAGAATCACCCCAGCCACAGGGCTCTGGGAGCATCCTGATGAGAGAGCCGAGGAGACATTGGGAGGGTGGGTAGGGCTTCATAGGGAAGTGAGAAGGCCCCATGAGGGAGGGGCAGAGGTTTAATTGTAAAATTGGTGGCAGTGCCTGGGATGAGGCTCCTTGCCCCAGACCTCTGGAACATAGGCCCCTAAACTTCCATTTAGCACTGGACAGAGGTCTCCTGGTTGTCTCTCTTCCAGCCCACTCCATAGCAGCCCCCTCAGCTGGGAGATGATGCAGAAGAGTGTAGAGGTTGTCTTGGGACGTGTGTGGGCATTGGGGGCCAGCAGAAGGGTATGGGGCTTTCCAACCACATGGTGAGGCAGGGAGGCACGTGCCAATACTTATCTGGATGAGCCAGTCACGTTCGTCATGGCAATCACTATCCAAGACCTCTGTGGCCATCAACAATTCTGTGACATTTGCTGCGTATTTCCATGTGGTGGCTACTATGCTGGGGACTGACACACAACGTTCCATGTCCTCACTTAACAGTGAACCACCTTCCTTCGCTCTCACTTTTCTGATGGTGCTTAGAAAAGCTTAGAGAACTAAGTGCAGGCCTGTCTCGCCTGGGTCTACTTGGCAATGATGGTGTTACCATTACTATGAAGTAAATTGAACTGAACTCAGCTGTTCCAGTCGCTAAGTGCCTGCTATTTACTGAGCCTACCTCCCTCTCTACTCAGCTGCCAAAAATAGAATAAGCAGCAGGCCATAGCTGACCACCATCCTTTCATAGTGTGGGACGCATGCTGGGATGTGTGTGTGCATCTGTCCATGACAATATGTAGAAACACGTGCCGAGAAGATTGGGCTTAATTCAGTGTTGGCGATCAGAAAGGCATACTGAGGTAGTGAAGGCCAAGGAGGACTTGGAGGCTGGGAAGAATTATCCTTCAAACAGCAACCTTTTTGTGCAGTGAGATCCTAATAGCAGTGTTGGCATTGAAGGTCTGTCATTTCCTGAGAGGTAGGTTCCCCTCTCGCCCCATTTTACAGAGGAGGCAGTTGAGGCTTAAGTAACTTGCCAAGGCACAACAGGGCCAGGATTGAAACTATGCTCTGTAATGCAAAGTTTGGGCTGCTTTCTCTGTGCCTTGCTCCCTTTGGGGTACCTGTGGCTTTTGTTACCCCACCACCGAGTCTGCAGAATGGAACCTCCCCTCTGCTGGCCTAATACATCCAATCCTCAGTAGAGGCTGATGTCACAGTGCTTGGAGATGCTCTCATGCACCCCACCCCCACTTCATAGGTATAAGGGAGACAGACCGGGGAGAGATCCAGGTTTCTGCCACTCGGGCCTGGCTCCCCACACCGTCCCGCTTCTCTGGTTGTGGGGATGGATGTCAGACTTCAAAGGCAGCAATGCACTGTCTCTCCAACATCCAGTCCATGAGAAAGCGCCTAAGTCCCAGAACAAAGGCCTTTCCAGACTCACGTCACCTGCTCAGCACTTAGCATGGGGCTTAATTAAAGGAAACAGAGCTTCTTGGAGTGAGAGTGAGGAGTGAGTGAGAAAGTCGATAACACTAAAGACACCGCCATTAATAAAGCCAGACTCACTGCTAATATCCCACTTGAATTCAAAACATGACAAATAATTGGAAATCTGAGCAGGGTGAGTGGTGGGGCCAGTGGTACAGATGACAGAGGTCTGGCAGCTGTGGGAGACCTTCCGTATGGGGCTATGTGCCTGGGGCAAAAGCTCCTGGAGGGAATAATTTAGTCTTGGGGCCCAGTGTCCTCCTATTGGCCAACAGCTATAGGCTGACACCTGGATATGGCAAAAGATGTGCCAGGCACTGGTTTTTTTCAGTTCTTTACAAATATTAATTTAATCCTTTAAAAATATATATCCTTTATACCTATCTATACCTATTTATCTAATTAATTAGATACTATTACTGTCTCCATTTTACAGATGAGGAAACTGATGCACAGATGGGTTCAGTAATTTGTCTAGGCTGAGCTCGGATTTTGAACCGGTGTGCTATGACCTCAAAGTATATGTGCCTAACCATTAGACTACGCTTCCTCCCCTGAGTGAACTGGCCTCTCATCTCTGGTTTGCTGGATAACTTTGGGCAAGGACTGCCATTCATTCAGTCAGCAAACATTTGTCAGGTATAGTGCAATCTTAGCAACAATAACCACGATATATGGTTCTTACCATATATCGTGCTAGGCACTAAACACTTTACATGCATTATCTCTCTTAATCCCCCTGATCCCCCATACGGTGGGTACTTTTATTGCCTTCATTTTACAGGGAGTGCAACTGAGCTTCAGAGAGGTTAGACATGTGGTCCCATGTCTAGTTAGTACCAGAGCCAAGATTCAACCATATATCTTTTGGCTCAAAGTGCCATCCCTAAATCATTGCTGGTGTCAGTGCTTATTTCCAAAGGGTGCTCACATAAAGCCTGGGCAGGTTATGCTTGTGTCACACGCAGTTATGACCCTGGCTGATGGATGCTGCACACACCTAGACATGAACATTCCTAGAGATGGGCAGGAGCCAGGTATGGCCTACTGAGTACCATTCACTTATGTCCTCAGGCCATAACCCTGGGACACTGCCCTATCCCCATCTAATGCCTTCTGATCCTTGTGTTTATCATGTCTGCTCTCTTGTGTGTTCAACCCACAGCCCTAAAGCTGGAGACAACCACCTGGGGAATTCTTTGCATTCTGGACCCTCTGTGGGGGATTGGAATGCATTCTTCCTAGGAACTGGCTCCCTGCTGGTGGGTGACATAACCCACACTGATTCAAGAGGCAATGTAATAGAATGAAAAGGATGTGGACATTAGAGTCAGGCAGGCCTCAGTGTGACTCTGATTTCTGAACCCCAGTTTCTCTGTTTGTGAAATGGGCCTGCAGGTCCAGAGAATGGGTGGAGAAGGCTGGTAGGCTGGAGGCCCACTAAAACCTGAGGCAGCCTCACTGTGGAGTAGGAAGGGAGAGTAAGGAGAGGGTTAAGGCCTATGAATTCTGGAGAGCACAGGGAGAAGAACATGGGCTCCTCTTAGCTCATCATATTGGAATGAGGGGCTCCTTAGAACTGGAGGTGAAATGAGGGGAAATGAGAGATGTGGACATGGGGGAGGAGATAGGGCCTCACTGCCTTGAGAGTGCTGAAGGCTGGAAATGTCACCTAATCCAGGAGACTCAGGTCACCTCATGCAGGGAGCCAGTGGGGCACCGAGATGGCTCAGGGCCTGGTTTTATCTTTAGGGTTGTTATCCTGGAGGACTTCAAGGCTCGTAGCTTAGAGAGTCTCCCTCCCCTGTGACCCTGTCTCCTTGCCCTTACTAGGCCTGCAAAAGGGTCACCCCTGATCCTTATCTGAAATGTCCTCGTCTCACCTGCATGGCACCACTTACAGGGCTGCTTTGGGGGTTTTGGTCGGTGAAGGACAGAGAAGGTGAGAGTGGTCAGTGCACAAATGGAAGACTGAGCCCACTGCCTTAGACCTCTCCTGATTTGATACTGAGGCTAATGAGTTTGGCCTCTGAATAGTCCAGCTGTGATAGCCAATGACAGGGACTTTGTGCCAAGGACCTGAACTGGATTTACACGTTAGCCATAAGTAGGAGCAAATTCAGTGTTCTACTGACAAATGGTTAACAACCAGCTTTCTAAGGTTGGGAAAAGCCTACTATATAGTCTTTGATGATTTCTGTCGTCCCAAGTGTTCCCACCACAGCTGATCTACCAACATGACATCACTGAACATTAAGTTGAGAAGAGGTGTGAATGATGGTTTTTCACGAGCCCATACACACTGGCTCCAGCATACTTGTGGACAGATTCACCACGAGGCAAAGGAGGCTCAAACTTCAGGGCTGCTCATTTGTAGGGATCCTTCCAGGGCCCGTGCAGTTGTTCACCTGGGCATATGTTTTTGTACAGTTTGCAAAAGTCAGATATGATAACTCCATTGGTTAAGATTCTTCTTTCTATTCCTTGTATTGCATGGTTTGGAGTAGCCATGGGCACGTTGTAATTTGTAGTAATATTTTTTTCATTTGAAATATATATTATTTTTGTACTTCATTTTGATTTGTAATTTTCTTTTCTTTAAAAATTTTTTTAAGTTTATTTATTTTTGAGAGAGAGAGAGAAAGAGAGAGAGAACAAGCAGAAGAGGGGCAGAGATGTGTGTGTGTGGTGGGGGCAAAGGACCTGAAGGGGGCTCTGTGCTGACAGGAGAGAGCCTGATGCGGGGCTCAAACTCATGAACCAGGAAATCATGACTTGAGCTGAGGTCAGAAGCTTAACTGACTAAGCTGCCCAGACGCACCTATTTTCTTTTTCTTGAAGAGAGCCTCAAAACCTATGTATACTTCCATCTGCAAAGCATGTATCTACTGTGGGAGTAAATTAGATTCCAAGTCACCCTCCAGGAAATTTTGGTTATTGTTATCTGTACCTTAGAGTCACACTGGTGTATATAAATTCATCACTGGATAATTTTGTCCAGATTAGCTTCCTAGAATGCAATTTTCATTATGTCAGAGCTCTACTCAAACCTCTCATGGCTCCCCTTTGATCCCTTAAACTGGCATTCAAGGCTCTCCATAGATTGAACCCCTCCCTCATCTCCTTCTGAAAATATCTTCTTTACTCCCTGTTTGTCCCCCAAATAAAACTTCTTCCCTTGTAACTTTGGTTAATTTGTTTCCTCTGTCCGGAGCACCTTTTTCTGTCTCATCTCTTTTGAGTTTGACAGATGCTTTCTCTGTGTCTGTTGAGATGATCATGTGGGTGTATTTTTTCTTTTTTTGGTCCTTTTTTTTATATTAGTATGATGTATTACATTGATTTTCAGGTGTTAAACCAACCTTGCCTTCCTGGGATAAATATCACTTGATCACAGTATAATTCTTTTTCTATTTTGCTTAATTCAGTTTGCTCGTATTTTGTTGAGGATTTTTGCATGTACATTCATAAGAGATCATTGATCTTTAGCTTTCTTGTGATGTCTTTGGTTTTAGTATCAAGGTAATTCTAGTCTCACATAATGAGTTGGGAAGTGTTCTCTTCTATTGTTTAGGAGAGTTTATGATGTTTTAGTATTAATTTTTCTTTAAGTGTTTTGATATAATTTAGTGAAATCTCTGAGCCTGGGCTTTTCTTTGTGGGAAGTTTTAAAGTTACTAATTATCCTGTCTTGTTATAGGTCTATTTAGATTTTCTATTTCTTCTTGAGCCAGTTTAGATAGTTTTTATCTTTGTAGGAATTTGTTCATTTCAGCTAAATTATTTAACTTGTTGGCATATGGTTGTTTGAAGTATTCCCTTTTACAGGCTTACCTGGGAGATAGTGTGAGTTTTGTTCCAGACTACTGCAGTAACGTGAATATCACAATAAAGTGAGCCAAGTGAATTTTTTGGTTTCCCAGGGCATATAAAAGTTATGTTTACACTATACATTAAGTGAGAAATAGCATTATGTCTAAAAAACCAATGTACAGACCTTAATTAAAAAAATGCTTTATTACTAAAAAATGCTAACCATCATCTGAGGTTTCAGCAAGTTTAATCACTGATCATAAGTCATCATAACAAATATAACCATCATGAAACATTTTTAAATATAGCAAGGATTACCAAAATGTGACACAGAGACACAAAGTGAGCCAATGCTGTTGGAAAAATGGTGCCTGTAGATGCTTAGTGCAGGATTTCCAAATCTTCAGTTTGTTGCAAAACACAATGTCGATGAAGCTCAGCAAAGTGAAGTCCAGGAAAATGGGACCTTTCTGTAACCCTTTTTGTTCTATATGGTTGATAGTGATGTCTTCTCTCTCATTTCTGATTTTAGTCATTTGAGCCTTCTCTGTTTTCATTTTGGCCAGTCTAGCTCCAATTTTATCAATTTTGTTGATCTTTTCAAAGAATGACTTGTGGTTTTGTTGATTTTCTCTATTGTTTTTCTTTTTTTTTTTTTTGATGTTTTCATTTATTTTTGAGACAGAGAGAGACAGAGCATGAGCAGGGGAGGGGCAGAGAGAGAGGGAGACACAGAATCTGAAGCAGGCTCCAGGCTCTGAGCTGTCAGCACAGAGCCCGACACGGGGCTCGAACTCACAGACTGTGAGATCATGACCTGAGCTGAAGTCGAACGCCTAACTGACCGAGCCACCCAGGCGCCCCGTCTATATTGTTTTTCTAGTCTTTATTTCATTTATTTCTACTCTGGTATTTATTTCCTTTCTTCTGCTTGCTTTGGGTTTAGTTTGCCCTTCTTTTTCTAGGAGAAAGTCCTGGGAAAGACCCTAAAAACTGTGTAACCCCATATTGATATTTTAGGATATTGGCTGAAGCCCCAAAACTAAAAAAAAAAAAAAATTACAAAGTAAGATACCAGCCGCATCTATGCAGATTACTAAAAGGTAGCAGAAATGGTCCAGTGACTACTCACCCTTATCATCTATTTCCAGCCTACATAAAAGAAAATAGAGATTTGAATGGAATTCAGGTGTCTTTGTGTCCTCCCATATCCTCTACTCCATGGGGAAGAAAGAAATGCTTCCCCCAAACAGATTAATAGGACCTCAGAAGTACTTGCGGTGATTGGAAGTGGGCTGTCAGAAGAGGAGTCTAGCACTACCCCTTGCCATGATATTTGCTGAGCTTCAGAAACTCATAGGCTGTCTTGCTACATGAAGTAGAAGGAAGGACACTGAGAATGGTTATAGCATATATCACCTGGAGTTTGGCAGTGATTGCAAACATGCAGATTGCTGCCTGCTTCTTTCTAGGGACTTGGAGGGCTGACTGGAGTGGCCCCTGGTGGCAGGGGGAGGGGCAAGGGCAGTGGCTGTAGAGCAGCCTCACATGAGCTTTTCCTGTCATGTGGACAGACTAGGGCTCAAGCCATCTTGATAGGACCTGCCTACTGGGAAGAGGAACCTGAGCTATAAGAGGCTCTGAGGAGGATCACCCTCTGAGGAGGGTGCTGACAAAGGGGTCAAAGATCCAGAGAGTGCATAGCCATCACTAGGGAGCTATACTGTGCAGTGAGCAGGTGTCTGTAAGAGCCTACAAATGCATTCCCAATAGGTGGGTGGGGTGGTCAGCATTTTGACATCTGGTGTTATCAGAGGGCAGAACAGCCAGGCAGTATTTTCTTGGTCAGGAGTTTCATCCTCCCTTCTCCTATGTGCACTTTCTTCAGTATCCAGGTAGGTTATGTGACCTAATCATAATCAGCAAGTCCTCTTGAGAGCTCAGTGTGACAAAGAACATCACGCATAAGGAGCTTGATTCCTGCCTTGCCCCATTTGCTTTGCCTCTATTCTACTGACCAGGAGTGATATACAAGAGATCCCTGGGGCCAGCCTCCCATTGCACAGACAGGGCAGCCATGGTTCAGAGGGGGAAAGGCCCTGCCCAAGATAATGCATGCAGGCTGTGTGAGAGGTTCCTTTGCCCTCAAATTCCTGGAAGCTGTGGGCCTTTCCTATCCGTTCAACACAGCTCTAATTATAAAAGAACACAAGTTGGGGTGGGAGGAGTAGGAAGGGAGAGGATGAAACATAGATCCTCTGAATTTTATTTTCATCATTAGAGGTTTCTCAGGGAAAACAATAGTTCCAGCCCAGACCGAGAAGTGGCAGTGGCCTCTGCTAATGTCTACAAGTTGTGGAAAATGCCTTATTTTAACTCTGTTCCCCCAGAAGTCATATTCATCTATTTGAAACTGCCAATCAACCTTCCAGCAAAGGAAAACACACACACACCTCTGCACAAATGGCTTTGATTAGGCTTAGCTGTAGGTTTAAGAAAATTTAATCATCTTAACCTGTTTAGTCTTTTCCCTGATGAAAATCATCAGTCAGATTCCAGCATGAGCCTGTTAGAACTGAGCTGCTGTCAGCACCGTTGTTTATGTTAATACGTTATAGGCATGAAATGGAGGAGAGTGGAGTTATGAGAAGTCCTGAGTGAATTAGGAGAGTAGGGGTCTGTGGCAGGCCCCTGAGGCTGACAGGGGCTCTGGAAGGACGGTTTATTTATGCGTCTGAAGCCACAGTCTCCTCTACCTGTTGGAAAGGATGTTGAGCGACTCTAAAGTGTATTTCTCGGTGTGGTCAGAACTGACCTTCAGCGGAACTGCAGGTCTGGAACCCCAGAGATGCCATTTGCTAGCTGTATAACCTTAGGTAAGTTACTTAACCTCTCTCAGTGTCGGTTCTGAGAAATGGGGCTAACAGGAGTAACTAGCCCACTGGATGGCTTTACAGATTACTGACATGTTGGGTAAAAGCCTGGTGCTCAGTCAAATGTTCCATGGCATCAGCATGATCTCTCTTTCGTGATGCCAGCTGGCTACTTCACGATGCTCTCTACTGGTAACCTAGACTCTGTGGACATTGGCCAGTGGGTGATTCCCACTCCATGTGAGATGGTCTGCTGGGCACAGATTGAAAAGGCCCTAAATCTGGAGCTTTGACCCTCTCTGTTATGAGAACATAGATGACTTTAGGGAAATCACTGCTTCTTTGGGTCTTGGTTTCTCAGTCTACCACATGAGACCTCTATTTGTGCCCATCATCCACTTGCCCCTTCCTCCTAGAAGAAAAATCCCAACTGCCACTCAGCTGAAGGTCTACATTTCTCAGCTTCCTTGTAGCTGCATGTGGCCATGTGAATGTTTTTGGCTATTGAAATCCAAGAAGAAATGTTATGTGGAACTTCTAGAAAGTCTTCTAAAAGAGAGGGGAAGAAATAAGTGAATGTCTATCAATGTGTGAATAAACAATGGCCCATTCATACTGTGGAATATTACTCAGCAATAAAATTCTGCTGATACACACAATGGTATACCTCAGAAGTGTTATGCTGAGTGACAGAATCCAGACACAGAAGAATAAATTTTATTTTTATTTTTTTATAAGAAATTTATTGTCAAATTGGTTTCCATACAACACCCAGTGCTCATCCCAACAGGTGCCCTCCTCAGAAGAGTAAATTTTAAATTATTGCACTTTATATGAAGTTCTAGAAAAGGAAAACTAATCTATAGTAATGTCAAAGGGGAGCATTGATGGCAAGAAGCATGAGAGAACTTTCTAGGGAGATGGAAATGTGCTGTTTTTCAGCTGATGTGGTGGTTATGTGGGCATTTAAATTTGTCAACATTTATCAAACTCTATACTTAAAATGTATGCATATTATTTTAGATAAATTATACCTCATTAAACCTTTTAGTTAACTAAAAAAAAGGTAAAGAACTTCCTTGTCTACAGATGTGATGGCTGGAACTGTAGCAGCCATCTTAGACATGAAGATAAGGATTAGGTTCTACTAACTTAAGAGCAGTGAACTAGAGGGAGCCTGGGTCCCTATAGACTTTGTGGAGTCACCATACCAGGCCTAGAGTGCCTGCCTCTGGATTTCTTTTATGTCGAGAGAAACATTTATCCTGTTAAAGCCACTATTAGCCATTGCTGTTGCTCTTGATTATGTGCAGTTGAATTAAATCCTGACAGAAGGGAGATGACTATAGGGCAATGGGAGGGCCAAGAGAGAATGATTGGAATAGTCCTGAGACTATTATTACTGCTATGATTATTATTTGTCTTTTCTTTCTCTCCCCGGTGTGCTATTGAGGAGCAGATGGCTGGTGAGTTGGGGACATGGGGCTGGGACAGCTTTCCCTTGGGGCCATGTGACAGCCCAGGGCAGGCCCAGCCTTGTTCCTCACCTCCCTCCCTCTTCTGCCTACTCCTTCTACCCTTAACCTCCCTATCATGGAGAAAAGGACTGCAAACTAGAGTGGCCCTTAGAGAGCTTTTATGCACTTATCTTTGGGGTAGCATTGCCTGACTCACAGAGGGAAAGGGTCTCTTCCTCACAGGATGGGTCCCCTTCTTACAACACAGATTTCTGAAGCCCAGAGATGAGCAAGGGCTTGTCCAGGCTGCATTTGGCAGTCTAGTCTGGTCAGTGGCAGGGCCCCCCTCCTATGCCCTTCCCCCTGTGTTATCCTGACCTCGGGTTATATGCAGCTTCAACAGGAGAGCTGGGAGGTCCCAAGGATGCCCCAGCAGGCCTGAACTGGAAGTGGACAGACTGCCTTGAAGCTGGGTCTGGAGCTTGCCTCCTCTTTTCAGTGCTGCACACCAGTCACAGGTCATGCCAACATGTGCCTGCATGGGGACCAGGGATGTGTGTCTGCTTCAAATGAGTGCAAAAAGGGATGGGTCATGCCCTTGAGATGTGAGGCAGTAGGGATAAGGGTGCTGTTCCCCAGGCCTCTGAATTGCAGAGTAAGGACAGTCCATCAGCTTAGCCCTGGTGAAGGAGAGGAGGTCCTGGTGTTTCTGTAAACACATGCGTGCATATATGCACTCACATGTGCATGCACCCATACATACTTGTACATGCTTCCAACATGCACACACACGGATACACCCACAGATACATACACACAATGTGCATGAGCAAGCACACACCTCACTAAACATCTAAGAGCATACTTGCTTCCTCCCCTTCATCTGCATAAACTCTCACTACAGGTTCCTGCTTAAATACCTCTTTTCCAGGGAGACTTTGTCACATCTGTGTGCCAGAGACCCTCCCAGCCCCATGAAGCCCTGCTCTGAGCCTTCACCACACTTTTTGTAATCATAGCTTTGATGTCTTTTCTAACAAACTGTGAACTTCATAAGGATAGGGCCTGTCCAGCTTGGCCACCTTGTGCCCCAGCACTGGGCCTGGCACTCAGTAGGTGCTCAAACAACGTGTGTTGAATGGATAAATAAATATACACATTCATGTATCTGTGTGTGCTTCCCCCACATGACTAGGGGCTCCTCGGGTGTGAGGCCTTGCCTTGAATGACTCTGTGGAAGTATTCAGAAGTGCTTGTTGAATGGTCGAATGAATGGATAAATGACCATCCATTCCAAACACACACACCCACACACTGAAATTCTGAAACCTTCTTATTCATTCAGATTCCTGTGTAGTAAAGATGACCACATCTTCTATCTTACTATTCCAATTGAGAGTGTCATCCAATCACCTTTTCCTTGCATCTGGGTTGGCATTGTGACTTAGAATGAAGCAGAAATGGGGTGCCTGGCTAGCTCAGTCAGAAGAGCATGTGACTCTTGATCTTGGGGTTGTGAGTTCAAGCCCCATGTTGGGGGTAGAGATTACTAAAAACAAAAACAAAAACAAAACTTTAGTATGAAGCAGAAATGACGTTCTGGACTTCTGAGGCTAGATCATAAGAAGCCTTGCAGCCTCTGCCTGGACGTATTAGAACATTTACTCTTGGGACCCAAGTGCCATGCTATGAGGAGGCCCAAGCCAATAGATGACACCACCTTTCCAGCCATTTAGATTATCTTGGGATGGATCCTTCAGCCCCAGTTGAGTTGCCCCAGCTGGTAAGCAAAGATGAGCTCCTTCATAAAGTTCCACCCAAGTTGAATATTCATAAACAAAAGTAACAATTGTTATAAGCCACTAAGTTTTGGGGTGGCTTATTATGCAGCAATATATAACTAGAACACCATCTAGTCACATGTATGTGTGAGAGGAAGTGCTACCTGAGGTCCCTCAAGGGATTGCTGGCAGTCTTCCCAGGTGACATCCCTGGGCCCCTTCTAAGGGGAAGCAGCAATAGGACAGCTGACTAGGACCCTAAGTTTGCTTGGGAGGGAGGATGGGAGAGAGGGAAGCATCCCAAAAGATAGGCAGAAGGTGTTAGGGGCTCTCATCACTGTCTGGTATATTCTCTAAGGATCTCACAGGATACACACAGGTGTATCCAGATGCCAGAGTTACAAGCTGTCTAAACACTAGAATCCACTTTTCTTCCTGCATGCATCAGTGACTCTACCTCCTCAAAGCTCCTCTCTGCCTGGAGCAAGAGGTTAGGAAATGCTGGTGAGAGATAGAGGAGGAAAGTAAGCTGTCGGAGCTTGTAAAGAGCCATCTGACATAAGCTCACCACCCACCATGCTGGCAGGTTGGGCTGAATCTAATGTGCTCATGTGTACAGTTCCATGGTGGGTCTGCTGGGTGAGGGGTCTGGATCCACACATGTGGTGTGGCAGGCCAGCTCACAACTGAACTTATGAACCTCTTGGCCCACCTGATACTTCATGGTCTTTAGAGGACAGAGGGAGTCTAAAGAAGGAGTGGTCTCTATGCATCTGGCCTGTGGCTAATGGGAAGGATCTCTGACTGACAGATTCCTGTAATTTAAAATCGTGGAGTCACTCCTTCAGTCAGACTCTATCTCTCTAGGATCCTCTCAAAATGTTAATTTTTAAGGAAGAGAAAATCTAAGAAGTTTCCTGATAACATAATATACTACCTATGATATGTAACCTACCAGGGAAAGGAGATAAACTGTTGTTACTCATTCATACTTTAACATAATTAGTTTACACCTTTCTTTTTATCGAGGGGAGAGAGTACAACAATGGGAATTAAGTACATTCAGGATGGGGGAGAATTACTGAAAAGAAGAAAGAGAAGGGAGAGTGATATTTTATAAAATACTTACCCACAGCCCAGATTTGCTTAAGCCTCTCTTTGAGATGGGAAATGCCTAATATTTTTGCCTGCCATGTCTGTGCAAAGACTCATTTCTGAAGCAACGATGCCTTAAATACCCTGAACAAGTTTCCAAATGAGAACAGTGATATATCAGATAAAATACTTCTAAAATTATAATACGCTACTGAATTGTAGGAAACTAGGGAATCATAGAGCCTGAAACTGGATGGAGTATGGACATTGGGATGGAGCACAGTGCCTGCTTTTATTCCAGGATTTACCAAACACTGGTGACCTTAAGTTTCCATGTTGATGCTGGGCTGGGAGTGGGAGAATACAGATAAATCCTGAGGCCTGCCCAAGTAAGAAGTTTAGTAAAGGACACCTGCATAAATCTGGGGCCCCAAGGGCTACACCTTTAATATAAGAGTAACCAAGAAATGAACCCTGTTCATACAAGAGAGAACAAGAACACCTTGGCCCTATGTGGATGAGGGGAAATGCCTCTTCTGAGAATTCTGTTTTTTTTTTTTTAATTTATTTTGAGATAGAGAGCATGAGTTGGGGAGGGGCATAGAGAGAGGGAGAGAAGCACCGTCAGTGCGGAGCCTGATGCAGGACTTGAACTCATGAACCGTGAGATCATGACCTAAGCTGAAGTCAGATGGATGCTTAACTGACTGAGCCACTCAAACACCCTCTTCTGGGAATTCTTAATCCAAAGTTGACTCTCACATGGATACATGGCCCAAATTCATGTGTAGCCTGAAATCCTTAAGCAAAAAGTCTAACTGAAAATGCTCCCTACATTTGGGAATTGGTGCTTCCTACAGGTGACTGGCAGAAACAAAGACACGTTATCTCTGCAGGAAGCCAAGGTCAGCACAGGCTCAGAGAGTTCTCATAGGTGTAAGATTCCAGGGGACATTTAAGTTCAAGTCAAAAATCATAAAATCACACCAGGACACAGGATACCATGAATGAGAATTAGCAGAAACAACAGGCTACAGAATCAGACGATTAGATGTACAACTTCAGATACTGAAATGATCAGACATAGGAAATAGCTGTGCTGAATATGTTTTAAGAAATAAAGGTTTGATAATATGAGTAGAGCAAAAGATACTCGTTTTAAGTTACTTATTTAAGAAATAAAAAAAACTTAATTCTAGTATAGTTAATGCAGTGTTATATTAGTTTCAGGTGTACATGATAGTGATAGAATGTACTATTCTATACATTACTCAGTGCTCATCATAACTGTACTCTTAATCCCCTTCACCTAATTCACCCATCCTTCCACCCACTTCCCCTCTGCTAACCATCAGTTCTCTGTAGTTGAGTCTGTTTTTTTGTTTGTCTCTTTTATTTATTCCTTTGTTTTGTTTCTTAAATTTCACATATGAGTTAAATCATAGGATATTTGTCTTTCTCTGACTTATTTTGCTCAGCATTATACTCTCTATCTCCATCCATATTGTTTCACCTGTCAAGATTTCATTCTTTTCTATAGTTGAGGAATATTCCATTGTATGTATGTATACCACATCTTCTTTATCCATGCATCTGTTAGTGGACACTTGGGCTGCTTCCATAATTTGGCTATTGTAAATAATGCTGCCATAAACATAGGGGTGCATATACCTTTTTGAATTAGTGTTTTTCTTTTCTTTGGGTAAATACCTAGTAGTGGAATTACTGGGTCATATAGTAATTCTACTTTTAATTTTTTGAGACACTCCCATATTGTTTCCACAGTGGCTGCACCAGTTTACATTCACACCAATGGTGCATGAGTGTTCCTTTTTCTTCACATCCTTGCCAACACTTGTTGTTTCTTGTTAATTTTACCCATTCTGACAGGTGTGAGGTGGTATCTTGTTGTAGTTTTTATTTGCATTTCCCTGATGACGAATGATATTGAGGATCTTTTCACATCTCTGCTGGCCATCTGGATGTCTTCTTTGGAGAAATGACTGTTCATGTCATCGCTCATTTTTAACTTGGATTATTTGTCTTTTGGGTGTTGAATTTTATAAGTTCTTTATATATTTTGGATACTAACCATTTATCAGATATGTCATTTGCAAATATCTCTTCCTATTCTGTAGGTTGCCTTTTAGTTTTGTTGATGGTTCCCTTTGCTATGCAGAAGCTGTTTATTTTGATGTAGTTCCAAAATTTATCTTTTGCTTGTATTTCCCTTGCCTCAGGAGACATATATAGAAAAATGTTGCCGTGACTGATGTCAGAGAAATTATTGCCTGTGCTCTCTTCTAAGATTTTTATGGTTTCAGGTCTCACATTTAGGTATTTCATCCATTTTGAATTTATTTTTGTGTATGGTATAAGAAAGTAGTCCAGTTTCATTCTTCTGCATGTTTCCATCCAGTTTTCCCAGCACCATTTGTTAAGGAAACTGCCTTTTTTCTGTTGGATATTCTTTACTGCTTTGTCAAAGAGGAGTTAACCATATAGCTGTGGGTCCATTTCTGGGTTTTCTGTTCTATTCCATTGATCTATGTGTCTGTTTTGGTGCCAGTACCATACTGTCTTGATGACTACAGCTTTGCAGTGTATCTTGAAATCTGCGATTGTGATACCTCCAGTTTTGTTCTTCTTTTTCAAGATTCCTTTGGCTGTTCAGGGTCATTTTTGGCTCCCTACAAGTTCTAGAATTATTTGTTCTAGTTCTGTGAAAAGTACTGTTGGTATTTTTGTAGAGATTGGATTAAATATGTAGATTTCTTTGGGTAGTATAGACATTTTAACAATATTTGTTCTTCCAATCCATGAGCATGGAATGTCTTTCCAATTCTTTGTGTCATTTTCAATTTCTTTAGTCAATAGTTTATAGTTTTGGACACCTGCATGACTCAGTTGGTTGAGCATCGACTCTTGATACCGGCTTAGGTCATGATTCCAGGGTCGTGGAATCAAGCCCCATATTGCACTGGGCATGGAGTCTGCTTGGGATTCTCTCTGCCCCCCTTCTCTCTATCCCTTTCCCCCCTCCTGATCTCCCCCCCCCAACTTGTGAGCTCTCTCTCTCACAAAATAAAAAAATAGTTTATAGTTTTCAGAGTGTACAGGTCTTTCATATTGTTGGTTAAGTTATTCCTTTGTACTTTATTATTTTAGGTATAGTTATAAATGGGATTGTTTCTTAACTTCTCTTTCTGCTACTTAATCATTAGTGTACAGAAATGTAATGTTGATTTTGTATACTGAGACTTTACTGAATTTGTTTATCAGTTTTAGTAGTTTTTTATAGAATCTTTAGGGTTTTCTATATATAGCATCATGTCATCTGCCAATAGTGAAAGTTTTACTTCTTCCTTACCAATTTGGATACCTTTTATTTCTTTTTCTTGTCTGATTGCTGTGGCTTGGACTTCAAGTACTATGTTGTATAAAAGTGGTGAGAGTGGGCATCCTTGTCTTGTTTCTAATCTTAGGGGAAAAGCTCTCAGTTTTTCACAAATTAGTATGATATTAACTGTGGGTTTTTCACATATGGCTTTTATTATGTTGAGATATGTTCCCTCTAAACCTACTTTGTTGAGGGTTTTTTATCATGAATGGGTGTTGTACTTTGTCATATGCTTTTTCTGCATCTATTGAAACAATCATATGGTTTTTTTTTCTTGTTGATGTGATGTATCATGTTAATTGATTTGCGAATATTGAACCACCCTTGCAACCCAGAAATAAATCCCACTTGATTATGGTCAATGATTTTTTTAATGTATTGTTGCATTCAGTTTGCTAATATTTTGTTGAGGATTTTTGCATCTATGTTTGTCAGAGATATTGGCTTGTAGTTTTTTTTTCCTTCTGTAGTATCTTTATTTCGTTTTGGTATTAGGGTAGTGCAGGCCTCATAGAATGAATTTAGAAGTATTCTTCCTTTGCTGTTTTTTGGAATAGTTTGAGAAGAATAGGGAAATGTTTGGTAGAAGTCACCTGTGAAGCCGTCTGGTCCTGGACTTTTGTTTGTTGGGAGTTTTTAGATTATTGAATCAATTTCATTACTGGTAATTGGTCTGTTCAGATTTTCTATTTCTTCCTGATCCAGTTTTGGGAGGTTTTATGTTTCTAGGGATTTATCCATTTTTCCTAGGTTATCCAGTTTTTTGGCATATAATTTTTCATAATATTCTCTTAACAGTTGTTTGTCTTTCTGTGGTACTGGTTGTTATTTCTCCTCTTTCATTTCTGATTTTGTTTAGCTGAGTCCTCTCTTATGTTTTTTTCTTTTGGATGAGTCTGGCTAAAAGTTTATCAATTTTGTTGATCTTTTCAAAGAACCAGCTTCTGGTTTTCATTGATCTGTTCTCTTGTTTTTTTTTAGTTTCTATTTTGTTTATTTCCACTCTAATCTTTAATATTTCCTTCCTTCTACTGTTTTGGGGTTTTGTTTGTTCTTTTTCTAACTCCTTTAGGTGTAATGTTAGGTTGTTTATTTGATATTTTTCTTGCTTCTTGAGGTAGAGTTATTTTGCTATAAATGTCCCTCTTAGAACCACTTTTGCTGTATTCCAAAGATTTTGGACGATTGTGTTTTCATTTTCATTTGTCTCCATGTATTTTTTTATTTCCTCTTTGATTTCCTGGTTGACCTGTTCATTATTTAGGAGCATGTTATTTAACCTGCATGTATTGTGTTCTTTCCAGATTTTTTCTTGTGGTTGCTTTCTAGTTTCATAGCATTGTGGTTGGAAAAGATGCATGGTATGACTTCGATCTTTGAATTTGTTGAGGCTTGTTTTGTGGCCTAATATGTGATTTATTCTGGGGAATGTTGCAGGTGCCCTTGAAAAGAATGTGTATTCTGCTGTTTTAAGGTGGAATGTTCTGAATATATCTCTTAGATCCATCTGGCCCAGTGTTGATTCAAAGACCCTGTTTCCTTGTTGATTTTCTGTTTGAATGATCTATCCATTGATGTAAGTAGAGTGTTGAGGCCACCTACTATTGTATATTACTATTGATTACTTTCTTTATGTTGTTATTAGCTGCTTTGTGTATCTGAGTGCCTTCATGTAGGGTGCATAAATATTTACGGTTGTTATATACTCTTATTGGATTATCCCCTTTATGATAATACAGTGTCCTTTATCTCCTGTTACAGTCTTTGTTTTCAAGTCTATTTTGTCCAATATAAGTTTTGCTACCCTGGATTTGTTTTGACATCCATTTACATAATAAATGTTTATCCCTTCACTGTCAATCTGTATGTATCCTTAGGTCTGAAATGAGTCTCTTATAGGTAGCATGTATAAATGGGCCTTGCCTTTTAAATTTACTCTGTCACCCTGTATCTTTTGATTGGAGTGTTTAGTCCATTTACATTCAAAATAATTATTGATAGGTGTGTATTCATTGCTATTTTGGTACTTGTTTTGTGGTTGTTTTTGTAGTTTTTCTCTGATCCTTTCTTCTGTTGCTCTCTTTCATGGTTTGCTTGCTTCTTTAGTGATATACCTGGATTCCATTTTCTTTATTATTTGCATATCAATTAATGGCTTTTTGATTTATGGTTACCATTAGGTTTGTATATAATATCTAATATATATAGTAGTCTATATAAAGTTGATGGTCACTTCAGTTTGAACCTATTCTTTTTTTTTTTTTTTTTTTTTTTTTCCAACGTTTTTTTTTAATTTATTTTTGGGACAGAGAGAGACAGAGCATGAACGGGGGAGGGGCAGAGAGAGAGGGAGACACAGAATCGGAAACAGGCTCCAGGCTCCGAGCCATCAGCCCAGAGCCTGACGCGGGGCTCGAACTCACGGACCGCGAGATCGTGACCTGGCTGAAGTCGGACGCTTAACCGACTGCGCCACCCAGGCGCCCCTGAACCTATTCTTTATTTCTCTTTCCATCATGTTTTAGGTATATGGTGTTGTACTTTACATCCTCTTATGTTGTAAATCCCTTGACTGATTTCTGCCAATCTTTGGGCTGTTTTCTGGGTAATTTAACTGATGTGGGTTTTATCTAGTTGTATCCATGGGATGAGGTGAGCTCAGGGTCTTCCTACTCTACCATCTCCCTGGGAAGTCAGGACACTAATTTTTAAAGTACAGATTTGTAAAAGAACCAAAAGGAACTTCTAGGGAAAAAATATGTAATTATTGAAATGTAAAATTCACTGGATGAATTTACAGTAGGTTAGATATAGCTGAAGAGAAAATTAATGAACTGATAAGATGATTCTTTAAAAAACTATCCAGTATCCAGAGATACAGACAACAAAAAAGCAAGGTTAAGAGACATGAATAGGTCATGAAGGTCTAATATATATATCTTTGGAGTTCCAGAAGGAGACGATTGTGTAAATAATGGGGAAGAGGCAATTTTCGAAACAAAACAAAACACAGTGGCTGGAACTTACCAAGAATTTTTTAAAAACACTAAAACTCAGGCTTAAAAAGCACAACAAAATTTCAATTAAGATAAATAGAAATTCACAACAATATAAATTGTGGTGAAACTACAGAACATCAAAGACACTTTACTTTTAAGTGTGTGTGTGTGTGTGTGTGTGTGTGTATACTTATTCCTTTTCAGTATATACTTTTGTTAACACACTCTTTTATAAGTTCAGTTGACTTTAAAAAAATTTTTTTTAAATGTTTATTCATTTTTGAGAAAGAGACACAGAGTATGAATGAAGAAGGGGCAGAGAGAGAGGGAGTCACAGAATCCAAAGCAGGCTCCAGGCTCTGCCCTGTCAGCACAGAGCCTGATGTGGGGCTTGAACTCATGAACCATGAGATCATGACCTGAGCCGAAGTCAGACACTTAACCAACTGAGCCACCCTGGTACCGCAAGTTCAGGTGACTCTTGAACAACATGGGTTTGAACTGCACAGATCCACATGTTCACAGATTTTTTTTTAATATAAGTACAGTACTATAAGTGTATTTTCTGTTTTTTATGATTTTCTTAATTTTTTTCTCTAGTTTACTTTATTGTAAGAATAAAGTGTATAAAACATATATATATATATATATATATATATATATATATATATAAATGTTTTTTGACTGTTCATGTTATTGGTCAGGCTTCTGGTCATCAGTAGGCTATTAGTAACGTTTTTAGGGAATCAAAAGTTAGAAACAGATTTTTGATTTTGTGTGGGGTTGGTATCCTTAATCCCATGTGTTGTTCAAGGGTCAAGTGTGTATTTCATAATAAAAATTCTTTCAGTGGCTCTGAGCTCCTGAAATGAAGAGATGTGGTTAAACTGAGGTGGCTGGAAAGTGTCTCAGAATGTAGCTCTAGATCACCTGCAGCAGTGTGTACATGGGGAGAAGTGTGTGGACCTTTGAATTTGGAAGACCTAGTTTTAAAGGTCAGGTCTGTTGCTTCCAAACTCTGTGATACTTAGCAAGTTACTTTACTTCTCTTAATATATTTCCTCATCACTCTTTGGTGTGTTTGGTAGATGGTATCGATTTCAAAGAATTACCCGGTGGGGGAGACCTTAGGGATGCCTAGCCTAAGTCCTTTCTCACAAAGGGACTGTGAGTCCCACCTCCCCCACCGCTTTGTGAGGCCTCCATGCCCTTGTTTCTCTTCTTGGCCAAGCCAAATTGTACTTGCCCTGAAACTTTGCTAAAAATTATTACTGCCTACTTGGAGCCAACACCATGCTAAACATTGTCTGCCGTGTTCTCATTTCTCTCATAAGAGCCTTGCAAAGGAGGGCTTTAAATGGAGAAGTGGGAGCCCCGAGGGGCTAAGCCACTTCCCCTAAATCATGCAGCTGCAGAGTTAGAATTTGAACCCACATCTGTGATAATTCTAAATCTGGACTCTGTCCTATCATTTCTTGGATGTCCTTTCCTACAACCATAGGCCTGAGTCTCTGTGCCAAGGCCCTTGCCCCTCCGTCTTGTGGGCCAGCTTGTTCACATCCAGCACTCTCGAGGTCTGTGAGAATTCAAAGCCTACCCTCCATTCTGTGGGTGCCCAGGGGGTCTCAGCCGGGGGGTCAGAGCCTGGCATACCCAGAGGCTTGAAGGCACATCTTTCCCCTTCTTCTCACTCCGAGACACCAACCTTTGAAAAGTCAAAGGCTGGCAGGGACCAGAGAATAGAAGCAGGAGATTTGGAATCAGCCAGATGAGGGTTAGAATCAGACTCTGACTCTTCTCAGCCTGTGTGAGCCCGGGCAGGCTACTTCCCCTCTCTTTCCCTTAGTTCCTCATCTGTAACTTGGGGAGAATGATCTCTGTGCCAGAGCCTCCCACATAAGTAAATACACGGTTAGTGGGAGCTATGCTTATTGAAGGTTAGGAAGGTCCCTGGGGTTGAGCAGAGAGAGATACTCATGAAGACTTAAGAGGCTTGGACTTCCCGCTGCTTTCCTTTTGGGTAGAAGATCTTGACTGTCACAAGGACAGGATTCAAGCAGGGAGGACCTTGGAGGTTCATGCTTCCTGAGGTCATCCTGTACACTGTCCTGAATGAGCTAAGTGGGCAGGGTAGTTTGTCCCCACCAGCAGAAGGAGAACTCAGAGAGGCTCAGAAAAGTTAGGTGACTTTTCAAAGGCACTTAGCAAATCTTTATAACTAGGGAATGTGAGGATTATGGTTAAGTAGCCAAACTCAACAGTCTTATTGGACCCCCTCTTCATGGTCACTCTTGCCTGCCTTTTCCCTTCCAAATCACTTTTGCTCTCTGCTTAGCAAGTTCCATTTCCTCATTGGTGTGTTCTCAGAACTATTCCTCCTGAACAAATGGTGAACTAATTTACACTAAGGTGTGAATGACCCTTGTTGCCTTTCTATTTAAACCTTGTAGGGCCCTGTACTTTGGAAAAGGGGAGATGCCAAAGCAGTGAACTACTCATGGTAGAATATCAGGTGCCAGGGCAGGAGGAGATTTGGAGGAAAGCAGGGCATCTCCCCAGAGTGTTTACATTACCTCAGACATTGGCTACAACAAAGAAATTGGTGGGTATTTTACAATTTTTGACTGGAAAAAATGGCAGTCCCAACGCCCACCTCCTTGTTGACACATGCACCACTGACTTTTTAGTAAAATTATGGATTTAGCGGCCAGTGTGCCTACGAGCTCCAGGGTCCTCTTCCACAACTTGCAGGGTGGACAACTCACTAAGTGTCTCTGAGCTGCCAGTTTTTCATCTGATTCCAGCCCTCCCCCACCCCCAAAGTGGGTGTAAGATCAAGTGTGGTTTGCATGTATGAGTTGGTGCTGACTAAATGTCTGATTCTTCCCCTCTGTGCTGCTCACTTCTGGATTTCTCTTTCCAGAGTTTGACAGTTCCAGTTGGGTTGGGTGAGAATCCAACTCCTTTCCTTTTGTTCCCGGCCAGGACCTGGCTTGGGTGATGCTAGCCTTCCAGAGATGGTTCAGCTGTGTGCCCACCATGGATAGCAGCCCAGTGGGGCACACATCCCATGCCACCCACCTGGCATCCCATCTTGCCATCCTGGAGACCCATGCCCTCTGGTCCTGAGGTCCCAGGAAACTACTTCTGACCAACATAGAAATGTGCCCTCAAAGCAGCTCCTGCCTTGGCAGCCTGGGAAGCAGGCACTCCTCGATTCACACTCTGCAGATGGGCTGGCCCTAGATGTTGGAAGCCTTGGCCACTCTTCCTGGACTCTGTCCTCACATGTAGAGAGCCTTACCCCAAACACCCCTTGGTAAGCAGTGGTTTCTTTTATGGCCCTTTCTCTTGTTTGCAGCTATTTTCTGGGCTGAGCTAGAAAAATGCATTTCTGCTTGAGGGCTACTTGAGGCCAGTGGGTTTGTCTTTGCAAGAGAAGGGAGGTGAAAGGCAGTTGGGAGTGGGTACAAATCAGGTGGGTAGCAGAGGTATGGGTGCAGAAGGGAATTTAGAGGTAGAAGGATGTTTCGGGTATGGAAGAGGATTTGGGGATGGAAAGGAATTGGGGAGATGAAAGGGAGTGTGCTGGGGAGGGAGGGCAAATCCCCCTCCCTGGAAGCTTGGCAATGGAGCCTTAGTGATGTAGAGGGATCTGACTTTTTCCAGGAGTGCCTAGAGTCTTCCATTCATTAAAATTTGGAGCCCACCTATCAGCAAAGTAGTGTCCACCCTGCTGTGGGGTGGCCTTGCTGATGGAGAGTGCCCAGGGGCTCAGCTGGGGGTAGGATGTAGGAGGCCACATTCTGGGAGTCAGTCCATCCAGTGGGACAAAGACAGGAACGATAATAGTGACTGTGATGCTCATCCTCTGCTAAGTACTTTACTCTGCAGGGTGCTCTGTTGAGGGAACTTACCCCTCCCTGACAGTCCTGGGAGGGAGGCGTAGTTATTATTCCCATTTAGAGTTGAAGACTAAGCTAAAGAGAGGTAAGAACCCACTCAGGTCAACTTGGGGGGCCGAGTGGGATTTGAACTGAAAGCCCATATGTTTTTTGGGGGTGGTGGTGGTGGGAGTTTGTTTTACAATAAAAGTAATGTAACAGTATGGTATCTTATCACTTTTAGGATATATATTTCATTTTAACATCTCTGAAGTCATGATGTTCATGACTTAATTGGGAAGCTCATGGCTTAATTGGGAACATTTTTTTTTGTTTATTCATGGTAAATAAAAACAGTGCATTTAATCATCAATGATATCTTAGATTCAGTGTAATTAATGTATACATTTTTTCCTTTCATAAAAGTGGGATTGTGTAACCTAGTTCCCCACCCCTATTGTTTTATTGAGATAAAATGACATGTTACATTATATTAGTTTTGGTGTACCATGTAATGATTTGATATGTGTATCTATTGTAAAATGATTACCACAGTAAATTTAGTTAATATCCATCATCTCATATAGTTACAAAAATTTTTTTCTTGTGATGAGAATTTGTAATATTTACTCACTTAGTTTTCAAATATACAATGCAGTCTTGTTAACTATAGTCACTATGCTGTATATTACATCCCCAGAACTTACTAGTCTTGTAACTGGAAGTTTGTATCCTTTGGCCACTTTTCTTCACTTTTCCCACTCCTACCTCCTGCCTCTGATAAGTAACTGCCTCTGTTCTCCTTATCTATGAGGTTTTGTTTTCTGTTTTTGTTTTTTTTTTAGGCTCCACATCTAAATGAAATAATACAGTATTTGTCTTTGACTTATTTCACTTAGATTAATGCCCTCAAGGTTCATCCATATTGTGACAAATGACAAGATTTCCTCCTAATTTTAAGGCTGAGTAATATTGCATTGTATATGTATACACCACATTTTCTTTATCCATTCATCTGTTGATTGACAGGTTATTTCACTGTCTTGGCTAATGCTATAGTAAACATGGGGTCCAGATATCTCTTTGAGGTAGTGATTTCATTTCCTTCAGCTATACACTCAGAAGTCGAATTTCTGGATAGTGTAGTTCTATTTTTACTTTTTGAGGAACAGCCTTATTGTTTTCCATGGTGGCTGCACCAGTTTGCATTCCCACCAACAGTGCACAAGGATTCCCTTTTCTCCACATCCTCACCAACACTCATTGTTCCTTATCTTTTTGAGAGTAGCCATTCTAATGGGTGTGAGGTGATATCTCATTATGGGTTTGACTTGTATTTCCCTGATGATTAGTGATGTTGAACACCTTTTCATGTACCTGTTTGGCCACGTGTCTTCTTTGGAAAAATGTCTATTCAGTTCCTTTGGCCATTTTTAAAAAATGTTTATTAATTTTTGAGAAAGAAAGAGAGATACAGAGTGTGAGCAGGGGAGGGGCAGAGAGAGGGAGACACAGAATCTGAAGCAGGCTCCAGGCTCCGAGCTGTCAGCACAGAGCCCAACATGGGGCTCGAACTCACGAACCGCAAGATCTTGACCTGAGCCAAAGTTGGATGCTTAACCGGCTGAGCCACCCAGGTGCTCCTGTCCTTTGAGCATTTTTTAATCAGATTTTGTTGTTGTTGTTGATATTGAGTTGTAGGAGTTCTTTCTATATTTTGGATATTAACTCCTATTCAAATACATGATTTGTGAATGTTTTCTCTCATTTGGTAGATAACCTTTTCATTTTGCTGATGGTTTCCTTTGCTGTGCAGAAGCTTTTCAGTTTGATGTCCTACTTGTTTATTTTTGTTTTTGTTGTCTTTATTTGGTGTCAAAAAAAATCATTGCCACCAAGACTAATGGCAGGGAGCTTATTAACACCTCTGTTTTTTTCTAGGAATTTTATAGTTTCAGATCTTACACTCATCTTTAATCCATTTTGAATTGTTTTCTTATATGGTGTGAGGTAGAAACTATCCTTTCTTCATTGTATATTTTTGGTGACTCTGTCATAAATTAATTGATCATATAAGTGTGGGCTTTCTGTTTGTTCCATTGAACTATGTGTCCATTTAAAATTTTTTTTAATGTTTATTATTTGAGAGAGACAGAGTGTGAGCCTGGGAGGGGCAAAGAGAGGCAGACACAGAATCTGAATCAAGCTCCAGGCTCTGAGGTGTTATGACAGTACAGAGCCTGATGCAGGGCTCGAACCCACGGACTGTGAGATCATGACCTGAGCCAAAGTAGATGCTTAACTGACTGAGCCACCCAGGTGCCCATAACTATGTGTCCATTTTTTATGCTGGTACCATATAGTTTCGAAAACTGTAGCTTTGTAATGTGGTTTGAAATCAGGAAATATGATGCCTCCAGCCTTGTTCTTCTTTCACAGGATTGTTTTGGCTATTCAGGGTCCTTTTTGGTTCCATACAAATTTAGGGATTGTTTGTTCTATTTCTGTAAAATGCCTTTGGGATTTGAATTTCAGTACCATTGAATCTGTAGATTGCTTTGGGTAGTATGGACATTTTAACAATATTAATTCTTCCCATGGATAAGCATAGAATATCTTTACATTTATTTGTGTCTTCTTCAGTTTCTTTCATCACTTTCTTATAATTTTCAGTGTACAGGTATTTCACACCTTGGTTAAATTTATTCCTAGTATTTTTTTTTTTTTTTTTTTTTTTAGTATAGTTGACACACCGTGTTACATTGGTTTCAGGTATGCAACTCAGTGATTTGAAAGGTTTATACTTTCCTAGGTATTTAAAAAAAATTCTTTTTACATTTATTCATTTTTAAGAGACAGAGAGCACAAGTGGGGGAGCGCAGAGAGAGAGGGAGACACAGGATCCGAAGCAGGCTCCAGTCTCTGAGCTGTCAGCACAGAGCCTGATGTGGGGCTCGAACCCACGAACAGTGAGATCATGACCTGAGCTGAAGTCGGTCACTTACCCAATTGAGTCACCCAGGCACCCCCTTTCCTAGGTATTTTTGATGCAATTATAAATGGGATTGTTTTCTCAATTTCTTTTTATGAAGTTCATTGTTAATGGATAGAAATGCAATTGATTTTTTTGTACATTGATTTTGTATCATGCAACTTTCTGACTTTATTCTAACAGTTTTTGGTGGAGTCTTCAGGGTTTTTAAATATATAATGTCATGTTATCTATAATTAGACAGTTTTATTCTTCTTTTCCAGTTTGGATGCCTTTTATCTTTTTTCTTGCCTAATTACTCTGGCTATGACTTCTAGACTATGTTGAGTAAAAGTGGCAAGAGTGGACATCCTTGTCTTGTTTCTGATCTTAAAGGAAAAGCTTTTAACTTTTCAACCATTAAGTATGATGTTAGATGTGGCCTTGTCATTTATGGCTCTTACTATGTTGGGGTACATTTCTTCTATACTCAATTTATTTTGAGAGTCTTTATCATGAATGGATGTTAAATTTTGTCAAATGCTTTTTCTGTACTTATGGGGATGATCATATAATTTTCATCCTTCATTTTGTCAGTGTGGTGTATACCATTGACTGATTTGTAGATGGTGAACCATTCTTGCCTCCCTGGAGCAAATCCCACTTGATCATGGCATAGGATCCTTTCACTGCATTGAGAATACAGTTTGCTAATATTTTGTTGAAGATTTTTGCATTGGTGTTCATCAAGGATATTGCCCTGTAATTTTCTTTTCTTGTAATGTCCTTGTCTCATTTTGGCATTAGGGTAATGCTGGCCTCATAAAATGCATTTGGAAGTACCTTCTCCTCTTCTGTTTTTTGGAAGAGTTTGAGAAAGGTTGGTGCTCTTCTTTAAATGTTTGGTATAATCCACCAGTGAAGCCATGTGGTCCTGGACTTTTTTTGGGAATTTTTTGATTATGGATTAAATATCCTTACTGGTAATCAGTTTGTTTAGATTTTTTGTTTCTTCATGATTCAGTCTTGGCAAGTTGTATGTTTCTAAGAATTTATCAGCTTCTTCTTGATTGTCCAATTTGTTGGCATATAATTATTCATAGTGGTCTTATGATCCTTTGTGTATTTGTGGTATTGGTTGTAATGTCTCCTCTTTCATTTATGATCTTGTTTGAGTTCTCTCTTTTTTTCTTGGTGAGTGTAGCTAAAGGTTTATCTTTTAAAAGATAAGCTCTTAGTTTCATTGATGTTTTCTGTTGTCTTTTTAGTCTCCATCTCATTTATTTCTACTTTAATCTGTTACTTTCTTCCTTCTACTGGCTTTGGCAAAAGATCCCATTTTTTTTTATGTTAAATGTACAAAAGTAGTTTATTTAAGCAAATGTGCCCAAATTTTAAAAATTGTTGTCTTTTTTTTTTTTTAATTCTCAAGTTAGCTAACATACAGTGTAGTCTTGACTTCAGTGCAAACTGGTGCAGCTCCTCTGGAAAACAGTGTGGAGGTTCCTCAAAAAAAATTAAAAATAAAATTACCCTACCACCCAGCAATTGCACTACTAGGAACTTATCTAAAGGATACAGGAGTGCTGATTCAAAGGGGCACATGCACCCCAATGTTTATAGCAGCTCTATCAACAATAGCCAAATCATAGAAAGAGCTCAAATGTCCATCAACTGATGAGTGGGTAAAGAAGATGTGGTTTATATATACAATGGAATACTACTTGGCAATAAAAAAAGAATGAAATCTTGCCATTTGCAACAACGTGGAAAAGCTCCCACTTTTAACCACCTCTCAACCCTACCTTTCTAGCTGGGAGGCAGGAGGGAAGCTCTTTATCAAAGACTGATTTCTTTATCTTTAAGAAAAATCAGAAAGACTTCTTTTAAAATTGAGAAAGAAACAGTTATATGTGTTGATTATATAAACCTCAGAGAACCCAAGGGAGTATGAAGAAAGTCCTAGAAACAACCCTTGCCCCATGAGCAAGCACAGCCTGGCATAGGGGAAGCCCAGCTGGGACCTAGCCCTGACAGGTTATAGGAGACGACTGTGGTCACAGTCAGGGACTTCTAAGCAGAGACCATTCTCCATCAATGTAAGACATAAGACATGTTCAGATGACCCAAGCCCTGTGCTTGATGCATTGTCCAAGCGGGGCCTGCTGATGGGGGTGCTACAGAGAAGGGACATTGGTTGGAGTAAACTGGGTTTGTGAGATGAGGGTTGGCAGGGAAGTGAGGAAGAAAGGGAAGAAATGTTGGGCAGGGGACCACAAAAAAACTCCTGGTGTGGTGCAGGGAAGTGGCTGTGAATTTGCTGGGCCCCATGGAGGTGAGGGAGAGGCTGAGAGCAGGGAGGGAGGCAGTTCTGGAGATGTCTTGCATCAGAACAGGAAGAACACCAAGTGACCATGTGCACTTGGTGAGCAGAGAATGGGAAGCATGCCGACATGGCAATAGCAGTCACAGTGTGGCCAGAGGCCAATGGACAAAGACCAGATAAGGGGCATTCAGAACCAGTACTGGAACTGGTGAGAAGCCACTACAGGGAGACGTAGGGGTCCCTTCCTCTAACACCTGCAGCTTCCATCTCCCCTCTGGGGAAAAAGATGGGGGAGAAAGGGAAGGAATGCTGGATTGACTGGGAATTAACTGAGAAAGTCTGGTAGAGACTGGGTCTTCTAAGAAATTAATACCAGCAAGTGGACACAGGATTCAAGAGGTAAAGTGGGGAAATAAAGACACCACTTTGTCCACTGGGGTGTGGGTGTGTAAATTTCATTCTCCTCTGCAGTGTGTTAGCTTTATTCCTCCAAAGTAGCTCTCCTCCCCTGCTGCAGACAGGGAGCTGAGGCACAGGGGGTGAAGTTGTTTACACAAGGCCAGAGCAAGTGGCTGGGCTGGGACCTGAGCTCTGTGACTTCAAAGTTCCTGTCTAGTCCCTTAGTCTCATGTCTGTGGCCTGCTCCTTGGGGGTCCTGGGACAGCGTATCTGCTGCATTCCCAGCAAAAAGACGCTCAAACTCAGAGAGGCACCCCTGGCTGTGCCTGAGGCCTGGTTCCCCAGCTGCTCAGCACCACGCCCTGTGGACAGAGCTGGATAACATGGCTACAGGAAGCAAGACCGCCTGGGCCCTTTCCTCCCCTTTCAGCACAGCACTGAGCACTGATTGGAGGATATTTCTGGAGGTTGCTCAAGGGCCAGGCCCCATGCACAAAACCCGAATGATTTGTCATCTGAAGACCTGAAAACATGGTGGAGAAATCTTGATGAGCTGATCACGGAAGATGATGCAAATCCCCCAGCCTTTGGTGCAGACATCTCCAGCCAAAAGATACCACCTCCAGATGTGGTACTCTCTAAAAATAGCAGGTAGAGTCATCTCCCCTGTCTAATTGTTCTAAGTGGTCCCTCAGTGCCATCTGGAAGTGGGTCTCATCAATGTACCAGGACGTCACCCCAATTATGTATGCGACGGCTCTTCAACGCCGGCCCCACAACAGAGGGGCGGCAGCTGTCTCCACTCAGCCCCCTCTCCCGCCAGCACCCGCTCTGCCTCCGCTGTGTACTGCACACCCTCGCCCCACAGGTCCTGCCAGAAGAAGCTGTTCCCCCATGGAGAAAGATCCTAGGAGCCTCCGGGAGGCAAGATTCTGGCAGAACGAGGCAATTTCTCTCTCCCGGGCTGCAGGAAGGCAATTAGAGTGGGTGAGGATGGAGTCTGCTTTCTCTTTTCTTCACTCTGGAGAAATGTGGGCCAGGTCACGCCACTGGCAGATGCTGCCGCTCTGAGTGTGCAGCATCCGCTCTGGACGGCTTTCCTGCCAGCACCTCTGGCAGCCAGGATAGGAGACGTGTGTGTGGGCCCATCTCTCCTTTGGGTTGCAGGGATCGTAAGGGCAGTGCCCGCTGCAGGCAGGTCCCAGACGGGCACTTGGCTGGGTACCTAGGCCCAGCTGGTTTGGGACTTTGGGCGGGTTCTCTCTCCACCTCAGCCTCTGAGCTGCTTAGCTGGTCTCCTTGCTCTGTCCACTGGTCAGTTCTGAGGAGTGAGAGATGGCCAAGTCCTCTGAGGTCACCTGGCTCATGATGAAGTGCTCGGAGTGTATGTGCATTCTTGGAAGGAGCATGGTCAGAAGGGGTGAGATCCAAGTCAATGACTTGGAACAGTGTGGAAGAGAAGAGAGGAAAGGGAGCCCAGTGCCTGGCGTGTGGCCCTTTAGCCCTGTGCCTGCCCGCCCAGCCCTGCTTTGCAGAGACAATGGGGGAGAGGGGCAGAAAGCCTTCCAGGGAAACAGGTGGTACAGGCTTCTAAGAATGGCCCATGGAATTAGAATCACAGAATGTTGGAACTAGAAATGTTCTCTCAAGGTCATTGTACCAGTTATATCTCGGAGAGTCTTTGATCAGAAAGGACTTCACTGCAATTTTTCAGAACTAGCGTTCACAAAAGGAAAGAGATATATATACTGTATACACTGCCACCCAGAAAACTAGAGGAAGAGCTGAACATAGACCGAAGGGCGTGAGATATCCGGCCCTGGCTGCTTCCACTGGTACCCCAACCCCCACCTCCCAATTGCTGCACCTCTTCTCTGAAGGCCTGAGTTTCCAGGTAGAGCTAAACTGTGGGCACCCTAGCCTGGAGTTGTGCCCTCCTGCCTTCCTGAGAAGAGGTGACAGCAGGGAAGCAGTCAGGGCTCCTCTGTTGAGCTTATTTCAGCAGATTTCCCTGAGCGATGTGCATGGGGCAGGCCTATTGCAGGTCCCAGGTGGTCCCTGTCCTCAAGGACTGTGGTCTGGCAGGGGAGACCATCATAGAGTGGGCAGTACTGTGGCAGAGGGAGGCTCCCTGTGCAGTTCACTTTCTCTCTCTGTGCACATGTTGTTCCCTTACCCCCATCCCTTCTCTTCCTGGAAAATATCTGCTCAGTCTATAGAACTCAGCTCAGCTTCACCTTCTCCACCTTCCCTACTTCTCTCTCTGTTGTGCCGTCAGCACCTTTTCTCAATGTGCATGCGTGCGTGCCTGTGCACACACACACACACACACACACCCCTACCTATTCACTGGCTTCCCTCTGCCAGGTTATACTGTCTGCCTCCTGGCTAGACTTTGAGCCCCTTGAAGTGAGCAGTTATTTGACTAGTGTGATATCTGACATGTAGGTACTCAGTAAATGTTTGTTGAATGACTATATGGGACCCAAAGAGGGAATCAACATCGAGTAGCTACCCTGACCTTTCCCCACTGTAATCTGGACAGTCTTGAACTATAATACGAGGTGCTCTCTGTGATTCAAGGAGAGGTTTCCTGTTGGTGAGGGAGTGGGGGTGACCCTGTGGCCGAGGTCACCTGGCCGAGGAGCCACAGGGAGTGTGTTCTGTGACAGACCCACCTGGGCTTTGGGGTGGGAAGTGAGTATGGTCCAGTTTCCAACCCTAGGGCACATGCATTCTGGTGGGGTGGGTAGGGGCTGGGCTGAGAGGGCCACCGAAATGTCAGAGCAGTGTGAGTGGGGAGAGCTCCTGGTGGCTGTTGGGCCTGTGTTCCAGAGGAAGGGGCACTGGTAGATTTTCAACAGGCTTGATGAAAGGGAAGGGTATTCCAGGTGGAGGGAACAGCAAGGACAAAGGCAGAGAAGCAGGAGCCTGCAGGGCACATTACAGTCAGGGAAGTTGTATATGGGAGAGCCCAGTGATATCCCAGAGCTGAGTGGGAGAAAGGTAAGCCTGGCGTCTGTAGCTGCCAGTGCTGGAGGGCCTCTCGCATCCAGACCATCCTCTGTGGAAGGGAGCATGGGCCAGAGAGGCTAGCACACTGCCAGGAGTCTGGGCCAGACTGGGGGTGCTTCAAGTATCCCCACCCAACAAGCTTAACACCTGCCCAGTGGACAGCAGGCACCTTCACACAGGGCAGGAGTCCAGGCTGGATGAGCATGAAGGCACGTCCCCACTGCAGTGTACCATTCAAAGTTTGGAAGGCCTCTGTCCCTGCATGTCTCTGCCACTTATCTGTCATGGTACCTTGAACTCCCACTCGGGAATTTTTATTTTGGGTTAAGGTTCTGCCTCCTCTCATGGTGCCAACATTCCCAGAAAGGGTAGCACATTAGGCCTCAAATACTTCAGTGTGGGTCAGTGGAACTGGACTGGAGAGACCCTAGCTTAGGGGTCCTGGGAGACTGGGGAAGAGGGGTGGGGTTGGGCCAGACAGAAGGACACCAGCACCAGCTTGGTCTTGAGAGAAGCCTGGGTTTCTGGTGTTGCCTGATGGGCAATCGGGCCCGATGTCACTCCAGCAGCCTATGGAAGGATGGGACCTGGCCAGGGCCCAGGGCTGACCTCTGTGAGTAAACTGATTGCAGGACTTTGATTCCTGGATAGCCTCTGCAACCTGGAAAAAGAATACAGTGGAAGGAACTCTTTCTAAGAAATGATGTGAGATAAGCAAGTCATAGAAGAATAACATATATAGTATGAAACTTTTCTGTAAAAAATGACACACACATAAAACATGTAGAGTTAGAGATGTCTGTACGTGCATAGAAAAGCTCTGGAAGGAGCCACAAGCCATCTGATGACAGTGGTTACCTCTGGGGAGGGAGTGGAATTGGTGGGGTACATGGTATCTGAGGCTGTATGCTGCACTAAGAAGTTTGCAATTTATTTAAAATAACATTGGCCAACACCCTTAGGACAAAAGCATGCTCCACACACCACCTTCTCTTAGCACATGTGAACCCAGTGCACCGTCAGTCAGAGCTGGGCTCCCAGTACAGCTAACCCACTTCTCATTGGGGCTGAGCTAGGTAGGGCAGCTCCTTGAGCCTACTTTCTCATATGCAGATGGGAACAGTGATGATGACAGTCTCTCCTCGTGGGCTTGTCTTGGACATGGTGGTCACATGTGGGCTTTGTGGGTGATCAGAGATCAGGTGCTCCCATGTGATGTGCCAGGGACAAAAAGCAGGCAGAGCTGCTGCCTGCTGAGGCTCCTCTCTTGTCATGTGACCACAACCGAGGCTGGTGGGGGCACTGAGCCTTTGGGGTCAGAGCTGGCTTCCATTCCTGGCACCGTTGCTTCCTGGTCACACAGCCTCACATCCCTCTTTGTGAATGTGGAAAGCAACACCTATCTGGACAGAAGCCTTTGTGGGTTAAGCAAGATACATGTCGATGTGTTGAGCACACAGTGGCATCAATACATGGTTGTGCTCTACCTCCCTCCCCACTGATAGTTGGGGGGCAGACCTGTTTCTCGTGGTAGCCCCACCCAGCAGGCTCACCAGCCACCATCATGCATGCTGGTTTGGGGGGATTACCCTACAGGTTCTGCCCCCATGCTACCCACTGTGCCCCTGCTTTAGTATAGAATAGAGCTCACCGACTTCACCCCTACGCATGTGCTCCTGAGGGACACCCTGTGGCATAAATGGGAGGGGGGGGGTTGGAGTACAGGCATGGCTATGGCAAGGTAGGGACTTGTGAAATGCTCAGGAGGTGCAAATACAGACCTTTCCTGAAGCCCAGGCAGACAGGCTGTGGCACAAGCAGCTCCACACACTACAGACAGCAACACCTGTGCTGGACACCTGGGTCCCAGGTGGACTCTGTTCTACTCCCATCCAACTGTGTTACCTCCACCAAATTGCCCATGGGTCAACTTAAACGTTCGCCCGGCTCTGACTACATGTGACTACTGAGAGGTAATGCAAGGGATCGGACAGAACAGATGCAGTGTAAACTCATGCAGAGATGGGGTAGGATGAGATCAGCTGGGGATACCTCCCCCAGTTTGCCTAAGCAGAAGTATGGTGCCGAGCCATGGGAAGGGCATCTCCAGAAACGTCTGCAGAAACCAGCTCCCCTGGCGCCCTGGGCAGCCTCCCCCCACGCACACTTTCTGGCCTGATTGTTCCTTAGTTTATCTCTGACCTCCGTTGCAAACCAGGCTCACTCTGACAAGGCTTTGAAGTCTAGTGCCTGAGTCTCTCTCTCTGAGGCTGGGCCTAGCCCAGCTGGACACAGACTGAACACAGGGCAGAGGTTGGGGTGCACGTGTCCGGAAGCAGGACCAGGGAAGGCCCCAGAATGTGGGCTGCGGAGGTTGGTGGGGAAGCGAAGTGCTAGGAAAGAGGGGAGAAGGGCTGGTGCTGGCAGGAAGAGGGCAGGCGTGGTAACCAGGAGGGGTCAGAGACCTGCAGGGTGTGGAGACCAGGGGCTGGTGCTCAGGGCCTACCCCAGAGCCTGGTGATGGATATTTCTGGGCAATGCAGAAAGGCTAACACAAGGCAAGTGTTGAATCTACTGCCTAAGTGGCATGTCCTGACCTTCTTCAGGGATTCTCAAACTCTGAGCTTGCATCAGAATCACCTGGAGGGTATGTTAAAGCACGTAATACTAGAATCTGCCCCAGAGTGTCTGATTCGGCAGGTCCGGGGTGGGGCCCAGGATCTGCGTTTCTCCTCCTCCTCCTCCTCCTCCTCCTCCTCCTCCTCCTCCTCCTTCTTTTAAAGTTTACTTATTTATTTTGAGAGAGAGCATAATTGGGGGGATGGTGGCAGAGAGAGAGAATCCCAAGCAGGCTCTGCACTGTCCCTGGGGCTTAAGCTCACAGACCAAACTGTGAGATCATGATCTGAGTCCAAGAGTCGGATGCTTAACTGACCGAGCCACCCAGGTGTCCCTAGGATTTGCATTTCTAACTGTTCCTGGGTGATGCTGCTAGTCTGGGGACCACACTCTCAAATGACTGCCTAAAGTCCTTTGCCTCCCCACTCCCTGGGGAACAGGAAGAGCCAGAGCCAGGCTGCATACACTAAAGAAAGCAAAGGGGGCCTCAAAATTCATTTTATCAGGATTAACCATAGGAGTAGTAACATTTGTTGAGTTTTTATTGGGTCTGAGTCACTTTACCTACATTATCTTACTGAATCCTTATAAGGGATTAGTACTCCCGTTTTAGAGAAAGGTAAACTGAGACAGAGTTGCATCACCTCTGGCCAGTAGTAGAATTAGGGTTAGAAGACAGGCAGTCTGGCCCCAGAAGCCATGCGCTGTGTTATAGGTAAACAGCCTAGACCCTCAAGACAGGTAAACAGCCAAGACCGTGGAATCAGTTCAGAGACTAGAGAAACTCTTGTTCATGGAAGGGTCAGGGTAGGCCTCGGCATGCTCTGGAGCAGTGCTCCCTCTGCCCCCTGATGTTGCTGACCCAGGCCAGGGCCTCCCTGAGGCCAACCAAACTGGCCTGAATTGTGGGATAGACTAGTGGGGGAAATACAAGGGGGCGGGGTAAGCAGTGTGGAGGTCTGGATTACCCTTTCAACTGCTGCAGGCATGGCAGACTCCCCTGACAGGCCCTGCACCTCTCTGGGTCAAGCCTCTGCATTTGTATAATGAGGGAACTGGAGAGGGCCCCGTGTTACCCTAACACCTAGAGGGGCTTCACACAGAGGATAACCATTTTATACCTGGCCAGGTTCCTGGTCCCCCATGGGTCTCCTCCTGAAGCCAGGTTGACTCTACTCATGCTCAGGGGCCACATGCCTTAAAGGAAGTGGGGACTGAGGCCAGGCCTCAGACTCAGGCCTGACTGTCATAGAATGCCCCATGCATCCCACACTGTTGGACCCTGCCAGAGAAGAGAGCCAGCGTAGCTCTGGAGAGAACAATTCTCTGAGGAACAGGGATAGCATCTGATAGCATCGGGAGTGCTAAGATGTTGGCGTAGCTCCTTCCTTCCTTTTTTTTTTTTTTCTTTTAAAGCTGTTTCTGAACCTCCGTAGCCTATATTTTATTTTTCAGTTGAAGCACTCCTCCTGCCTCCTGCAATCTACTTGGCTGTATAATTCCTGGACTGAACATGTTCTCAATGGTGTGAGCATATAAATGCGTATCTGGGTGTGCACAGGGACCTGTGGACACATGTGGGTTGCTGTGTCTCTGCAGGCACAGGTGGTGTCATTGTGTGCCTGGGTGCACAGAGGCCTGGGTACACATGCGCAGGGGTCTGAGCGCATGCTGCCTCTCTGTGCTTCCCGGATGGGCACTGACTCCTAACTGTGAACAGATGTGCCTCGCAGGGCCAGGCAGGGATCGCAGCTGTTTGGCTGCCAGAAGGCGGCTAGCTCTGGGGCCCCAGAAAGGAGCCTGGAGCACCTTGACCCAGAAGAGGAACACCTTACCCTTGGTGCTGCTGCTGGCCAGGAGGCTGCCTCTCCCAGCCTGTGCTGCTGAGCATCGTGTGGGGGAGACAAGGCCGCCAAGCTGTTTATCAAGCCCTTTGAAATGGTTGGGGGCTGCTGGCCAGGCCAGCAGCTGGGGGGAGGGTGGGGATAAAGCAATGCTTTCTGGGCCTGACTTGGTGGTGACCTGGCCTCTTGCTCCTCATGCTTTTCTCTGGCCATTCAGTCTCCTATCCCCATGGTGCAGTTGCCTATGAAAGGAGGTTCCCTCCTTCTTCCAACCTATGGGGGAAGGAATAGTGGCTAGAGGATGGAGCGAGGAGGAGGAGAGGGGCAGGGAGGGCCTCTGCATCCCAGGGCAGGCATAAGAGGGAGGAAAGGATGGTCTTTCAAAAGCCTGGCTTTGCCTGTTCCCCTCTGTAGTTATGAAGCAGCCTTGATCTCTTCTTAACCTGAGAAAGACCTCTAAGACAAGACAGAAAGAGTGGGGAGGGCATCCACTAGAATATCCCTATGTTAACCAATTCTTCCATACCTGGTACCTGGCATAGCCCTTGGTACATAGCAGGCACTTACAAAATGTGTATGGACTATTTCATAAGTATTGCTGAATGAAGAGGGAAAGAGCTAGAAACTTAGGGGTAACAGCTGGTAGAGAAAAAGAAGATGAAGTAGCAGTCACAGAAATAACAGATAAGTAGGGAGCCTAGCTGGCTATGAGGTGCTACTCAGGGAGGTCAGTGATGAGAAGAGAGAGAGGGAGAGAAAGGGAAAGAGGTAAAGGAAGCAGCCAGCAGTGAAGGGGGGTGGGATATCCCCCCGAACATCCCCCAGCTGCAAAAGACTGGGGATCCAGGGCCCACCCCAACCCGTGCCCAAGTGCCAGCACCAGCAAGATCATTCCCAGCCAGCAAGCTTTGTCTCTGCTCTCCCTTGGCAGTGGGTAGCTTTGAGAATGGATGATGGGAACTTTGAGGCTGGTCTGGAGGTCTGGATTCTGTTTTGAAGGAGGGGGTGCAGATGCCTCCTCTGTAGCTTCAGAGAAGTGCATCAGGCCTGGTGGGGTGAGGGTGAAGTGGGACATGGGGCAGAGCGGCCATCAGGACACCAAGACCCTGCCTGCTCTTAGAAGGGAAGTGCTGTACTGAACAAGGTGCCTCATCGGTATTTCACTTTGTCCTTGTCATCACATGTCTGCCGTGGAGGTTCTGTCCACTCTGCGGCTAAAGAAACTGAGTCTGAGAGAGGCTAAGAGGTTTGTGGTAGGGGAGAGCAGGCAGGGACTGGGAAGGAAGGGACTCAGATGTGCTTGATGCCAGAACCCAGGGGTCAGGACAGGGCAGGAAAGCTTCTTGGAGGAGGTGGAATTTGATCAGCCAAGACTTCAGTGACAGTAAATTGCATTATCTGTAAGAACCAGTTGGAGAGAAGAAACCCCCTGTGTTTTCTTAGGAGAGATGTCCTGTCTCAGGGCTGCCACGGCTGCCACCCTGCATTAGGCTGCTCTGGGGGCCCCCTGCATAGAGCAGGGGAAATTAGAGCCAATCAAGGCGATTTCGAGGCAGCAGCTTCCTTCCCAGCAGCCCGTGGCCATGCCTGTTAACCAGCCTGCAGCCCCACTAGCCTGATACCGTGAGCAAATGGCCCCTAATGGGGACCAGACCTCCTCTGCCCTCCCACCTGCCTGCCTGTGTGTCAGCATGCCTATGTGTTGAGCTGAGAACGTTGCCCTTGGGGCCCCTGTGCTGCCTGCAGGCCCTAGGCCCCCTCACCCCTACTGGGCCAGAATGGGGTGGGGGAAGGAAGGGGCTAGAGCCTTGCATGTGGCCCCTACTCTGCAGGGATCAGGGCAGCTCCAGCCTGTGGGGTGGGCATGGCAGGGCTTTGCCCCAGGTAGTTGCAACCGGGTCATCTGTCCGCTCCGACCCCCATACCTTCCTCTGCCCAACAGAGGGTCCAAGAATTCCCTCCCCACTCTTTACTAAAGGGAACCCAGACAGGCTGGGTGCCAGAGCTGCTGGAGAGATTCTGTAATGCATGTTGCCCCTGTCCACATCCTCCTCTCAAACCCCATCTCCCTAGACTTGACTTGAGTCTTTATCAGCCCTTACCTGGGATTCTTGGACTCACTCTTTATGGGTATTCTTGCTTCTGATCCCTCTGCCTCCTGGCTCCCTTCCACCCTGCCATTGTCAGGAGACTTTCTAAAATACATTTGATGGTATTACTTTCCTGCTTTACCATCCTCTGTGGCTCCCTGCTGCCTACGGGGGGAAAGACAAAGTTCTGAACTGAGAGGGCCTCTCCTGGGGCCCTGTCTTGCCCACTTCCCAAGCCTCCTGTCTTGAATGATCTGGGACTAGGGTGAGGGGAATGAGGCACTCACCTCCAGTGCAAAATATAAGGGGGCATGCCCCAAAATGCAGTAATCGAGGTAAATAATGTCTTAATGCTGTCTGTTTTGGAATCAAAATTAATGCAAAAATTCCGTGGTAAAATACCAAAATTTTGAACGAAGACATGAACCAACAGGGCGAGGGTTAGTGACAGAAGTGGTGAGTTGTGCAAGGCAGGGTCAGATGCAGCCTTTATGTAGGCCTGGTGCTGGCCCTGTATCTGGATGCGTCCCCCTTATTCCCCACCACCCAACTGGGCCCAAGGAACTGCTCAGAATCCCCCAAGCACCACTTTACTGTGCTGTTCTCTCTTCCCAGAATTCTCTCCTGTCTTCCTTCTTTGTTCTTTACCTGGATCCTTTAGAATGACTCTGAAATTCAGCTCTGGCCGTCCCTCCCCTGTCCCCAGGCCAGATTAGGAGACCTTCTTTGTCTCCTCCACCCCAGCCACCACTGCCAGCATTTGGCCTCTGCTCCTTCAGAGCGGAATGTTGACTCTCTCATCTCTGCATTCTTAAAGCCCATCGTGGGGGCTGACGCAGATTACGCTTTGATCGTCTCTGGCTGACCCATGAATGAATGGACAAATGAAAGAATAACAGGGCTCTGGGTCACATGCCATTTCAACTAAAACTTTAATGACCAAAACCAAACAACACCCTTGAAGTTCCTCAGACCCAGATGGGTCCGTGTGCTGCCAGCACCTAGAATGAGTGGTGCAGCGTTTTGGTCCAGTAGAGATTCTAACGGTCTCTGAAACTCTCGGCAATGGAATTTGACCTATACTTTTTAAAAACAATTTTTTTCATGAATAAAGCCCTTCAACTAAAAGATAACATAGGAAGAGGGAGACTGTGCAGGCCAATCCTTTCCAAATAAGGCAAAACCCAACTTCCCTTTATTTTTAGCAATGGTTTTCTCAACTGCAAGAAGGCACGATTCCATGAACCAGCCTTGCATTTTGGTCCAATAAACCCACCAACTTCCAGAAAAGTTTCAACAACTCCTAAAGATTCGAATGTGCATGATAAACCAATCACCCCTTTTAGAGATGGGGCCCCCAGACAGAGCTGGAAACATGAGTTGGGGCCCAGTTGCCCTGTCCCTAAGATAGCTCCCCCAGCCGGGCTGGACAGTGAGGCCTCCCGAACAAGCCTAGCTTCGCTGCACTGGGGCAGCCCCAGCCCCTCTCCTCAGGCTCCTGGAGAAATTCAGTTTTGCATTTCTCTGAAGTTTGGGGGACCTGACACCAGAACATCTTGAAAAGTCACATTTTCTGGAAAACCTCACCGAACACTAAGGAAAAAGGTTGTCCATTAACTTCATGGAGACCCACGGAGAGCCCAGCCCATAGCACAGGAGCTGCAGGAAGTCAAAGCACCTCACTGTTACTGTCCATACCCCACTGTCCTCATCCCAACAGGATGGCTGGAGAGAAATGCCTGGGTCCTCCTCTGGTCAAGTCAGGAGCGCTCAGTGCCTATTGACTCATCTGGAAAATGGGGATAATGTCAGGATGAGCTAATCAATGAGAAAGCCAGAAAGCCTGCTGTCTTGCCATCTCTGTTTCCAATATGATTTTTATGGCCTCCAAGATGGTGTCTCCTTGTAATCTTTCTCTGCAGCAGGCTTGTTTTTCTCCCCAAATTCCTCCGCGTTTGGCTAAGAACAATCCGTTTTTCCTACATTTGTCAAGTTGCTCAAAATTTCTAATGCTCATTCATGTTCTTTCCAAGGATTAGCAGAACACCCCTTGCTTGTCTTTCACCACACTCCCTCTGCACGTGGGGTAAAAATTATACTTGAGTAGAACCCTGGCTATCGATGCCCATAAAATGGAGACTTTGGCGAGACTTGCTTGCATGGGGCAAAGTGGGAATGAGGCTGCAAAGCAGGCCTGAGCATCTTTAATGACGTGCAGAAAGAGAGGGGCCTCTGCCTGCATGGGCAGATGTGCACAGCTGTTAATGGAGAAGCCCCTAATACTGCGGCCAGCGCAGAGTAACGGATACCCTCAAATGCTTCCTAGTGGAGTTAAGAATTTTTTGTTGATCGTGCCTTTGAACTAAGGTCATTTAAGTATACAACAGATGTTCCTCTGAGGGAAACAGACTTATAAAGTCAGGAACACAGAAGGGACCTAATGGTTTACTGGGGGTGGCGCATTAAGTTCATAGCGGTTTAACTCCTTTCAATGTTAAACAAAACAATGACGCAATTTTATGCACAATAAAAACCTGTCAAAACAATCATCCTGGGCAGTGGAGGTCCTTTCAGTCATTCTTCTTCTAAAGATGAACCGAGGGCACAAGTGACAGACATTTCTGGCTTCTCTGTGTGGTTAAAGCAGTCGGTGTGGCAACCTCAGAGATTCAAGGCTGAATCATCCAGGATGGTCAGAGACTGGACCTTGGGAGTAGAGGAAAGGGGCAGGCCGAAAATTAAAAGGTCTTGCTAGCCTTCCCCAGGTACAATCACCAGTCACCTGGGAGACAAAGTTGGTGGGGAACTGGGCAAATCCCACTCCCATATCTGCCTTCATATGCCACAACCACCATTAGAACCTTATCGGTCAGATCACAAATATTTTTGAGCGCCTGGTAAGCATCAGGCACATCCACTGAAGTTCAGCATTGACCCCTTCAGGGTCTTCCATGGAAATGTGGTTCTCTCTGGGGGGAAACCTGGAGCAGAGCAAAAGGGGACTGGATTTGAATTCAGATCTGAGTCTGTAATCCTAGTCCTGGCATTTTTTAGCTGTGTGACCTTGGGCAAGTCGCCTAACCTCTCTGAACTTTTATGTCCCATTTACAAAATGGAGGTGGTCATTCTCCCATCACAAGGTTATTATCAGGTTTGAGTGAAATAAATGCATGAAAATTCCCAGGCTGCTTCCTGGAGCAGAGTGGATATTAAATTTTCCTTCTCAAGGAAGAGGTAGGCAGTGTCTTCAGAGGGCTTATAGTTTAGATGGGTAGACAAACTCCACGTGCATAAAAGGCATTGGTTCTGCCGGGCCTTAACACTGGTCCTCTAGAAGCCAAGCAGAAGGCAGGCCACTTGGACTGGGAGACAGGGAGACAGGGATGGGTCACTGGACGCATAGGTCTTGAGCGGGGGCTGGTAGACAGTGGAAAGAAGAGAGGTCATTTCAGTCAGGCAGAGCCCAGCGAGTATAGGTGCACTAGAAACCCTGAAGGCATGCTGGAGGCCCACAGTGAGGCTGCTGGTCTGGCTGAAGTATATGGTTCAGTGGATAACTGGTGGCAATTAAGGTTGCCAGGGATATGGGGTACGGGTTACGAAGGGCTTTGAATGCCAAGCTTGGCGCTTTCTGGAGGCAGCCCAGACCACTGTGGCTCTTTGAACTAATGAACACTAATAACATTTGTATCTCAAGATTTGTCTCGTGCATGAATGGGAGGAACCTGGCACACTCCCATCTCTCCTGTGTCCATAGCAGACATTGCTAATCAATCTCAGCCTGGAGCTGCTATAGCAGTGTCTGGGGATGAAGGTATGCCCTGGGTGAGTTTGTTCAGTTACTTGAGAACATGGGGAGAAAGGGTTCTCTGTGAGTGTACAGTGATCTTCATCTTTGCTGCTCCAGGGACCAGATTCTGGATCTGGAACCTTCTCACCAGTTTCCTGGCTCCTCTGTGTTCACTGTCCTGAGCAGTCTCTGGTGCCCCCTGTTGGATCCCAGATCAGAGTGTCACAACTGCAGCTGCAGCTGGCGGCCAGCCGCAGAGCCCTGGCCTACAGGGAGAGGGGCTGGGGCTGGCAGCCTGGCCCCGGGACCCCTGGGTCTGAGGTTCAGCAGTAAGCGGTGAGTTGTGGTTTCCCACCTGCACCGTCTGTGGCAACAATGCACATCGAAAATGTCTGACTGTTTGGGCAGGAGCTTGGCAGGCTTGGCCTCACTTTGGAAGGGGGGTGGAATTTTCCCCAAATGACAAACCATTTAAATCTTTCAGGACTTTCTGCCGTTACCAAGGTGCCAGAAATAGAAGGCAAGTCTGCTTCACATTGTTGTAATTTCCTTCTTGATTTGCATTTAGAGCCAGTTTTGATCTACAGAGATGGCAGCTCCCAGGGCTGAGTCCTGCCTCTGTAGGAAAGGGAGAAGCGGGGAGGCTGCTAGAGAGGAGAGGCCACCCTTCTGCCGGCCAGGGCCCCCCGGCATCTGTGTGGGGCTGCCACCATCCCACCCGGCCGCTTCACATGGGAAGGACAGCTCCCTTCTGCTCCCCTAGAGAAGCCTCCAGCTGCGGGGGGGAGTGTGAATGGCTGGTTTCACTCCTCCCTGAGTGTGGCACCTCTGGCCACACTCCAGCCACCCTCTTCACCCCCGTGGTCACTGTCTTCTCTCCTAGAAGACTGGAGCAGCCTCCTCAGTGGTCTCCCTGCCTCCTCTCTCGGTGTCCTCCCTCCCTGCTCCACCATTTCATATGGCAGGCAGGTTGGTCTGTTTGAAAAGCAATACTGGTAATAGCAGAGACTGATCTAGATGCTCTTCTAGGTGCTTTGCACACAGTAACCCAGGGGGGGTGGCGTGATCACTTTCCTCATGCCCATTTTATAGATAAGGAAACTGAGTCACAGATGTTTAACAACTCACTTGGGACTCCACAGCTACCAGTGGAAGAGCCAGGACCAGAACCCAGCATCTCTGGGTCTGGAGCCCATGCACCGTGTCCTCTGGGCTCTGCTGATGCCACGACTCTGCTTAAAGCTGATCTCTGGCTTCCCCTTGAGCTCAGAATGATGGCCAGCCCTTGCCAGCCCCTGCAGGATCTGCCCAGGGGCCCTCCTTTGATCTCTCTCAGGCCATTTCCCTTTGCTTATTCTATTCTGGTTGGTCTGGAAGAGGGTTCCTGGATAAAATAGAAAATGCCCAGTTAAATTTCAACTTCCGAGAAATCACGACTACTTTTTCAGTAGAGGTATATATATCCCATACAATGTTTGGGATATATTTATACTAGAGAAGTATTTGTTGTTGTCTGAAATTCAGATTTAGCATTTGTGGGTGTGTACACGTGTGTGCATGTTTGCACTTGGGCCCTGAAATCTTGCAACTGTAGCTTGGGCTTTTCCTGTTTCTCCACTTGCTGAATGTGCGCCACCTCAGGGCCTTTGCTTCGTTCGCTTTTCCCTCAGCTCAGCTGCTTCTTCCTGGTCCTTCATGTGTCAGCTTGGGTGTCACCTCCTCAGGGAGGCCTTCCCTGACCACCAGTCTAAAGCAGGACTCCCTCTTATTCTGGTTCAGAGCATCTTCTTCCCTCCCCACGATTTGAAATTACACGCATAACCTTCATCAAGCCTGCCTTCCCGCCTGGGCTGTGGGCTCCCCAGGAAAGGGACGATACCCCATGCCAGCAGCAGCCGGGCCAACCACACTTGTTGTATCAGTAAACAGCCCTGCTTGCACCCATGTTGGTCCTCCTCTGGAAGCCCTCTATCTCTCTTCACCCCATTCCCTACCTGTCCTTTTAATTTGGTTGATTCACTTACTGTCCTTTTAATTTGGTCGATTCGCTATTGTTGATGAGCCTCGGGGTGTCTGGAGCTGGACTGGATGGGTCCTCAGGAGCTCAGTTCTTGCCCACAGGGAGCTCACGAAAGTGAAGGAGACACATGGGGACAGTGAGTCCTGGTGCAGAGTGCTAAGTGCAGAAAGGTTGGCCTGGGTGATGTGTTGTCAGGGGGGTGCCCTCCTGGAAGGCTCCTGTGCTGACTGCCCTCCCCCTTCCCCTGGGAAGAGCCAGTCCTCCTGGCCCTGGCCCTGGCCCTGGCCCTGGCCCTGGCCCAGGAGAGGGAGCCCTGGTGGCTCCCCTGCCATGCTTCTCAAGGGCAGAGGCCCTGCTTGCTCCTGTCCTCCCCAGCTCCTCCTAACAGCTTGAATCAGGGCAAGTTTGTCTATACCTTAGAATGCTTTGGGCTGCAAGGGACAGAACCTGTGAGTCAAACTACTTTAGTCAATAAGGAGATGTCTTGTTTCACACTACAAGGAAGCCCAGGGGCAGGGTGGACAGATCCTACAGCTCAGTGATGGTATCAGGGACCCGGGTCTCCATGCCCCTCTGCTCATTTGTCCTCAGTGTGAGTGCTGTGCTAAGGGCGGTTCCCTGAGACCAAGGTGGCCACCACTGGCACTCAGGTCTGTGTGCTACTCTGTTCTCACCCAGAAGGAGAGTGAGAGAAGCGACCAGCCATGGCACATGTGTCCCTATCCTCAGTTTCACAGGGACAGCGGCACACCCTGGACCATGGGCAGGTACCAGGGAAGTTCCTTGTTCTTATTAGCGTAGGGCAGAGGTTTCCAAACTTCCTCAGTGACAGCACGCTTAGTGCCTCCGACATTTTCATGGCATCCTAGGCCAAAAGAAACATCTGACAGCTCTCCTTATTAATTACCTAGGTACAGACTAGGCACAAAATTAGTAGTAATTTGAAAAAACTAAGACACATAATGGAAAAAAATCATCTTTTATATCATTCTTAAGTAACCACAGGTATTTATTAAAGGGATGTATGTGTCTGTTGGGCACTGCACAGTTTCTCCAACCTGGGAGTTAGACTGCACATGCCATCCTTTTTTCCTAATTACATTGATTTTTTTTTTTTTTGCAGTACTTGCTTTTTATGATAGCAACACTGAAAACTTGACGTTACAAAGATATGGGGTCATTAATGTTAAAACTGCGAAGTACCTTGAGCTAGTAGTTTTCGTGATTCTGACAGATGTCACTGTGTTTCCCTCAAAAAATTAAAACACCACCCTGTGCTATGGTGAATTTAGTGACGCACCTTGGGGCACGTTAGTGTGTGGTTTGGGAACCATGGGCTCAGGGTAATTATTCTGCCTCCATGAAGCCGGCCTGAGGGAGATAAATATCTGAACAAAATTAGGGCTCTGTTTTGAAAGAGAAAGAGAGGGAGTAAGTGCCAAATAGGTAACAGAATCCACTGAAGTGGATGTTATGATTGTTGCCTGAATGTTGGATTTCAAGCCATCAAGGAAAGAGAAATACCTTCTAGCAGCTACTTTGTGATGCTCCCCATGGCAGATTCTTAATTCCTATTACATAGAGTCATTTCGCTTGGTTCCAGTAGGTGACTTTGCTCAACACATTGGTAACTGGCTCAGGGATTCTTCACCTCTTTTGTGACAGGCTGATGAAGCCTCTGAGCCCTTCTCAGAAAAATGAAATGTTAGTAGACTTATGCTCACATGCTGCTTGGCCCCTAATTCACTTTGTCAATTTGGGCACATTTTCTGCCTGCTCTCAACCTCAGTTTCTGGTTGAGATCTGTGAAATGCCAATAGTCACTCCCATGCAGTCTCCCCCATGAGAACATCTTGTCCTGGAATCAGGGGTTCCTATTGCCGCTGGGCAAAACTGGGGTGCTAAGGACACCTGTTGACTAGAGCTGTGACTGCTTCCTCGTGAGAGCCTAGGCATCCCCCGAGCCAACTAGCCATTCATCTTGGAAGGTTCTGGCTTGGCCCCAGCGGCTGGCCCCTGGTAACAGGGCACATTTCTGATCACGACTCTTTATATCCATCCTTGGCCCAGAGAGAGGATTCTGTCCTGATCTCACTGCCACCCTCCACCACCTGGAGTTAGGGATCTGGCTCCTGGCTCACCAAAGCCCTGAGGAAATGTCTGCACGCTGAGTCAGTGAGGCCTTCCCTGAGCCCCCAGGTACAGTTTCTCTTGGCTACTACACAGGCTTATCAGAATGCAGCGTCCTTGTTCCCCCGCGAGTGAGTGAAGACAATCTCTTTCCGGAGATTATGTTCCCAAGCCTCTGTGCAGCCCAGGGCTTTGATAACCACCTGGCGGAGTGGCCTTCAACTCCCCTCCCGGGGAAGCGTCGTGTTTCGTGTTTCGTGTTTTGGAGCTGCCTGTCTGAGGGGCGCTGCACAGCCAGACCTCGGGGTCAGACGTCAGATGAGTGAGTGCCGGCCACTGCCTGGGCTAGACAGAGACAAGGTTAGGCAACTGCCAGATAACTCGTGCCACCGTGGGCTGGGAGCATTTGCTCTCTCTCCTTGCTGGATGTGTCAACCTTAGAGGCCCTCCTTTGATTGTGTTGCAATCAATGTGTTTGTAGTCCACACAAAGCAAATGTGATCGATCTGTCAGACCTTTGTGTCAGGCACCATTTTACAATGTTTCGATATATAATTACATTTAATCCTCATGATGACATGATATAGGTAATGTAATTTCCTTCATTCCCATTTTGCAGATTATAGGATCGAGACAGGCAAGTTAAATAACTTTCCATGATCATCCTACTGGCAAGTGGCAAGGGTAGGATATGAGCTGAGGCAATTTGACACCCTGGTCCAGGTCCTTACCTCCAATACCACCAGCCTATGCCCGCCGGCTGGGGCCCTTGGGGACCATCCAGTTCAGGTGCCCTGCCTGACCGATGAAGACCCTGAGGCCTGAGTTCACCCGACTCCCTGGTGACAGAGATTGTGAGACCTGGTCTTCTAATCTCTTTGGCCCAGAGCTCTTTCCAAAGATGTTTAAAGTTTTTTTTTTTTTTTTAATTTTGTGGGGAAGGTGGCCTTTGGGGGGTGGAGATGGGGGAATGTTTGGTGCCTGCAACCCCAGAATTGATAGTGGTGTCAAGATAACTGGATTCAGAGCAGCAAGGTCTGCGGTTGAGGGCTCTATCACTGGCAACGAGCACAGGGTGTTGAATTCCCTGTTTATCAAGTGTAAACCAGTTCAGTCCTCCCAGAGAAGATTGGGTAATAAAGTCCAAGAACCCTAAAAATGTCCCCTACGCTTTACCCAATGGTGTCATTTCTAAGAATCTGCCCCAGGGAGGTCTTTTGAAATACAGGCAGAGCTTTGCATGCCATTCCTTTTGCAAAACCACAAAACAAATGAACTAGGGGAATGCTCATATAAACTGTGCCTCAGTCCAGTGAAGAAGACTATGCAGCCTTTAAAAATGATGTTGACAAAGAGAGTTTGATGAAACCAGAAAAATCCTGCTGATTTAAAATTGAGCCAAAGGTAGGGGGAGGGGAAGATGGGCACAGAATGACAGAATGATAAATAGTGTTCTCAGTTATTTGGGGGAGAAATGAATGAAGGGAAAAAAGACTGGAAGGAAAAGTCCTGTAATGTTGATTGCTCCTCTCTGAAATTTTCTGTTTGTACAGTTTTCTGCAGATTTAGCTCTACTTGTGTAGTTGGAAAAAACCGACCAACCAGCCTTAACAATAAATAGAAGTGAATATTCCTGGGGCTGGTGCCTCTCCAGACCGGGAGGGTAAGGGCTGCCCCCGCCTGCTCCACTCCTACACGGCCAGTGGGAGAGGTGCGCTCAGGGACTGTCAAAAGCACCATGTTGAACTGACCTGGAAGATTCGCTGCCTCAAGGTGGGCGGGGGAGAGGATAGTGCTCCAACTCACGCCCACTGGAGGGAGGAGTATGTGTACATGGGTGGGTCAGGGTGGCTCCTTCATGCAGCCAGCTGAGCCGACTTTGCCTGTTCCTTGGGGAGAGCCCAGGAAGGAGCAGGCCCACTGAGAGGGCGACCCAGCCTGCCAAGAGCTGACCTGTAGTTGGGCTTCCCTTCATCCCTTCTGCAAAGCTAAACATAATCTCTGTTGCCATGGAAAGTGCAAAGCTTTGAGTGGGTGGGAAGAAGCAAAGCCTCTAGGTCAGAAGCATCCTGAGTTCCGGTCTGGTTTGAAGTCCAGAGACATGGCTGGAGAGTCATGGGAAACCTCCTAAATGGTCCAGGACACCCAGAAGGGTCCAAAGCTCTGGGCTGGGGTGAGTCCACCGAATCCAAGCCACAACTCCCCGCTCCCTGCACACCTACCTCCTGTGGAACTGAGGGTCCAAATGGCTCTCCCCACTCCTCACCCCCACCCCACCACCCCCACCCAAGCAGGCTACTGGCTTGGTGAGTGAGTAGACAAAGGCTACACATAGGAGATTGTGCCCCCAGCAGAGTGGACTCCAAAAGGCCCTGCCGCATCATTAATTGTATCTTCTGTCTGTTGAGTGTCTGCTCTGCTGTGGTGCGCCCTGCCCTGGGAGCTACTCAGATGTCTACACAGAGGTCAGTTAGATGAACAGCTGGAGGAGCCTGGGACCTGCCCCAGCCCTTGGTCTGCTGCCTGGGGGACTAACTATGAACAGCAGGGAAGGGTGGGGAGAAGGAAGTGGCCTCCAGAAGAGCCACAGGGTTCTGAGGAAGGTCCCCAAGGAGCCAGTGAAGTGACTCTCCACGTGGCAGTGTTGACAGGCTCCACTGGGTGGAAACCTGAGCTTTCCATGGCTCTCCTCTATTCATGTGATTCCTGTGTTCTGCTCATTCCTGAGCCTTCTCTCCACCCACCCACAGACTCGTGGGCCAGAGAGGTGTCTCCGGCCCTGGCGCTGTGCAGATGTGCGCACGTGGGCCCCACACTGCTCCCCACTCACCCTGGCTTCCTTGGTCTCCACGCTGGAGTCTGACTCACCCCCCACCCTGGGAGCAGTCTCAGGTTTCCTTTGCTGGATCTCGGCAGGACTTCTCTCACTTCTCTCTCTGTGGTGGCTGGACTGGCCCGCTAAGCTATGCCTGGCATGTGTGTGGTCACGGGACAGTTACAGAGTTACTTGGTGCTGGTTATTTTGGTTTGGGGTTGTGTTTGTTACTGTTTCTTAATACTGCTTAGATCAGACAGAGATGTGGTTCTGTAAAAAAAAGTAAGGACTCTTGGCTATGAGTGGCAAGAAAACTCACAGTGCAGGGATTCAGTCCTTCCAGCTGTTTTATTACAGAAGCTACTATTTATTGAGGGCTTACTGTGTGCTCTGCCCCACCTCATCACGTTGCCCCTAATTCTCACAACAGCCCTATGAAGTAGGTATTTTGGGATCATTCATTCACTCCACAACTCTTGGACTAGTCATTACCGTCCTCCAGGTGTTCTTACCACCCATATTGTAAGGTGCAGTGACCTAGACTCAGAAGGGCTCAGGAACTTGCTGAGGCACTCAAGGCAAGGAGTGAAGGGAGGTGAGGGAGGTCTGGGGGGAGGGGGCCCAGATCTAGAGAGGGCTGTGTGTGTCAGGCAAGAGAGTTTGGGTATTGCTGCTGAGAATGGGACCCTCAGGAACGTGACTTAGAACAAGCAGGTGTGTGTGTGTGTGTGTGTGTGTGTGTGTGTGTATGATGATTTATTGAGAAAGGACCTCATGCTGGAGAAGACAGGAGCACTGATTGATGAGCTTGGAGTCAGCTGGAGATGAGCCTCATTCATTTTGCAGGTTTCCCAGACTTTTATTGAACACAGCAAACACAAAAGGAAGAGCTGACCACATGGGAACTGAGGCCGAATTTGACATCATGAAATTTATTTTATTAGATTTGGATTTTCTAAAAGGCTCCCTGTAAGGCTCAGGATTACTCCCAGCTCCCATTTTCATCCAGAGTTCTTTGTGGACACTCACCCTGTGCTTGGGCCTGGGTTAGCTGCTCCTAGAAGGGAGGGAGATGGAAGGAGCAGGTATGAAGCCCACACACAGGGAGTTACAGCCCAGGTGGAGGTGACAAGACCAGTACCTGTTTCTCTGCACCATGGGCTGGAGAGCTCACAGGTGACTCCATGGAGGAGGTGGCCCCTGAGTTGGGCCTTAAGAGGAGGGTAGGGGCTGGATTGGTGAGACAGAGGGAAAGACATGCAGGTGGAAAGCACAGCATGACTAACGGAGGAAACAGTTTCGAGCATGATTGTTGCAGGCCAGGGCCTAACGTGAATGCAGCGGAGGGGGACGTGTGTTGTTTTATTCTTTCCAGGTCTGTTGAGATGTGATTGACAGACAGCCCTGTGTAAGGTTAGAGTGTATAACATAACGACTTGACTTACATATATTGTGAAATTATTACCACAATAAATTTAGTTAACGTTCATCACTCATATAGATACAAAAGAAAAAATAAAAGAAAAAGGTTTTTGCTTTGTGATGAGATTTCTTAAGATCTACTCTCTGGCCAATTTTCAAACATGCCATACAGCAGTGTTAGCTCTGGTGACCTTGTAGTGTATTATCACCCTCGTTCTTATTTATCTTCTAACTGGAAGTTGCTCCCTTTTGACCACCTTCCTGCAATGCCCCCTCCCACTGCTCCTGCCTCTGGTAGCCACAAATCAGATCTCCTTTTCCATGACTTTGATTGTTTTCTTTTTTTCAGATTCAACATGTAAGTGAGATCATACAGTATTTGTCTTTTTCTATTTCACTTAGTGTGATACCCTCTAAGTCCACTCATGTTGTTGCAAATGGTATTTTTTATGGCTGAATAATATACCATAGTATATATCTGCCTCAACTTCGTTATCCATTTGTCTATAGACACTTAGTTGTTTCTGTATTTTAGCTGTTGTAAATACTACCGTTGTAAACACGGGGGCGGGGGTGGGGTGGGGACGGGTATCTCTTCGACATAGTGATTTCGCTTCCTTTGGATATATTCCCAGAAGTGGAATAGCTGAGTCATATGGTAGTTCTATTTGTAAATTTTTGAGGAGCCTCCATACTGTTTTCCACAGTGGCTGCACCAGTTTACATTCCCACCAACAGTGCATGAGGTTCCCTCTTACCCACATCTTCGCCACTACTTGTTATCTCTTGTCTCTTTCGTGGCAGCTGTTCTGACAGGCATGAGGTGACATCTCATTGTGGTTTCGATTTACATTTTCCTAATGACTAGTGGTGCTGAGCACCTTTTCATGTACCCATTGGCCATTCGTATATCTTTTTTTGAAAAATGTCCTTTCAGTTCTTTCCCCCTTTAAAAAAACTAGTTATTTGGAATGTGTGTTCTTTGAAAGCTTTAATCTAAAATGTTCCTGCTGAGAAGGAAAAGCAGAGTCCCAGGTCCCATCTGGAGAGTGGAAACAACCTGTCTTGGATTTCCTGCTACCCACTCCCACCTGGAAAATAATACCTGGAATCCCTTTCTGGTGAAATTCCCATGCTCTTCCAATTATCTGCAGAGATTAAGAGGTGGTATGACATGGTAGCTATGAGATCAGCCTCCATATTAGAGAGACTTGGGTTCTAGTCCTGGCTGAGCCACTTCTCAGTGCTGTGATCTTAGGCATATTGTTTAGACTCTCTGTGTCTTGTGTTACTCAGCTATTTAAAGGAGATAATGAGAATTTCTATTTCATTCAATTGTGAGGATCAAATGAAATATAACACCAGAAGTTCCAGTGTATCTGTGGTTCAAGGAAGCCCAGACCAGGAGCCAAAAGTAACTTAAAAAGTATTTCAGTCTTCATGGCATGTCTTGAAGGACCTCGTGGGGGATCCATTCTGTAACTCACCAGAGTGATTCCCAAAGTCACTCTCCTTTTCTCTTCAATTCTCCTGCACCTGCCACAAAAATCCTCACTCACCAAAGGGCTTTTCTGTTCTTTCCCTAGTGATTAGCTGAATTGCATCATAATATGGCAAGTGATGGGAGCTTGTGAGTGCTGATACATCCATCTTTTTGCTTTGCTACAGAAATAGTACTTACAAAGCACTACTCACAGAGCCTGGCTCTTTAAGGCCTCAGTGCATTCTGTTATTAATAGGAAACACTGTGAATGCACATAGTAATTGTTCAAAACTTGGAGCTCAAAAATATAATCAGTACAAATAGTACGTTGTCTCTTAAGAATATTGAATAACTGAAAACAGCCATTTAAACCTTGGAAACTTTAAAAAAATTTTTTTAATGTTTATTTATTTTTGAGAGAGAGAGAGAGAGAGAGAGAGAGTGAGAGAAAGACACAGTGAGCAGGGGAAAGGTAGAGAGAGAGAGGGAGACACAGAATCTTAATCAGGCTCCAGGCTCTGAGCTGTCAACACAGAGTCCAACACGGGGCTCTAACTCATGAACTGTGAGATCATGACCTGAGCCTAAGTTGGACACTTAACCGACTGAACCACCCAGGCGCCCTTGAAAGCTTTTTAAAAGTAACTCCCCTAGGGTCGCCTGGGTGGCTCAGTCGGTTGGGCGTCCGACTTCAGCTCAGGTCATGATCTCGCGGTCCGTGAGTTCGAGCCCCGCGTCGGGCTCTGTGCCAACAGCTCGGAGCCTGGAGCCTGTTTCAGATTCTGTGTCTCCCTCTCTCTCTGATCCTCCCCTGTTCATGCTCTGTCTCTCTCTGTCTCAAAAATAAATAAACGTTAAAAAAAAAATAAAAAAAAAATAAAAGTAACTCCCCTAAAGTTTTCGTTCCATAGATCTGTATCCTGAAATAGTGTCTGTGGATCAGTAAGGGAGATTACCTCCCCTGGCCTGCTTCCGTAGCCTTTCTAGTTGCCTTTGCCACTCCTTGTGCCCAGACCAGGGAGCACTGCTAAAACTCCAGGGGCAATTCAGGGAGCTCTGTAGCTGGAAGGGATTCCAGGGCCCCTTGGCCTCCAAAACAGGAGGGGCCACCAGAAAGGAATTCCAAGTGGGAGTGGGTGGGCAAGCAATCCAAGTGACTTGCCACTTGTATTTATTGGAGTTGGCTGAGTCTTAACTGAGAAGAATTGTCGGAGAACAGAGGAGAGGTGGACAGTACAGAACAAGAGTTGTTCGTTCGTTCGTTCGTTCGTTCATTCATTCATTCATTCACCAGCCCTTCATTGAGTGCCTGCTGGTAACTGATTGTGGCAGACCATATTTCCCAAAGATAGCCACACATTTATGTTTATTCCACCCCACATGCTTTTCTTGCAGTGTGACTGTCACTCTTTCCACTGAGAAGTGGGGACCTATGTTTATTCCGCTTCAGTCTGGAAGGGTGTGTGTGGCTACCTTGATCAACAGAGTAGAGCAAAGGTAATGCCGTATGACTTGTAGTTTTAGGTCATAAAAATGATACGTATTCCTCTTGTGTTTGTCTGTCTGACTCTCTCTCTCTTCTTGGATGCTTGCCCTTGGCACCCAACCACCCAGGGGAAGCCTAGGCCACATGGAGGGGCCCATTTAGTGCTTGGTCAATAGGCAACATCAACCACCAGCCATTGTGACTGGCCCATCAGCTGGTTCTAGACTCTGGCTAAGGCCTTAGATGCTGTGGGCATGATGTCCCTGCTGTGGTGAATTCCTGACCTCTGGGAATGTTGGACCCAATAACTGTTGTTGTTTTGAGTCACTGATTTTTGGGAGAGTTTGTTATGTAGGGTCTGCTGGGCCCACTTTCAGGGTCTCTGGGGGGGATCTCTAAGTTAACAGAAAGTGACTCTCTTGCTTGATAAGGCGGGATAGAGGGAAGCCTCAAGGAAGTACGTCAAACTCCCCTGGGGCAGTAGGGGTGAGGGCTTAGAAAGGCTTTTTGGAAGAGGTGACACTTCAGCTTGGTCTGGAAGGGCAGGTAAGAGTTAGCCAGGGGGAGGATGGAAAATGGGGAAGATTGTGGGAGGAGCCTGGACTAGGGGCCCAATCCCTGGGAAATCGCTGTCAGGGAGTTACCTGGCTTTTCTCACTCCACATGAGTGACTGGTCTCTCAAAGAACTGACCGTAGTGTGGGGCCTCACATCTGGCACAGCCCTTGACATCTGCCCAGGGCACATCAGGACTGTGGCTCCAAAACCCTGTCCTCAGTTAGGCTCTGGGCCCTGGCAAGGTGTGAGGCAAGTGGCCCCACAGACAATAGCAGGGACTTCTCTGAGAGCATACCTTTCCTCCTGGGTCTCTCAGTCTTACCTCAGTCATCTTCTTACCTCCTCCAGGGTCTGGGCCACCTTCGGAAGGGACTGGAAACTAGTGGTGGTGGGGAGGTCAGCAGCCACCGCCAGGGCAGGGGACTAGCACTGGACAATTTCAAAATGGTGCCCTACGCAGGGGGGCAAGCTGTTTTTAATATGAATCATAGCACCATCAGTGATCTTACTTCTTCAGATGTTCCCAGCCACTCCTTGCAGTCTAGCCATACTGCATGAACTACCCTCCTCTGAACATAGCTTCACCCCAGTTTTCCTGGGTTTTAGCCTGGGCTCTGCCTAATGCCAGAGATGTCGTTCCTGCCATTTTCACCTAATCCCTCACCTCAGGCATCCCCTCCTGACTCCTCAGGACTCCACAGCCCTCTATGGCACACCCTTGAGAGTTGGTGATGCCCTGGCCTGTTTACCTGTGTGCCTCCCTGACTAGGCTTAGGACAGTGGGGTATTAGAGTAGGTGGGGTTGGTGTGTTTGTGCATTTGTGTGTCTGTTGTAAGTATCCTGTGGTTTGTGTCTTTGTGTCCTATCTAGGTACATGTGCTTGCATATGTCTGTGGCTGAGTGTCCATGTGTGTCTAATCCTGGATGTGTCCATGTGTATCTTCTGTGACTGCGTGACTGTGTGTGTTGCGTGCCTGTGTGGGGGTGCTCCCTCTGGGCTGAGAGTGGGGGGTAGAGACAGTCACCAGTCAGGAGCCCGCCAGCTATGTCTTCACGGAACCTCTCGCCTGCCAGCCTCCCAGGACAGCCAGCCCAGCCCAGCAAGACACTCTGTCCCCTCTTTTCCAAGTTAAGACATGTGACACAGACACAGCCCGTGGCACTGCCCACCCTCCATCCCCCCTGCCTGGGTGGTGTGCGTGTAGACACGGCCAGCATCTCCCTGGTCTCTGTGCTGCTCAGTAAGGAATGGATTATAATTCCTGGGAAGGCTGCATCTGCAACCAACTTGAGGGAAATAATTGTTGAGTGAGTTGAAAGAAAAAAATCGTAGCAAGGAACTTCAATCCAGCCAGCCATCCGTGTCATTAAATTAGGCTAATCTAAATCCTCAGAGCCTAATTTAGCAGCCTCCAAGGCCAACTGAAGCCTTACCCTACATGGCTCTCTGGAGTTCCCACTGCAGAGTCCCCGGCAGAGGTGAGCTATGGGGGAAACTGTGGGCAGTGACCTCACAGCCTGAGGACACACAAAGCTATGATGGACACCAGCTGCTCCGTGGGGACCTGGCTACAGGAGGAAGCCTGAGCTGGGGGGCAGGCAGTGAGTGTTCTTGAGCTGGCCCTGCCCCTGCGCCAGTCACCCAGCCACCCCAGGCCTCATCTGTGGTCGCCCAGCTCACAGGGGCCATTAGCAACATGCACAGGGAGGGGCTGGTGTGCGGATAAGGCTGAATTCTCTCAGAGTTACCTTAGTGTTTTTCCTCTGAGCCCAGAGCCGTGTCTTGTCAACACCAACAGGTGGGTGAATGGAAGAAAGAATGCAAGATGAATCTGCTATAAAATACAGCTTTTGTAACGATTACTGTGATTCCTTAATTCCTTCACCCCTTCAGACACTTCGTGACTCATTGATTCAACCATCCCTCCCCTCCTTTAATCGCTTTTTCTTAGCCCCTCTCACTCCCATTCTCTCTGATTTACTCATTCACTGGCTCTTCCTATCCTCTCTCCTTCCTTCTTGCCCTCCTTTCCTCCCTCGCGGCCTCCTTTTATTCCCATTTTTGGGGAATTGCCTGGTAGATGCTCATCCCACTGGCTGTCCAGAAATGAAAAGCACTTGGGGTCTGTTGCCTCAAGGACCAGTGCCTAGGCCAGGTTCCTGCACTTGGTCCTCTTCCTCCATCCTTGCCTCTGGCTCCCCACTGCCCCCTTCCTGGAGCAGCATTTCCTCCCTGCTCCCCCTCCCTGGGGCCTGGGAGGGCGGGAGCTGATGGTGGGCTGTTGGGTGCATCTTTGCCAGGGGCACTCAGGAGGAAAGGTGCCGAACTGACCTGATAAATGAACCAACAGGGATGTGTGGCCTGGCCCCCCTCCCCCTTTGATCAAAAGCCTCTGAACCCCTGATGACATCCCATGGCGTATTCCTCTATTAATCAGAAAAGCCTTGACAGATGTAAGCAATTTGTCTTTGGAGAGGACTGGAGGGGTGGGGGCGGTGAGGGGAGGGAGCCCGCTCCAACCCTGTGGAGAAGATGCTGAGGGTAAGTCTTGAAATGGGGGCTGAATTCATGCATACTAAGAAGGCAGGAGAACCCAGAGCCAGGCAGATCAGAAAGAGAAGCGTTTTCATTTCAAAGCATATTTCTTCCTTGATTGAATAGCCCCCCCCCCCCACTACCACCACCAAACCGGGATGCTGGAATGAGGCTGGGATCCAGGGGTTAATCCCACCCAGACCCCTTCAGGGCTCAGATGCTTAAAGCAACAGGGGCTGGCAGGTGGGGTTCAGGTGTAGATTCTCTGACAGAACAGCAGTCAGCATTCTCCCAGGGCCCTGTGGCCGTTTTGGTTCCTGCCTGCTGCTGCTGCTGCTGATGGTGAAGCTCAGCTTAAAAACACCATCAGACACACCCAGTGAGCCCACTGTGCAGCACGTCCAGAGTTGGCACTGGAGGCACAGACAGGAAGTAATGTCTACTCTCCAAAACACCCAGCCTAGACCACCAGGCAGATACATAATCCAGGAAATGAGTCTTGGCATGGGGGTGGGGAAGGGAGGGAGTGTATCTGCTACAGTGTGGATGCAAAGGGGATCAACAACTCAGCAAGGTGGGGACGCTTCCTGGAGGAGGAAACATAGCTGTGTCTTCAAGGATGGGTAGATGTGCTCACATGGGAAGGGCTTCCCTTTGTCAGTTGGAGAACTACTCATCCTTCAGGACCCAGCCTGGGTCTCCTCCTGTTAGGCTCTTTTCCTCACTAATTTTTGAGGTCAGAAACTAGGTCTCATTCATCTCCGTGTCCTACTGCCCAGCCCAGGGCTTGGGTTAGAGTACAACAAATGCTTCCTGAAGTGAGAGGAACAGAGTTGCAGATAATGGGAACAGTGTACAAAGGCATGGAGGCAGGCAGGAATCAGCTTTAAAGTGTAAGAGTAAGAAAACTGCAGCCTGTGTTTATATCAGTGGGGCCGTGTCCAAACAGTGTTCTGTATCCATAGGGAAGCTGAAAACTGAATTGAATTTCTCAGTTTTCATTTGGATGTCTGGCACCCTACAGGGGCACCTGGGTGTCTCAGTCAGTTGAGCATCTGACTCTTGATTTCAGCTCAGGTCATGATCTCACAATTTTGTAAGTTGGAGCCCCACGTTGGGCTCTGTGCTGATAGCACAGAGCCTGCTTGAGATTCTCCCCCTCTCTCTGCCCCTCCCCCACTCTCACTTTCTCTGTCTCTAAATAAATAAACTTAAAACAAAAACAAAAACAAAGATAGCCCAAAGACTCAGCTGCAACTGAGGAGTATATACAATCTTATTCTCATTGTGGTTAAAAAAAAAAAAAAAAAAAAAAAAAAAAGAGTGCTCCATGAATCTATTTAGATGCTTCAAACATAGATTTTAAAACTCGCTCTTGCAAATTTCAGAGACCAGAGCCACAGCCAGTGTTTTGATCATTTGCCTCCTTCCCTTTCCAATAAACACCTAACATACTTTGCCAAGCTTTCTGTGGTCGGGATTTACAGATCTGTGACTCACCCAAGTGAGCCAGGGAACATGAAAAGATGTCGCTGAGGAGAAATATGCAGGAAGGATGGGAGAGGTCAGCGCCTCCACCAAGCAGGACAGACTCCCACAGCTTTTCCTAATAAACAAGTTTCCAGGGCCCTTTGAATTCTTCCGGAGAGGAGAGGAACGTTAGCATTCACATGGAGGGGAGGAACATCGTGGACAGTGACCACGTGGGTCTGGATCCTTAGTGAGGGGGTATGAGCTGAGGCAGGAAACTGAACTGGGAGGCAGGCTAGGACCCAAATTGTGGTCGCTGACAACCATCATTGAGCACTTGCTGTTTGCCCCTCCCACAGAGGAAGTGAATTGTCTTGTCTGAGGTCTTGTGGCCAGTAAGTGGGGATCTGGGGTCAGAGCTGGGTTTGTTGGTTCCAAAGAACCTAGTTGTTGCATATTCCACTGTGATTTGGGCAGTATTGGGTCTTTCAGTATTGGGACCTGGGACCGGGGCCTGAACTCCCTCACTATGCAGATTGCTGCTCACTGAAACATGCTCAAGGACATTCACTGATACTGAGGCCCTCAAACTAGTTCAAAAGGAGTTCAGGCTAAGAGGATTTTAAATAGGATTCACCCCAGGCTAAGGGTGTCCTCTGAATGCCCTCCAACCTGCAGGACAAACCCTCTGCCAACCAGGACTGCACATGCATAAATGCCATTCCCTGTGCCCACGTTTCCTCCAACCCTCTGCGAGGCCGGTGCACTGTCCACCCCTGCACACTGCACACAGCCCTCTTGGGTTTCTATGACCTCCATTCATTTCCTGGCTCCCCAAGAGCCTGACCATGACAATAAAAAGCTGCTCTGTTCACTCAGTGCTCACACGGGCCTGCTCTGTGATCAGCGTTATACGTATGTTTTCTGGATTAACTCCCCAACCCTGGTAGGAGGTGGGTCCCCTTGTCTTCGTTTCTTAGATGAGGCAGTGGAAACTCCGGGAGGTTAAGTAACCAGCCAGAAGTCACACAGCCAGGAAGTGGTGGTAGTGATTTGAATGTCTCATCCGTATGACTGGAAAGCTAGTGTCTCCAGCACCTGTGCCCTTCTGTGTGCAGGCTGCCTCACAGAGGTTCACTGTCCTCCCCTGTGCTGCCACCAACTCGGGACCATCTAGTTAACCCTGGCTTCCCAAGTTTAAGGGGACTGGCCCCTTCATCTCCTAGTGCCATTTAAACCCAGCTTTTCAGTATGTGTTTAAGGCATTTTAGCATCATTAGACCTCAGCATGTGGTTTCTAGAAGGTGGCGAGCCTGTGGTCATGTGCATCTGTGCATATGTATAAGACCACGTGTGAATGTGATTGTGTGTGTGAGCATATGTGTGCACAGGAGTGTGTTGGTGGGCAGAGATGGGAGACAAGAACAGGGAGAGGAGGGGGAGGGAACTTAGGACAAAACAGGTCTCTAGGACATGAGAGGGGCCTAGTGTTCCCACGGCTCTCTGCTGCACCCCACAAGGGACAAGAGCAGAGCCCCAGCGGGGCTGCAGCAACTAGAGGCCTAGGGATGAGCAAGGCCTCTGTGAGGTAGACACATTCCTCTGTGATATACTTGACCATGGTTTCTGGGCAGCCTGGCACAGACTTGTGTAGACCCAGAGGGAAAAAAAGACAAGCTTCCTACGAAAGCAGAACCTGCCTTACTGATGAGGTGTGAAGAAATGTAGTAATCACTGCCATTAGCTGAGCATGTCCTATGTGTTAAGTGTGTTATGTGCACAAATCTAAGGAATCCTTAAAGCCTTGCAAGGGGTACATTATGAATGAGGAAACTGGCCCAGAGAGGTTAAGAGGCTTGCCAAGTCCACACAGCAGACTGTTGAATATGGGAGTATGAATCAGGACAAGGATGGGACTGACTTCTAGTGACTGAAGCTGAGAGCCCTTTTGGGGGCTGTCAGGTGTGAACCTGTAGGGGCGCCCGGTGCCTCTGATCAAGGAGGACCCATGTGTTTCCCACTTTTGGCACAGAGTATGTGTCAGCAGTGTTGACGGAACTTTGGAGATCTTTGTATCTGAGTCTGGAAAATCAAATTGGGATTCACCAGGGAGACCCCAGGGAAAGTGCGTGTTCTCACCAAGCTCAACCTGCTTCTGAGTCATCAGGGTGGTCTTCCACTCCTGTCTGGTTCTTACCCACTTCTCAGGGCTGAGTTCCAGGCCCACCTCCTCCAGGAAGCCTAGCTTGTCTAGTCCACACATGCTGATCATACCCGCATGGCAGCGCAGCCCTGACCTGTGTGCAAGATGACCGTGACCCCACCTGGGTGTTCCACTTGGTGGAAACACCACAGCTTGGAGGCCCAGGAGAAAGCCAGTTGGCCGAAATGGAGAGGGAAGGGAGGCAATGAGCCGTTGTCATCTGCTGAACAAACTTGGCAGTGGGGAGCTATCAATGGCCTTCTCATTTGGAAATAAATTCTAGTCAAAGAGCTGAAACTGAGCAAGTCCTTAAAGAGTGTGCAGGTGTGAATAGAACCAGGATACTATTTTTAAAATGCCTCTCAACATACTTTCTAAAATGGGTAAGCTGGCTTTTTCTCCGAAATCCCACCTACCCGCTGAGGCAAAGCCAGGGGGTCTGTGCTCCAGGGGAGGAAAGAGCAGGTATATGGCCTAGAAGATGGAGCTCCCTAGGGCAGGGAAGGAAGAAATGCCGAGAGGTCTCTGTCAGGCTGCAAGGGAGAGGAAAACCTCTTTTAGTCTTGGAAGGGAGAAAGAAAGAGGAAGAAGGCAGGGGAAGTGGTCTGACTGTGTCTCCTAGTTTGCCCCACAAGCGCTTCCCCCATGGAATCCAAGACAGATGTGGTGTAAGAAGATACAATAAGTCTGAGGGTATTTCTGATTTCAGGGCTGATTTATGGTTTCCATGGAGGTAGATAGAACATTTTTATCCCTCTTAAAGTCCTGCATCTAACGTGGTGCACTGCCCAGAGGACAGAGTCAGTGATGGCTGGACAGGGAACAATGCAAGTGGTGGACAGTCTTTTTGGTCTTCCTCTAGAGGAGTCTGGAGTTGTCTGCAAGCTCCCACTGGGAGATGTTGGAAGAAGGTAGCAGAACAGCTAAGGGACTGCCGTGGTGAAGGTCAAGGGGGCCCAGAATAGAGACCAGAACAGAGGAGGCTGAGACACAGTGTGTGCAGTATCATTGAGGAGCGGGCTGGGTGCTAAGGTTGGGGAGCCCAGTGGGCATGGACCATGTTGAAGGAGAGACTGTGCATGGGTTCTCAGCCCTGAGCTCCATCAGAGGAGGTCACGTGTGGATTGAGAGAACAATTCCAAGGCTTGTCACTCACTTTCCTGAGACCCCTCCCCCACCTAAAAAAGGCCACACAAACGTCGTCCTACTCTTTGAAGAAAAAGAGGAAAGAGGGAGAAAGAATATTTACATGAAAGGGACTGAGATTCCATTTGTTGTTAAACTCAGTGACCACCTGCTTCCCTCTGCTCTCCTGATAGAGGAGACATATATACAGAAAATAAAAGGAAGCTTCAGTTTGGGGCTTAGTCCAGCATGTGGTAATATGTCAAGTTTTTACTTTCTTTTTCACTTAAAAAAACATATTTGTTTATTTTTGAGAGAGAGAGAGAGACAGAGACAGAGACTGACAGAGTGCAGGTGGGGGAGGGGCAGAGAGAGAGGGAGACACAGAATCCAAAACAGGCTCCAGGCTCTGAGCTACCAGCACAGAGCCCAACATGAGTCTTAAGCCCACAAACCACGAGATCATGACCTGAGCTGAAGTTGGATGCTTTACCGACTGAGCCATCCAGGTGCCCCAGTAATGTGTCAAATTTTTGACCATGAAACAAGATTAATCTTAGGTTTGGCCATAAATTTATGCTGAAGGCACAGTATCTCACATGTGAGAGATCTTTTCTCTCAGATAACTTACCGTTTATTATTTTAAATTATTTTATCATTTATAATTTGAAATACCCAGAACCAGAGGCCTTTAAAGACCATTATACCCCACTCCTCATTCCCTTTAAGTGTGAATGTTCTTGCTGTGCCCCCTTGTTCTTCCATCCCAATCCCTGTGTACTTCCAACGTGCTTCCCTTCCGTGGGGGAGAAGAGCGAGGGCAGGGATGGGTTTTCCAGTGGCCCAGCTTAGCTGGTATCCCATAGGGAGGATATGTAGCCAGCTTGAGTGCAGATTGCTAGAAGGAGTGACAGACCTAAGCTTTGTAGCTTGAAACCACATTTGCTATCTTAGCTTTTGGCTGCAAGTACCAACTCAACTAAGGGTGACTTAGAAAATAAAGATACTTAACAGGAAGACTGAAGAAGGGTGGCTTTCTGAACTCTAGTTCAGTGGCTTGAGGATGTCATCAAGGGCCAAGGCTCTTTCCAGCTATTTTCCTGTCCTTAGAACATCAGCATTTTTGACCCCATGCATGTTGCCTCACAGTCACAATACACCTGCAGTAACTCCAGACATCACATTCTCATACAAGTATGTTCAGATTCAGCTCCTATGCATCTCTTTGCTGGCAGAAGAACTTCTTTCAGAAGCTTGACGGGAGGGGAGCTCACGTGCCCCCTCCCCAGACCAGGTTCTATACCCACCTGCCCTAGATCAAGACATCTATTATCAGATAATCAAGGTTCTCTTAGCAGAGAGCTAGGTTGGGATGTCTTTGGGCCAGAAAGCCAACAGTGTTTGCCAGTGGTTCAAGTAAAGCCAGAAAAGGAGGGGAGCCAGGGCAGGAAGCCTCATGAGGCAAAAGCTGAGAGGAGACAAAAAAGGATTTAAAGCGGGTCATTGCTGAGCTGCCAGGTAGATGATGATGATGGTGATGATGAGGATGATGATGGTGGTAGGGATGAACCTACAAGTGCTGGAGCACTTACCGTATGTCACACTTGCTAAGCATTAAACAGTCCACACTTAATCCTCACAACAATCCTGTTTTACTTACAGGGGAACTGAGGCCCACACTGTGTGCTAGCAGGTTGTGGAGCTGAGATCATTACTGCACACTTTGGCTGCTGATGTGGGATGCTGGTAGCATTTCAAAGCAGCTGCTATGCATAGATTCCTTCTTCCCTCTTCCATCACATATTTAAAAATACTTAATGAGTCCTCTGTTAGACTCATTAAAGGTCCTCACATTCTAGAATACATTGGAGAACAAGACTCATGAGGTCCCTGCCCTCGTGGAGCTACATTCTGGTGGGAAGCATGAGAGATTGTCATTTGATCTGTCAACAGGAAAGATGCCATGGTAAGGACTTGTGACAAGTTGGTGCCACCAGGAGTGCTTGGAGAGAGAGCCCTGTTTATACTGGGTGGCTTGAGGAGGGCTCTCTGAGGACAGGGTGGTTGGGTTGAAACTTCAGTGTGAGAAGGTACAGCCGCATGATGATCTGGGGGAAGGGAATTCTAGGCAAAACAACAGCAAGGGTAGCATTTGAAGCACGAAAGAAAACCATCCTGGCTGGAGCATGGCTGGGCAGGGACGAGCGAGCATGTTTTGGTGAGGAGTCTGGATTTTTTTCCAAGTGATAGGAGACACAGTAGAGCACCATCAGCAGGGGGAATGCCTAATCTGAGTTATGCTTTTGGACACGTACTCCTGCTCACAGAGCCCTCCCTTTCCTGTGGGGCACACTGACCCTCATTCTGTGGGCGTCTCCCCAGGAGGATTGCAAGTTCCTCTAGGCGCCAACTGGAAGGTGCCTCCTCTTGCGCCTGCATGAAGCCATCAGCAATGAACCAGTGGCAGAGAAGCCAGTGTCATGAGTAAATATGGGAAGTTTCTGTCTTCACCTGCAGGGACCTGACTGCGGCTGTCCCAGGTGGAGAGTGAGCATGAAGGCATCTGCTTCTCTGAAGTACTGGGGTCCACCATGTCACAGAGCAGAGCAGGCGTGGAAAAGGAACATCTTTCTTCCCTGGGAGGTGTTTCTCCAGGGTGTTGGGGGTTCTGCTCCATCCAGTCTCCCACACAAGCTTGGGAGCAGCCCTGGGTCTCATTAGGAGGAGACCGTCAGATGATCTCAGCATCCGGCAGATCATTCCCACAATGAGATCTGATAGGTAGCAGACATGTGTGCTGGGGGCGACCTGGTGAGCAGCTACCCCTCCGCCCCCCCACCCGCCAGCCCAGGGGGCTTCCCCCACCCTCGCAAGGTGCTCTCAGAACTTGGCTCTGAATGCACGAAACATGAGGCCATCCCCCTTAATCAGAGCTGACTTATGGGAAAATTAAACACAGAAGGACATGCCAGCTCCAGGGAAGTTTCCGTCCCTGCCTTCCTGGAGGCTCAGCCTGACTCTGAGCACCTTCAGGGGGAAAGGCTGACCCTGCTGTCAGCTAGAGAGCTGGGACCCCATGGTGGCAGTTGCGTCTAGATGATGTGTCCCTGTTAACTGAAACAGGGAGACTAGTAACAAAAGACAAGTAAAGGGGAAAAATCCTCTTGTTTGGAATGTTCTACTCTCTAAGTCCTCGTAGCTGGATATCATTGATCTTTCAGAAGCACTGAGTTGAAGTCTCATTAAGTTTTTCCAGGTGCGTCAGGTACAAATTATCTAACTCCTGAAGCCATTAGAAGGAATGCAGGTTCTGCTCGAGGCAGTTTACAATAGAGAGCCAAGGGGGCCAGTGCAGAGGGATTGTCGGGAGGCCAGGCACGGGAAACCTGGGAAAATGGTTCAGGATGTTGAACTCTGTGGAGGAGACACTGAGCTAGGCTGTGACTCGACTCCGCTGTCACTGTTTGGATTGAGGGACAGACCAGGAGTCTTCTCCTTTGAGCCACATTGAACTTGCACATGGGGCAGCAGGGTGATCCAGAGCCAGGGGTCTTCTTCATACACCCTACTTTGTCCAGAGAGTCCTTTGAAGGCTGCTGTGGGCTCCCTCTCCACTTAAAAAGACCCTTTCTCATGAGGATTTAAAGCATATGCTTGGCCAAGGCTGTCAAAATGCATCACAGAGATGATCCCAAACCAACCGCTGAGCACCCCCCCTGTCCTGATCAAAGCAGAAAAGGCAGACGTCCCACTGCCCGTGGATGCTGCAGCACAACATGGGGAGAGCCAGCTGGGACTGCAGGCTGCCAGCCCTGTTAGCCGTGGGGGTGGGGGGCTGCCGTCCATGAGCTGCTGACCAGTTAGACACCAGACGGGCCCTGTGCCCAAGGTATCCGAGATGAATCGGTGACGACTCATGTCCAAAGTCAGATCACAACAGCTTGGGCTAGGCCAGTGAATCAGGCTGGTAGGGCTGGGTGGGGAGGGGCCATGCCTGCAGGAGCAAGGTGGAAAATTAGAAAGCACAGATGGTGCTTATTCCCTGGATGTGGGTGGAGGACCGGAGGAGATCGTGGAAGCCCCAAATTTGAAGCTAACTCTACAACAGCCACCTTGCCTGAGCACCCGCCATACACCTGGCTTCATGCCAGAACTGTCATGCTAAGCCTCGTGCAGTCTTCCTACCAGCCTTGGGCGGGGGTCGGGGGGCATACTAGCATCTCCCGATTTGACAGATAACACAGTGAAGCACAGAGAGACTGTGTGCTGGGTCCAGCTTCACCCAGCTAGCTTGTGGCAGAATTAGGATTTGAACCCACGGCAGCGTGAGCCCACAGTCCGGGCCCCTAATCCCTGACTGTGTTACTGCCCAGAGATCAGATTGGTTATAGCCTTATCACACGGGAAAGGTGATGGTCAGGGGGGCTGAGGGCTTGCGGTACAGGGCTTCCCAGTGAGAGGCTGGCACAGAAGAAATCCACGTATGGAGAACCCCAGCTCAGCAGTTGGCACACCCAGGGGAAGATTGAAAGAGAATTAGAGGGAATGGGGTGGGCAAGGGGGCATCTCCTGCTGGTGACCAGCCAGCCTGGATCCTCCTGGGGATGGCCAGGAGGTTTGGCAGGGCCAGGGAAGAGCCACCCACACTCTCCATCTCATAGCTCTTCCTGACACCCTCGAGTCTGGGGTGTGGCCCCATTCTCTGCAAACTTCTGAGAAAAGAGGACTCAGAGGTGAAGTGGGTGGTGGATGACTTATGGTCATTACAACCGAGAGGCTAGTTTTAGAAGAAAGCTGCATACCGGTTTGGGAGATGCATACCCAGATGATCCATCTGGGATCCTAATGGCCTTGCCTTGGGAAGACTTCACCTAAAGAAGAGATGCTGTTTTCCGGTTCCTTGGCTTAGATGGCCCAGATGTCTCAGCACATCGGCGCTGTTGCCTCGTCCGGGCTGGGCTGGGGCCCCAGCTCGGGAACATGAACTGTTTCCCCACATACCCCAGCCCCCTAATGTGCTCCCAGCCTGGCTACGTCAGCAGCCTTGGTGCTGTACTTCAGGACCCGTGGTGGGTTCCTGGTACCCATGGGGAGCTCTTTGGTGCTGCCTGCCTAGCCTTCTGCCCCTGCCCCAGTGCCCAACATACCGGACTTTTCAGGTTCTGGTCTGGACTCGGAGGCTGGCACCTGCCAAGAGTTTCCTCTCAACCCACAGCTGGGCACTGGCCTCAGAGCCAGAAGCTCCTGGATCAAAACTCCCATCACTTGCTAGCTGGGTCACCTGGGTAAGTGACTTGATTTGTGGTGCTGGTTATGAGGCTATTGTCTCCAAGTTCTAAAGCTGCCCTTCTGTATTGTTCTTTGGTGCTGTGGGAGTCTGAAAACCAGGTTAGCCTTGCCAGGGGCTCCCCATTAGACTCTGCCAAAAGGAGACACCAGGTGGAGCCTGCGTGGCTGGAGGAGGGAGAAGGGACTGCTCCTTTGCGTCTGCTCCTGCTCCCATCAGCGATGCTCCAGCGGTGGCCCTGCACTCAGCAGCAGCTGCTGGTTCCATTTGTCTGTTTCCTCCATGTGCCCAGGGCCAGCCCATCGCGTCCCCTCAGAGACACCGGTCCTCAGAGCTCTGTGTCCCAGCCGTCCCAGCTGCACAGGCCCCTCCAGGAGCCTGGTCTTTATAACCCCGAAGTTTCACCTTTGTTCCCCCAGCCCTAGCAGCTGAGCATCTTCTCATGTGCTTATTTGCGGTTCCTATATTTTCTTGGAAGTGTCTGTTGAAGCCCTTTGTTTGTTTGTTTTAACTGGATCGCTTTCTTATTATTTATTGAGTTGTAAGAATTATTTACATATTCCTGCTGTCGCTACCTCTGTGAGAGCTCAGCGTTCCCTTTTGCCTTTTCGGTTCTTTAATTCCTGGTTAACAGCGCTTATATGAAATAAAAGACATTTCCCCTCTCCTGAGGGAGACACCGGTTCATACCAGACTCCTCGCCTGTCCAGTGGGCACAGTGACTCCATGTCCAGTGAGGACTCAGTGAAGAGATTCCCATGAAGAGCATCGTGGTCCCAGGCTGCACCCAGAGAGGGCTCGGTCAGGGTAGCCCCAGCCAGGGGCCCCCAGTGCAGCCCCTTGTGTCTGTTTTAAGCTGAGGGGAGGAGCAAAGTGCTCTCATGGGCTCCTCTCAGCTGGCCTGGAGGCAGTTTTTCCAGCCAAGCTCTCCTGTGAGAACTGATGTAATGAAGGAAAGACCTGAGCCTGCATGTCTCTCCACCTTGGAGTGGGCCAGGCGGAGGGGAAACGGCCCTCCCTACACAACATAGTAGTTGAGTTTAAGAAGGGCCTGAATGAGAGGGGCACCTGGGGGGGTGGGGCTCAGTCGGTTTAGCATCCAACTTCGGCTCAGGTCATGATCTCGTGGTTCGTGGGTTCGAGCCCCACATCTGAGCCTGCTTCGGATTCCGTGTTTCCCTCTCTCCCTGCCCCTCCCCTACTCACATTCTGTCTCTCTCTCTCTCAAAAATAAATAAACATTAAAAAAGCTTTTTAAAGAAGGGCCTTAATGAGAAATCAGAAACTTCTGACATCCCAAATGCACTGTTAAGAGGCAGAAAGCCAAGCCACAGACTGGCAGATACTAATCCAATAAGTATGCAAACAACTAAGAAAGGGCAAAAGATTTAAATAGGTACTTCACACACAAAAAAAGATAACTGAATGGCCACGTGAAAAATGCTGAGTGTCATAGAGAAATTCAAATTAAACCGTGATGAGGTATCACTACACCCCCACTAGGAGGGCTGAAGGTAAACAGACTGACAATACTAAGTGGTAGTGAGGATAGCAGCCAGAACCCTGCTACTTCGCTGGTGGGTTGGAAAAAGATGTAGCCGCTTTAGAAAACAGTTGGTCAGTTTCTTATCAAGTTAAACAACACTTGCAAAATGATTTAGCAACCCCACCCACATGTATTTACCTGAGAGAAATGAAAACAGATTTTATCTACAAAGTCTTGTATGCAAATAGTCAGAAACTTTCTTCATAATAGCAAAAGCCTAAAAACAATCTAAATGCCCATACGCAAGTGAAGGAATGGATACACTGTGACATATTAGTGCAACGGAATCCTAACTCAGCAGTGAAATCTGTGAACAACCATGGCACACAGTAAAGTGGCGAAATGTCAAAATCCTGCAGACGGAAAAAGCAGATGCAAAAGAGTACATACTATATTCTTCCATGTATATGAATCTCTAGAAAAGCCTAATGGAATATGTAATGACAGAAGACAGACTGGTGGCTGCTTAGAGCCAGAGGTGGAAGGGAGTATTGACTGAGAAGGGGCCCGGAGTCCTTTAGGGAGAGGAGAATGTTCTGTATGTTGATTGAGGCGATGGTATATAAATTGTCAGGACTTAATAAAGTTGACTTCAAGGATATCAGTCAAACATGAAGTAGAGAGCCTTGTCGAGACTAATGGGTGAGGCAGGGACCCATCATGAGAGAGACCCTCCCACACACATGGTGCCTTCTGACTAGCCCCCCCTTCACATACCCCTGTGCTGGGTATCTCTGTTTGCTCCCCCACCCCTCCATCCTGCTCTGTGTCCAGGAGGCTGGCTGGAATGGACTGCGTGGATGGCCCCTTGCCCATGGTCTTCCTGTTAGATCTGCCAACAGCGGGCACCAGATCTGAGGGCGGAGGAAGGTGGGTAGGAGCATTTATTCCCCTGGCAGATCCTGTGGGGTTGCTGCAGGCCAACCGTGCCCCTGGACTGAAGGTCACAGCCCCTCAAGGCAGCCTGTCTGGATCATCTCCCTTCTGGGGTCTGGTAATCCTCCCACCCTTTCCAAGTCTGCACTGTCCCAAGGTGCCCTACACTCACCCACGCTGTTTGAGTAGTCCTTTGGTTAACCCCCCTTCAAATTATCCTAATTCAAATGTGCCACCTCTTGCTTGCGGGGATCCCGACTGACAGAGCACACACGCTTTTTGGTGAAACAAACCAGAGGCTCTGTTTTGCAAGAGAACCTGGGGTGCAGTTGGAGGTGGTGGAAGGGGGGCCACAGTACCCTGTATTTCCCATTAATGTGCGAGTGTTCATGCCATCGCCTGTGGAACTGGCCCCAGAGAGCACAGTCCTCTTCCAAAGCCTTGGCCCCCAGGCCTGGACATATTCCTTCTCTTGGTTCCCTAAAGGAGCTAATAATTTTTTAAATTAGTCAATACCAAGGGACATAGCAGGAAAACAGAGAGGACAGACCCAAGAGGCCTGAATCAGGCAGGTGGCACAGAGCAGGTTGGAGAGCCCACAGGAGCCCCTGCCTGCTTCCTCCTACACTGCTGAGGAGTCCAGCGGCCGTGGTTTGAGCTGCCCTGGTGACTTCCACATAACAGCTGCTACTGTGCCCTCAATGTTAGTATGGCCATCTTTCCCACATGATTTCATCTTTTCCTCATTTCAACACTATGGCTGAGACACTATGGTTTCCATTTTTTACACGTGATGAAACTGAGGTTTGACAAAATTAGGTAACCTGTCCAAGGTCATACTGCTTACAGCTGTCAAGCCAACTTCGAACCCGGGTCTGACTCCTTGGTCTGTCTCCTAATACAGCTTGCTGCTGCCCTTCCTTACTAATCCTGGGGTATAAAAGCTCACGGCTTGTCTGGTCATACCCCCACCTGTAAAACCCAAGGACCAAAGTGATCAATTTTCTGGGACCCTCCAAAATGCCTCGGCGAAGGCTCGGAGCCCCAGGTCTTGCTGAGCAGAGAGGAGTTAGCCAGCCATCTCTCCACCTGGTCCCCCCGGGAGCCCCGCATAATCTACAATGTAACAGAGCCCAGAGGACTCACCTCGCTGCACAGGGCACTTGTCCTTGGCATAGGGAGCTCCTTCCTGTCCCACTGTTATGGAGGGGCATTGATGGCATGTGTTGGGCTGCCCAGGTCTCTGCAATGCCTTGTAAGCTTATTGTCAGGCAATAGCACTGGTCCCTGGGCTCCGCTGCAGCTGGTGGCCAAGGCTAATCTCATCTCATGGGACTCCCTGCTGATTCTCCAAACACCTAGCCACACACTCGGTAATTGTTTTTGGAGTGTATAAAACATTTATGTAGGGTTTACAGGCTATATATAAAATGACCACCCTTGTACCTCGGCAGGATCTTAGAAACTCTATGTGAGCATCCCCCTTGTCCCTTAGACTACGGTCCCTAAGAGCAGCACTATGACATTCAGGGCAGGATAATTCTCTGGGGAGTGTGTGTGTGGCTGGCTTGTGCATTGTAGGATATTTAGCAGCACCCATGGCCAGTAGCACACTGCTACTCCCCACGTTTGTGACAATCAGTGTTTCTCCAGACATTGTCAAATATCTCTTGGTGGGGGCAGAATCACCCCAGTGGGGAAGCTCTCCCGTGGAGGAAGCCACCACTGTGACTTGGTGACAGTCAGGACTTTGATTTTTAGAGCTGTAACACTCATGCGCACATCCCTAAAGCAACATGGTTTTGTTTTGCTTGTTCTAAGACTTGGTAGGAACAGGATCACACGGTACACCCTTTCGAGTCTGGATGAGACGCGTCCCCACCGCTGCATGCAGTTGCCTTGTGTGCGTTTTCATCACCGTGCAGCATTTTGTCGTGTGAACATGCCACACTTGGCTCGTGTACCTTCTAGTATGGACGGCCCTTGGGCGGTGTTAGTCCAGGGCTGTGGTGAGCATGCCGCCATTCTCCTGGGGTGGGATTTCTCCGAGGGGTCATAGCAAGTGGACTTTTTTTTTTGAGTAGTTGTGCTAAATTAGCCTCCCACAGGGAGGGTGTGAACAGTCCTATTGTTTTCCCATCTTTGCCATCATTTGAGATGACCAGTTTTTAAACATTCATCAACGGATGCGTGCGTATACTTTATGTTATTCTTCACACCCCATTTGTCGTCTGCACACTGTTGGGCGCCTGGCCCCCATACTATCCCAAGTGATCAGAGCCAGAGCCTTCCTCTGACTGCGCTCTCCCTGCCTGCATTGTATCTGCCTCATTTCTGTCCCCCTTTTCTCTTGCCTGGGAGCCCCACAAAAGCAGGGATGTGACTGTGTTCCCAGTCCCACTAGCAGACTTTGTGTTGGATGAATGAATGAATACTTCTGGGTGGTGGGGGGAAGGGCCAGAATCCATGTGTGTGATAGCCTCTCCTTCTGACAAGAAGGGAAACTGCAGCCCAGCCCAGTGGGGTAAGCCCTGGGGCCAGAACTCTGGGAGGAGGCAGACAGAGGCTCCAGACTCTTAACCCTGTCTTTCCCATTGGGACACAGGCCCCAGCCCTCCCCCACCCCCAACTGCTACTTGGGCTGAAAGAACAAAATGACCCCAGAGTCTTCCTCCTTCTTATTGTTCCCTACCCACCCCCATTCCCAAATACACTTTGTTCTGGATGCCACTTGGGGTCCCAACAGGGAGGCAGTGGGCAGGTGGGAGGAACCTGCCTTGCTTCCCTGAGGTGGCTGGATTTCTGGAAGGTCTTGGGGAGGGAGGGAGGGAGGGCGGGCATGTGCCGGTGGGGTGACTAAGGCACAGCTGCAGTGCAAGCTGTTTGTTTCTCTGCTGCATTTGGGAACAGCGACAGTGACTGTCATTTCCCATCCATGGAGGCTTGGGGAGGGGCAGAGAGATGGGCACTGGGGAGACAGAGGCTATCAAGGTCAATACCCCGGAATCCTGAGAGTGTGAGGACAAGGGGAGGGGCAGCAAGTGTGGGAGAGCCTTCCCTGCGGACAGAGCGCATGGGTGATGGCCAGTGGGCCAGCCTGGTATGGTGCAAGGTGGGACCAACAGGTGGTAGTGGTAACTAGCAGGTGCACTTACTCAGTGCCTACTGTATGCTTGGCACCCTGTTAGGTACTTTACTGGCATCATCCTCTTTTCCTGTCTTAAACTAGGGTTGGCATCATGTCCATTACACAGATGAGGACTCTGAGGCTTAGAGACGGGGAGCAGCCTGTCTGCGGACTGTGCTTCTGCAGCAGGCACACACTCCATCCAGGGCTCTTGAACAGACCTGGGACCCTCCCACTGCAGCACATGCTCCTTGAAGGCAAAGCCACAACAAGCCCAAGTCACATGAACCACGGTGGGCAGAGAATGATTTCAGCAGCCTCTAAGAACCAAGCAAACTTCTCCAGAGCCCTTGAGGTGGGCGGGGGGCAGGGGGCAGGTGTGAGAGGGGGCAGGGCAGTGCGGTTTGAAGAAGAGCAAGGGAGCCGTTTAGAGATGAAGAGATTCCACTGGAGTGGGGGGGGAGGGGCTTTGGGGGGTTCAGAATGAAAGACCATTTTGGTTGCTAAGGTTACTGTCCACGACCTCCCCAGAATACCTCCCAGTCTGCATTTTCAAAGTGTGGACAGTTTTGAAGCCCTTTCACCCAGATGACCGTCTGGAAAGTCTGAGGGAATAGAGTTGCCAGATAAAATACAAGGTTCCCGGTTAAATTGGAATTTCAGATAAACATCAAATGTTTTAGTATAAAACATTTAGTATGTCCCAAGTATTGCCTGGAATATACTTGTAGGAAAAGATTATTTGTTGATTATCTGAAATTCAAGTCCATCTGAGCATCCTATATTTTCGTTTTGCTAAATTTGGCAACCGGAAGGAGGAGGCCTGGACTGGTATCCCCATTTTACCCAGAAGGGAATGGCGGCACAGATAAGCTGTGTGGGGCATGGCTGGCACTGGCACCATGTGCCGTGATCCCAGCCCTTTCCACTGCACACAGCTGCCACCTCTGAGAGCTAATTGCTGAACGGAGTTGCAACCTGACATCTGGGGCATGTGTCAGACCACAACAGAGCCCGTCTTGCCTTTCATCAGGCGGGGCCGGGGGAGCTGCCGGGGCCCTTGGAGGGAGGGAGAGCTGTAACTTCAAAGGCCGTGTCGCTGAGAATTCCAGCCACAGCCTTCCAGGTTTGCTTTTGGCTTCATTTCTTGGACTCGCTTGGCTCTGGGGACTGAGGTTTTACTTGTATGTAGGGAGAAGATACTGCTGCTTTTTTCCACTTGGGGGAAAGTACCACCTTTACTAAATGGTGCGTGGCCATTTTCCAAATTCTTTTACTTGTTAATCCTCCCATCACCCCCATGACATGTCTTCATGTACTGTTGTCCCCATATTACAGATGGAATAATTGAACATGAAGGCCTCTGGGGGCTGTGCAGGGCACATAGAACGGGGCTGGCTCTGGTTCAAAGGTCTTGCCAGTCCTCCACGGGGAGGGGAAAATTATGTGACATGGGGAGTTGCCCCTGGATCTCAGAACATAAATCTCACTGAGCCAGAACCCAACAAACCAAGTCATCCCAGATTCTGCCTTCTTCCTTTGCCTTTTCCCTGAAGGAGACAGGTTCAGGAGGCATGGAGATAATCTGAGATTTGAACCCTCCTCCAAAGAGGTGATCCCCACATATGTCTTCAGGACAGGCCAACCCTTTGTGATGTCCTCCTCTTCTCCTCCTTCTGTAGTCTTTCTGTTGCTGGGGTTCAGGGTTAACATTCCAAACCACCAACAACGATGGGAATTGTGTACATTGGCATTTCAGAAAGATCATCCGCCACAGGCAGAGAAAGGAAAGCGGTTTGGGGTGCCACTTTACTCTTGATGGAAGAGCTCCCTGCTCCAGGCCTCTGGCTAGCCAAGGTCCCAAGGCTTGGTGATAAGGTTACTGTAGAGAGAGATGCCACACTGCATGGGAGGGGCCTCACAGCTGCAGCACCTTCTCTTGTGTGTGGCAGAGGGGATAACCTGTCAGCAGACCACACGGCCATGTGGTTTGTATGGCTTCCCCTCAGAGCAGAGGTGGCCCTGGCCTCCATACATTTCATTCCCTAAGTGTATCTGTGTGTGTGTGTGTGTGTGTGTGTGTGTGTGTGTGTTGGGGGTGGTGCTGTCATGGGTACCATAACCAGCTTCTCTCCTTGAGACAGCTCACATGGGCCTCGGCTGGGCTTCCTGCCTTGCTGGAAAGCACGAGGTGAAGCCGCAGAGACATAATTTGTGGTATCGGTGCAGATGGAGACATATCTGTGTGTGTGTGCACACGCGCACATGTGTGTGCTCACGTGTGTGCGCGCAATGCCCTGGACGCTATCTTCCTGAGACAGGATGAGTGAGCCTCCACTCTCAGGGCCATTTCAGGTGTCAGAAAAGTTAGAAAAAGAAGAGCACTTCCAGGGTCACAGTTAAGAATAGGGGGAACCACCACAATGACAAGGCTACATGTAGGTGTATTGATCAACAGCTAAGCCCAGCTGCCTGGCCATCCTCTCCAAGTTGCCAGCATGTAAGTAAAGTCATCTTGGATCCGTCAGACCCAGCTTACGCACCAGCTGAATTCCACATGGACTCTCAGTTGCCGCCATATAGAAGGATCACCCAACTGAGCCCTACAAAAAATTGTGAGAACTAATAAAATAGTTGCTGTTTAAACATCTTAAAAAACACAGGGTGAAATGCACACTAATTACAACAGCCTCCAGGCTGGCTTCCCAGTGTTCCATTTTCACTGCTACCAGAAGGATCTCTCCAAGCGCTGCCCCTTGTAGGTAAAAATTCCCTGATAGCTGGGGTACTGGGTTCAGATTCAGTAGTCAGGCACTTAAGTCTCCACCTCTGCCCCTGTCCTCTCCTTCCAGCCTGTGCCCCAGGCCCCACACAACCCACATTTTCCAGTCCCTGTACTTCTGTGAACCCACTCCCCCTCCACCCTTAATCCTGTTGGCCTGGCTCAAGGTCCATTTCTCCCTTCCACCCTCCTCTAGCGTCCCTGGCCCTGCCCACACCAGCCATTTTGTACGTGTCTCAAGGCTGTCCAAGTTTGTTATCTTCTTGTGATAATCACATCTCACAGGTGCCTAGAACTTTCCAACAGACAAAGCACTTTCACAGGATACACTCATGTATTCCTCATGGCAACCCTACAAAGCAGGGATCACTCGCTCCCCTTTGCAGATAAGCCTCAGAGAAGGTACATGCTGACTCTGATTCTAAATCACCCTGTTCGTGGAAGCTGAACTTGTTTTCTGGGTCTGACGTTTCCTGACTCACGCTCTCTTCTACCAACATTGAAAATTCCACAGCAAAGGCCCCTGGACACAAGTGGGGTTCTTAAGTGCCAGATGGGAGGGGGACTTGGCTCTCTGGCTGTCAGACCCTTTTAGAAAAGCAAGCGAGGTCTTTGCAGCAAGGTCAGTTTCTTGACTTCTATTGTCTGCTGTCTGCTCCCTACCACCCCTGTATTCTGGGAGATCCCCTGCCTCTTTGGCTGGAGGAGGGAGAGTTGAGGTTTTCTCTGTCCTCAGGCGGGTGGAGAAGTAGCCAAAAGGCTGTGTGACAGGGGAGGATACTCTGTGTCCTTCCAAAGATGCGAATGTAGAGGGGACTGCGGTAGCATGAAAAGGCACCCCCAGGCCTGAGCCGCCTCAGAGGACGAGATACACCACGGTCTGGGTCCTGACGGCGGTCCCACAGCGCCACCCAGTGGCATTCAGGGAGAATACATGTGCTCTCATGTGGAGTGGGGCCCAGGACAGGGACCTAGAGCACCTCCTAAGCCAGAACCTGGGCCAGGTGCTTTTGCCCATGATGCGGCCAGATCACCTTGTTAACCCTCCCACCAACTCTGCCTGGCAGGAGAAAGGGACGGGGCTCAGAGTGAGCGGCCCTAGAAGAACTTGATTCCTTGCTGGGACAAGTCAGAGCTGCTTCCAGCAGTGGCTCCTCCTGTCCCTCTCCAGTGCCCTTAACCCACGACCACCTGTGTCCCCCTTGCCTCCTGGGTGATCCTCTTTGTCTTCTCCCATCAAGTCATTTTGCGGGCAAATATAAAATGCCTGAGAAAAGTGGTTTAACTTACTGAGTACCTGCTCTGTGCCTGAGGCTGCTTATTAATTTTTGAGTATTCTCACTAAACCCCACAACAACACTGAAAGGCAGGGATTATCAATCCCATTTTACAGAAGAGGGACTGATTCTTGGAGAAGTAGAGTAATGCATACAAACTCACCCTGCTGTACAAAACAGAACTGGGATTCACAACCTAAAGCCCTTAGGTACCTGCTTCCCTGGGGGAACTATTAATTTTTTTAATTTTATTTTTTTACATTTATTTATTTTTGAGAGATAGAGACAGCACAAGTGTGGGATGGGCAGAGAGAGAAGGAGACACAGAATCCGAAGCAGGCTCCAGGCTCTGAGCTGTCAGCACAGAACCCGACGCGGGGCTTGAACTCACAGACCATGAGAGTATGACCTGAGCTGAAGTCAGGCGCCCAACCGACTGAACCACCCAGGCGCCCCTATTTTTTTTAATGTTTATTTATTTTTGAGAGAGAGAGAGACAGAGCATGAGCTAGAGAGGGGCAGAGAGAGGGAGACAGAATCTGAAGCAGACCCCAGACTCTGAGCTGTCAGCACAGAGCCGGATGTGGGGCTCAAACTCACAAACCGTGAAGTCATGACCTGAGCTGGAGTTGGCTGCTTAACCGACTGAGCCACCCAGGTGCCCCCCCCCACCCCCCTTGGAGGAACTCTTCCTTTTATCATCATTGTCTTAAAACAGCCTCTGCTTTGGTGGAAGAAAAAATTTTGCAACCAGAAAAATCTCCCATAAAACATTAATAAGTTTTCTACCAAATTCAGGTTCATTTTCTCTTCATGGCTTAAATAAAAATGGGCATCATTATTGTCACCATCATCAGCATCATGTATTCCACAAACATATAATGAACCCTGTCACTGTCATTGCAGGAGTCCAACATGAATCCTGGCCCCTATCTGCCATCAAGGTCACTGTCACTGCCATTCTCTGACTCCAGTTAGGGTGGGCTCTTCTCATCTTCACCTGGAGGCCTGGACCCTTCTCTTCTAGTTCTGCTTGTTGTTCATGTGCTTATTCATTCATATATTTAATGGATATTTATTGAGCTCCTATTGTGTGTCAGACACTCTGATGAGTACTGAAGATATAGTGGTGAAAGGCTCTGCCCTCACAGAGCCCGTAGTCTGGAAGGTAAAATAGATAATAACCAAGTAAATTTACAAGTATTTGACCACAATCTTCATAAGCACTCTGAAGGCAGGACTGGAATACTACGACAGCATTAGTCTGGGGGCTCCCCACTCTGCAGCATGCCTCACAACCTCCAGCCCATACTGGATATGCACTATAGGAAATCCTCCAGCCATGGGGCCCTCTGTCCTAGGTCCTCAGTGACATTTCCAGTTTCCTGGGATTTTGTTGCTTGCTTTTTTAAGTTGCCTCATAATTTGTGTTCCTTTGTGAGTCTTCATGAATTTTAGTTTTTAAATCAGAAGAAAAATGCCCCTTTACAGTCTGGGTTCAGAAAATTCATGTTCTACAGTCTTGAATTACTCCCTAGTGGTATCATATAGGTGTTTGTGCCCTTCGGACTCCATTGAGGAGGATCTCCACTTCCTTCCAAGAGAGAGGAACAAGGACTAGATGTACTTGAAACAAAAAAGCAAGAAAATATACAAAATGATGGTTTTCAAAATACCAGACACCAGGCAATGAAGGGCAGTGTCCCTGTCATGGGAAACAAATGAGGCGAGTCCTACAATTTTCACATCTTAATGACTTGAGAAGTTTTCTAGGCTATAGCACAGAGAAGGAGAACCCAGCCAGAGCTCAGAAAACTCCCTGAGTTCAGGAGATGGAGCTAAGAGCCCAGGGAGACCACGGTGGCTAGAGTTTGCCAAATATATACCAAAGAAGCAGAGAGCTGCACATGGAACTCTGAAGATCCACAAAGGGTTCCCTTCAAGCACTCAGCAGAGTGTTGGTCAGGGCATGAGTATGAAGATACTACTGAAGCTGAAGTGGGGGAACATCTAAAAGGAATAGAGAGCAGTGGACAGCATACCCCAAAGGCTGGAAATAGTGACTGTTCCCACCAGCAAGAAAAATTCATAAATTATGGGGAATTGGGTAGAATATTTGAAAGGTGTTATCTGAGTAATGTGAAATTATTAGCCCTATGTGGAGCACTGCCCTAGACCTACCTAACAAATCACAAAAGAACATCCAGGGGCCCCTGGGTGGCTCAGTCAGTTGAGTGTTTGACTTTTGATTTTGGCTCAGGTCATGATCCCAGGGTCGTAGGATTAAGCCCCATGTTGGGCTCTGTGCTGAGCATGGAGCTTGTTTAGGATTCTTTCTCTCTCTCCCTCTGCCTTCTTCCCCACTCATGCCCTCTCTCTCTAAAAAAAATTTTTTTAAAGAACATGTAAAAATATTGGTGTTTTCAGTTCACCTAACTGAATCCCAGACCAAGGTACAAGAATATGTATAGGAATACTAAAATATTCAGCCCCCCAGCAGAGTAAAATTCACAAACTGTGGCAATCAAATATTAACAGGCATAAAAAGAAGCATGGAAATATTGTTAAGAACAAGAATAGTCAATCTGAACTGACCCAGAACTGACACAAATATTAGAATTAGCAGAAAAGGACGTTAACAGTGATTATGACTGTATTTTATCTATTAAAAAAGCTAAGTAGAGACATAGAAAATACAAGAAAACGTCTAAGTCAAACTTCTGTAGATGAAGATTACAATGTCTAAGATTAGAAGTATACCAGACTAGATTAATAGCAGATTAGACTCAGCAGAAGAAAAGATTAGTGAACTTGAAGCCATAGCAATAGAAATTATTCAGAATGAAACAGACATAGAAAACAGGTGTGTTTTTTTTTTTTGAAAAAGGATAGAGGATCAGTAAACTGAGGGACAACTTTAAGTGGCTTCATATATATAATTGGAGTCTGTGAAGGAGAGTGGAGGGTGGGGAAGGGAATAGACATAAAAACTTTTGTAGAAGTAATGGACAAAAATTTTCCACATTCACTGAAAACTATACACCTACTGATCCAAGAGTCTCAACAGATCGAAAGCTCAAGAAATGTGAATAAAACTACATCAAGGCACATCATAATCAAAATATTCAGAACCTAAGATAATGAGAAAAATCTTAGCTGCCACAGGAAAAAAGACATTATATGCAGAGGAACAAAAAAAAAAAATGAGTATAGCAGATTTCCCATCATAAATGTAATCAAGAATACACTGGAGCCAGTCTTCAAAGTGCTGAAAGAAAAAATTGACAGTTTAGGGTTTTATACCTAGCAAAAAATATCTTTCCAAAAATGAAGGTGAAATAAAGATTTTTTTCAGATAAACAAAAGATGTAAAAATTTGATATCAGCAGAAATGACAAATGCCTTTGATGGGTAGGCTCATTAGTAGTCTATACATGGCTGAATCTCTGGGCATAGGAAGACACATATATTCTGAAAGTAAATGGATGGAAAAAAATATACCATGCTATCACTAATTGAAGCAAAGCGAGTAGCTACATTCAGACAGAGCAGGGGCTGTTACCAGGGATAAAGAGGGCATTACACAATTACAAAGGTGTTGATTCTCCAGGAAGACATAACAATCCTTATGTGTGTGTATCTAACATGAGACTGTAAATATGTGAGGCAAAAACTCATGGAACTCCAAGGAGGACCAGAGGAATCCACTATTATAGTTGAAGAATTCAGCAGCCCTCTACCAGAAATGGACAGATTTATCAGGCAGAAAATCAGTAAGGACGTAGTTGAATTCAATAGCACCATCATTCAACTGGATATCATTGACATCTGTCAACGACTTTATCCTACAACAGCAGGATATACATTTTCCTCAAGCTCACATGGAACACTGACCAAGGTCGGCCCTGTTTTGGGTCATAAAACACACCTTAGCAAATTTAAAAGAACAGAAATCATACAGTGTCCTCAGATCACAGTGGAATTAAACTAGAAATCAAAAACAGGAAGATAGCCAAGTGCACACTGAGAATTTACCACGGTAGAGCATACTTTGGGCCACAATACAAGTCTCAATAAATTTAAGAAGCTTCAATTCATACAAAAATATATTCTCTGACTACAGTGGAATTAGATTAGAGATGAATAACAGAAAGATAACTGGAAAATCATCAAATGTGGAGAAACTAACCCACAGGTTAAAGGAAGGAATAACAAAGAAAATTTTAAAGTATCTTGATCTTGACATAAAAATTGTGGAATGTTGCTAAATCAATTCTTAAGGGGAAATTTGTAGCATGAAACACCTATAATGGAGAAAATCTCCAAACAATAATCTCAGCTTCCACCTTAAGAAACTAGAAAAATAAGTAGAATAAGGGGAATAAATAATAAGGATCAAATAAACAGAAATCAATAGAAAATAAAAGAACAGAAAAATATTAAAAAAAACATTCTTTGAGATGATCAATAAAATTGATAAGCCTCTAGCTAGACTCATTAGAAAGAGGAGAATATACAAATTATTAATATCAGGAAAAAGAGACAAGATATATTTACAGAATCAACAGATTTAAAAGCCTAGTTAGTTCATACTATAAACAATGTTATGCCAATAAACTTGACAACTTAGATGAAATGGACAAGTTCCTTGAAAGATACAAGCTATGAAAGCTCACTTAAAAAAATAAAAAAGGTAATCTGAGTAGCCCTGTATCTACTAAGGAAATTGAACGTCAGTTAAAAAGCTTCCCACAGTGAAAACTCAAGGCACAGATGGCTTGACAGGTGAATTCTTCCAAACATTTACAGAAGAAACAATACCAGTTCTACACAAACTCTTTTGGGAAATTGAAGAGGATGAAAAATTCCCCAACTCATTCTATGCAGTCAGCAATACCCTGATACCAAAATCAGACAAAGACTACAAGAACAAGTAACTACAGACCAAATCCTTCATGAAAATAGAGAAAAAATTCTAAAAATGTTATTAAATCAGTCCAACAGTCTACATTAAAGAAAGATACATCCGTATTAAATAGGGTTTATTCCAGGAATGTGGGGTTGGTTTAATGTATGAAAAGCAATCAGTGTAATTATATATTATATCATATATAATTATAATTAATATATATAATTATGTAATTATATATTTATTCTATATAATATATATTGTATATTAACAAACTATAAAAGTAAAACCCTGTGATTATCTCAAGAGGTTCTAAAAAAGCATTTGATGAAATTCAAACATCCATTCCTGAGAGAAGCTCTCAGCAAACTAGGAATAAAATTAATTTCTGCAACCTTACAAAGGACATCTGTGAAAAACTTACAATCAGCACTACACTTAATGTGAAAGACTGAATGCTTCTCCTCTAAGATCAGGAACAAGACAAAGATATCTGTTTGAGCCACTGATCTCCAACATTGTACTGGAGGTTCTGGTAAGTGTGATTAGGCAAGAAAAAGAAAAAAAAGAAGTCATCCAGACTGAAGAATTTAAAACTCTCTTTATTCACAGATGTTATTGTTTATGTAAAATATAAAATCTACAAACAAGAACTAGAAAGTAGGTTTTGCAAGTTTGAGGATACAAGATCAATAAACAAAAACCAATTGTACCTCTAAATTAGTAACAATCATAAATTGAAATTAAAGTAACATTTACAGTAGCATCAAAAATATGAAACACTCAGGGATAAATCTGACAAAAGATACATCTTTACCCTGAAAGCTACCACACATTGCTTAGAGAAACTAAAGAGGACCTAAATAAATGAAGAGATAAGTGTCATTTATGGGTCAGAAGATTCAGTATTGTTACGATGTCAATTCTTTAGAAATCAATTTATATGGAGAGAATAGATTTGATTTGATCTGAGATCTTAGATTTGACCTGAGATTTGATATAATCTCAGTCAAAATTCCTGCAGAATTTTTGTAGAAACAGAAAACTAGATTCTAAAATTTATATGGAAATGTAAAGGACATAAAATAGCCAAAACAACTTTGAAAAAAAGGAAAGGAGAACAAAATTGAGAGCTAACACTATCTAATTTCAAGATTTATTATTAAAAAAACCACAGTAATAAACCAGTGTAGTATTGCATAAACATATAAAAATAGGTCAGTGGAATAGAATAGAGACCTCAAAAGTACATCCACACATATATGGACAACTGATGTTTTTAAAAGGTGCAAAGGCAATTCAGTGCAGAAAAGACAGTCTTTTCAGCAGATGATTCTGAAACAATGCTTAAATCCATACCTCACATGATATCAAAAAATTAATTCAAAATGTACCATTCACCTAAGTGCGAAATGTAAAACTATGAACCTCCCAGAAAAGAACATAAGAAAAATTTTTGTTACCTTGGGTAGACAAAGCCTGACCCATGAAAGAACATGTTGATAAACTGACCCTCATCAAAATTAAAAACTTCTCTCTTAAATATGTTGTTAAAAGAATACAAAGGCAAGTCACAAACAGGGAGAAAATGTTTGCAAATGTATTTTTAATATAGGTCTTGTATCCAGGACATATAAGAACTCCTGAAATTCAATAAGAAAACAAACAGCCCACTTTAAAAACAGGCAAAAGAGTTGAGTAGACAGCTCTCCAAAGAAGATCCATGAATGGCAAACATGACATGAAAAGATGCTCAACATCATTAGTCATTAGGTCAATGAAAACTAAAAACTTGGGGTTTCTGGGTGGCTCAGTCGGTTAAATGTCTGACTCTTGCTCTAAGTTCAGGTCATGATCTCACAGTTTGTGGGATCAAACCCCACATTGGGCTCTGTGCTGACAGCATGGAGCCTGATTGGTATTCTCTCTCTTCCTCTCTCTGCCCCTCTCCTGCTCATGTGCGTGCATATGTTCCCTCTCAAAATAAATAAACCTAAAAAAAAAATCCAAAATGAGATCCCACATGTATTAGAATGGCAAAGAAACTAACCACATCAAGTGTTGGTGAGGATGTTGAGGAAACCAAATTCTCATACACACCGCGGAGGAGATGCAAAATGGTACAATGACTTTAGAAGATAGTTTGGGAGTTTCTTGAAAAATTTGATGCACCTAATCACATGATTCAGCCATCCCACTCCTCGATATTTTCCTAAGATTAATGAAAACACATGTCCAAAGACTTGTACACAAATATTAACAGTTTTATTTCTAATAGGGCCAAAGAATGGAAACAACCCAAAAGCCCCTCAGCAGATGAATGGCTAACAAATTGTGGTACACCCACATAATGGAATATTATTCATTAATGAAAAGGAGCAATTATTGATATACAGGAAACATGGGTGAACCTTAAAATCATCATGCTGAATTAAAGAAGCCAGATGGAAAAAGAGCACATACTTAGGATGCTTTTTTTTATAAAACTCCAGAAAATGCAAGCTATTCTGTGAGGGAGGAAAGCAGTGGTGGCCTGGGGGAAGGAAGTTGTGCAGGCTGAGTGGAATAAAGGGATTCCTGAGGGGCATAGGGAAATTTTGGAGACAGAAGGAATGCTGCGTAGCCATGGAACAAGATGAGATGAGACCAGAAAGATGCTGGTGGTAATAGTAATAGTAATGATGCTGTCTGTCATCTGATGGGCACTGACTGTGTGCTTCATGCCTGTTAACTTTTGCTCTTGTCCTATGTGGAAGCTGCTGTCACGTCATCTTAGCAGGAAATGAAGATGATGAGTAACAAGGGCTCATACAGCTAATAAGTTGTGGAGCTCGAATTTTAACCTACATCTGTCTGGCCCCAAAGCTCTTACCATGAATCTGCTCCCATTCCCAGGCCAGTAGACACATGTGAACACATGCATGTTCACCTGTACACAGAAGAGACCACATAAACACACACATACACTCACTTTGCATATATACGTATGTACTTGCACACATGGACATACATGCATATTCATGTGTATTTGAACGTGCGCACAAAATGATCACCCATGCATGTGCACACACGTATGCATGCATCTATGTCCCCAGAAGACACACATATACACGTTTGCATGACACAGCCAAATACACACATTTGCACATACACATACACATAGGCACACACACTTAGGGCACCCTAAGAATCTATATTCTGCTCTTTTGGCTCTGGCTTCCAACCACTGCAACCCACTGCCAGCTTCTCCCAGTCCAGGCCCCAGGAATCTTCAGGACACTGAAGTTCTGAGCCCAAAGTGAAATTATGCTCAGACCCCTGATCTGGGAACTGCATGCAAGTCAGGGAAATCAGATGCATCACATTTTCTCATGAAAGAAATTTCTGACAGGCTTATTAACCTTTGAAAATACCAGCTCTCCGTCCAAAGGACTTCCGGAGTCCAGATCGAACTGAAAAATAATCTTGTGACAGACCACCCAGTTCTGAGCTGATGGGAATTACTTTCAACCCAGGCCAGCATGTCCCTCTGACAAAATGTTCCACATACCAAACCTGACAGCAGCCAGCTCTGGGGAGCAAGGGAGCCAAGTGTCAGCTATTATAGATCATATCCATGATGGCCATGACATGGGGTGATTACTCTGGGCCTCCATCATTGCGAGGGCATCTGGGATGGCAGGAAGGAGCCAGCCTAAGTGCCTTTGACATTTATGTCACTGTGCTGTAGGACAGAGGGTCTGCCTGTTATCACAGACAGATGTAGCCTTGGCCTCTGGCGATCATTTTCTGTCTTGGGTAGAATTCACTTTTGGGTAGAATTATAGTTGAGCGGGTGCTGTCAGAAGCAAGGAGACAGAGTGCCGTGTGGAAATTTGGAGATAAACTGATAACTCCAGGGTTGGAGGAAGTGACTCATTCACTCCCACTATTTCAGGGTGGAAGACGGTCTTCCTGCTTGCTCTCTTTTGGGCCACCTTCTGGACTCAGAAGAGAGTCTGTATCATCCCTGGAAGTCTCAGTGTTTTTCCTTACCCCAGGAAACACATGTGAAACAACTTTTCCACCATAATAGCTGTCAGGGACCCTAGAGTGTACCTTGTGTTTGCTTTGAATAAATTGGAAGGCCTTGGGCAAGCCCAACTTTGGAGCCTCAGCTTATATGTATAGAAGATGGTCATATTGGTGCCTGTCCTGTCTGCCTCACCACTTTGCCAGGAAGACCAGCAGGACTGATGAGAAAACAGTGTCCTCCGAATGAAGGGATGATGGCTGTGCTTTGTCACATCTTTCAACATCCTCACCATTGCTCAGGATGTTTCTGCTCAGGTACAGATTTTCACAGGCTTCCAGGCACACATTATTTCCATATTCCTTTAGAACTATCAGGAATAACTTCCAGGCTTCCAGATCCTGGTTCCTCTTCTCTTGCACTGCTGTGACTGCTCCACCACTTGGTGGACTGCTGTTCCTTCAGGTTCTGGCATCACAGCCAGATGTACAGCCCCCAGGAGCACCATCAAACTTCTTGCTCCTGCAGCTACCAACACAACCCCATTTTTTCTCAACCAATGGCTTTGCTTTCTGTTGCCTGGAGAACAGAGGCAGAGAGGCAGGAAGGCGCTCTGATTCCTTCCTCAAGACCTATCCACACTCGACTCACCTTAAACTTCTTGCCTCCTGGTACAAAGATTGCTTCCCATCAGTGGCCAGTTTCCCCATTTAGGGCCTCATTCTCTGCAGCTTCCTTGGGAGCCTCCCATCATTACTTGTCCCTCCTCATTTCACTTCTTGCCTTATTACCCATCTCTTCTCAGTGCACAAAGGGGCTTTGACCATGGAATTTGTGTCTGTGGGAACATGTTGGGAGTTGGGACCTGAACGGGGGCAGGGAAAATACACTCTGGGTGAAGACCCAAATGGGGCAGATGTAGTCCTTCGGGAAGATGGTGTTTTGAAGACCTGTGGAAGTTTCAAGGGTTTGCTGGAGATTGCAAGGGCTCTTCGATTTTCCACACTGTCACTTTTCCTTCTCAGGCCCTGTCCTTCCTCTTTCCATCTCTCTACATCCCTCTTCCAGTATTCTGCCCCCAGATCATCATCTTGAAGAATTCTAAAATCCCAGGGCAAAATCCCAGTCCCTTTAGGAAAATAATGAAAATTCAGACCCTGTAAAATCACTGGCAGTTGAGTAATTGAAATGTCACTATACTTTTGTTTTACAAATAATACCCACTCTTGCTTCACAGAGCTGGTGATCCCAGATTTGACCTGATGAATCCTACCACTGGATGCTTCTAGGGTGTCTTAGGACTGTCAGAGGGCCAGCCCTCCCCATTTCCCAGGGGGTGAATAGGACCTCACCTAGGCCAGTCAGTTTCTCTCACCAGGAACTCGGCTTTGATGGAAAGCAAGTAGTTGGAACCAAGGCATTCTGACAGCAGCCTCCTGGAGATATTTCTGTTGAGTTCCTGCCTCTGGGAACCCTGGAGCTTCCATCCTTCAAGGCCTTCCTGTGGCTTTTCTATTCACCTTTCCCTTTCACTCTGTGAGATAGTCAACATCTTTCCCAACACTTCCATCTCTGTTTTAGACAGAAAATATTTGTTTCTTATAACCAGATAGCCTTCACTGATAAGTGTTCCCTCTGAAGATCTTCAGACAGGCCCCAACTTGCTGCCACCCAGCTGTCTTGCACCCACCCCATTTATGAAATGCCAGACGTCAAATCCTGAAAGTCCTTTATCCTCAAAGTCTGCAAGGTAAGTGCTCTCATTATAGCCATTTGGTAGGTGAGGAACTGAGACTCTGAATGACGTGGGCGACTGTCCACGGTTACAGCTAGAACTAGGAAACTTGGTTAATACTTGTTAGTAAAACTTAGTGTGGCCCGAATAAAGGAGATTAATGAAAGGAACATGGGAGGGTCTCTGGCCAAGACAGCACCTTTCCTCATCTCTCTTTTTCTCAAACCACATAGTCAGCCATCTCTACAAGAAACTAATACAGCAGCCAATGGATTCATTCCTCCTGCATTAGGTGTCCACTCATTGTCCAAACAGTATTATTCAGGGGAGTGATATACAAAAACATAACCAGTGAGGCCTATCCTCTCAGCAGTGCCTATGGGAATGAAGTAGGTGGTCGATTCTTAGAGAAAGGGCACAGGCTGGGAGACACTTGCATGCATTTCACTACCACTCCCTGACACTTGCTACCTGCTATGATGTAGGTGTGAGCAGAAGTGTTGGGAAGCATAGGGCAGCAGCCATCCCTGAATGCAGCCTAGAGCTCTATCCTCCCCCACCCAATCAGGGAATCTGTTCAGAAACAGATCTAAATGCGCCATGGTGGAAAAGAGGTTAAGGTTAGAAGATGAGTCTACCTGTCCAACTAACTCAAACAAGTGTTAACATCCTCCTTTGGCCAGGCCTTGGGATGAGTTCTTAGCACAAGTGCCAAACTACAGGGAAGAGAGAGACCTACACATCCTGGACAGCTGGTAAGAAAATAACAGGATCACTTAATCATTCATTCAGTCATTTATTCAACACATGTTTGCTGGGCATAGACATACCAGGTTAGGTGACATACGTAGAGTGATTGTCTTCATGGGATGAGAAAAATAAGCAAATAAACGAACAAAATAATCACAAACTGAGAAAAGGGCTATGAAGTAAAGAGGTAAGGTTCTGAGACAGAATGAAGTGTATGAGTTGGTATGGATGAAGTTGGTGGTGGCAATCGGTTATATTTGGCATGTGGGAGGGTCTGTGATAAGCTGGAATGGATAAGTCGAATAGGCAGTTGGATTTAAACCTGGGGCAGGGAGAAAAGGTTTGGGCAGACAATGGAAATCGGTTAGAGCCATGGAAACCGAAGGAAAGGTCCAGGAAAAAATATATAAGGCAGATGTTGTACCTTTTACCTTTGGCTGTATGCATACACAGGACACGAACATTTTCTACGTGGTAAGAAGCGGGTTACAAGAAAATCGTAAAGCTGCGCAGCCTTGCCTCCCACCTCCCGCAACCAGACTACATTTCCCAGAATGCCGCGCGAAGCGCGCGAGACCCGAAATGTCTCACAGCCACTTCCGGCGCAGATGGCCCCGGATAATCATGGCGACCCTCAGATCGTCTGTGTTGCTGTGGGGCCTGCTGACAGGTTCTCGGAACACCGAGCGGGTCTCTTTCCCGGCCCGAACTCGGCTCCATCTCGGCACCCTGCTCCAGCCGCTGCCCAGGCCCTGCGGGGCGGGGTTGCCATGCCGTCGGCTTGCCTCTGAGGCGGGTAAGTGACCTGTCAGGTGTCCGCTGGCGCGTTTTCCTGGGAGACCCAGAGCGTCCTTCTGGCTGGCGAGAACCACGCGGGCCCCACCCCCTCATCCCAGTCTCCGGCTCCTCTAGCGGTGCTCCCTTAGACCCAGCCGGCTTCCTTCTGTACCTTGTACCTGAAGGGTCTGTTATCGCCCACCTTTGTAATTCTTCACTCGCTTAACTAACAGTGCCTGAGTTCGGTTCCTTGCAAAGCACAGCTACGTTTGGGGAAACGGCCAACTAAACTTTGAGGGAACTCGTGGCCCAAGGGGGAGGTGGCAGTGTAGTGTGACCCAGGCTGTGGATAGGGGATCGCACATAAGAGTAGCGCTCAAACTAGGTTGGAAGGGGCAGGGAAGAGTTCCTGGAGATGATGACGAACGCTGAGACCTGGCTAACCACGCTATGGGGAGAAAACAGGAAGCATTTCAGGCAGAGGAAACAGCATAAGCAAAAGTCCAGAAATGAGACTGAAATACAGGTAGTTTGGAAACCCATGTTTTAGGTAGGATTGATAAGGGTTGGTTATGGCTTTGGCTCTAAGTTTAAAAGGAGAAATCAGTGTTGCTTCTCAGGTTTCTGGCTTGCACAGTTGAGTGGAGAATAACCCCATTTATACCAAGACAGAGAAATTGTAGGAACAGGTAGGGAGGTGAGGGAAGAAGAGGCAGGAGTAAATGAGATGAGCTTGGAAGGAAGGCAGAACTAAACGTCTGTTTGCACACGTTAAATTTGAGGTGCTTTTGAAATTCTAGTGTAGGTATCTAATACGCAGTCATATCTGAAGTGAGAAACATCTGGTGAAAGTGGTAACTCAAGCTGGGGGAATGGGTGAGACGGTCTGAGAGAATAGTGCTGAGCACATATTGTCTGCCAGGTGCTTTAAGTGACCTGGGTGTTAGAGATGAGTATAAGACAGGGTTCTGGCCTTTGGGGGAGCACGTTGTTTAGTGGGGGATGCAGTGAGAAAGCAGACTGCCTTAGTTTTTTTTTTTTCTAAATGATATTGGAAGTCATTGGTGAGTTTCAAGCATGCATGATCTTGATCATATTTAAAATTTTTTTGTTTTATTGAGATACAATTAACATACAGCATTGTATAAGTTTAAGGTGTACAACACAGTGATAATATGTTGTGAAATTCATATGTCATGAATTATTACTACAGCAAGATTAGTTTACATATTTTCTCCCCTGTAGATACAAAGAAAAGCAAAAAACATTTTTTCCCCTGTGGTAAGAACTCTTAGGATTTACTTTCTTAACAACCTTCATACATGCTTTTCAGCAGTGTTAACAGTTTTTATCATGCTGTACATTGCATCCCTAATTCTTATTTATCTTTTGGCTAGAAGTTTGTTTCCTTTGACCACCTTCTTCCAATTCCCCCTCCTCCTACCCCTTCATCTGGTAACCATAAGACCACAAGTCTGATCTCATTTTCTTTTTTCCTTTTAAATATTTATTTTGAGAGAGAGAGAGAGACAACTCATGAGTGGGAGAGAATCTCAAGCAGGCTCTGTGCTGTCAGCGCAGAGCCAGATGTGGGTCTTGGTCCCACAAATCATGAGATCATGACCTGAGCTGAAATCAAGGGTCAGACGCTTAACTGACCTAGCCACCCAGGCACCCCCGATCTCTTTTTCTGTGAGTTTTTGTTTGTTTTAAGATTCCACGTGTAGTTGAGATCATACAGTATTTGTCTTTCTCTGCTCGACTTACTTCACTTGGCATAATGCCTTCACAATCCATCCATGTTGTCCCCAATGGCATGATTTCCTCCTTTTTTGTGGTCAAATAATATTCTTTTACACGCGTGTGCATGCACACACACACACACATACACACACACATACACACACACCCCACAACTTTATTATCCATTGATGGATACTTAGTTGTCTCCATATTGTAGCTGTTGTAAATAATGCTGCTTTGAACATAGGGGCACATATATCTTTTCAAATTAGTGTTTTGGCTTTTTTTGATAAATAACCAGTATAGTGGAATTAACTGGGTCATATGGTATTTCTATTTTTAGTTTTTTCAGGAACCTCCATACTTGTTTTCACAGTGGCTGCACCAGTTTACATTCCCATCAGCATTGCGCTAGAGTTCCTTTTCCTTCGCATCCTTGCCAACATTTGTTGCTTGTCTTTTTGAGTCTAGTCATTATGACAGGTGTAAGGTATTATCTCAATGTGGTTTTGATTGGCATTTCCCTGATGATTAGGGATATTGAGCATCTTCTCAAGTGTCTGTTGGCTATCTGTATGTCTTTTTTGGAAAGATGTCTGTTCAGGTCTTTGGCCCATTTTTAATCAGATTATTTGCTTTTTTGGTGTTGAGTTGTATTACCTTCTTTATATATTTTGGATATTAATCCCTTATCTGATTTATCATTTGCATTCTCCCATTTAGTAGGCTGCCTTTTCATTTGTTGGTGGTTTTCTTTGCTGTGCAAAAGCTTTTTATTTTGATGAAGTTCCAGTAGTTTGTTTGCTTTTGTTTCCCTTTCCTGAAGAGTTCTATCTAGACAAATGTTGCCATGGCTGATGTCAGAGGAATTACTGCCTTTCTTTTTTTTTTTTTTAATTTTTTTTAAGTTTATTCATTTTTGAGAGAGAGAGAGAGAGAGAGAGAGACAGAGTATGAGCAGGGGGAGGGGCAGAGAGATAGAGACGTAGACACAGAATCCAAAGCAGGCTCCAGGCTCTGAACTGTCAGCACGGAGCCTGACGCGGGGCTGGAACTCACAAACCACGAGATCATGACCTGAGCTGAAGTCGGACGCTCAACCGACTGAGCCACCCAGGCGCCCCTCTTTCTTTTTTTTTTTTTTTTTTGTAGGAGTTATGCCTTTAATCCATTTTTAGTTTATTTTTGTGTATGGTGTAAGAAAGTGACTCAACTTTCATTCTTTTGCATGTAGATATCCAGTTTTCCCAGTATCATTTATGGAAGAGACTGTTTTTTTCTCAATTGTATATTCTTGCCTCCTTTGTGGTAGATTAATTGACGACATAAATGTGGGTTCACCAGGGATATTGGCCTGTGGTTGTATTTCTTTTCTTTCTGGTTTTGGTATTAGGGTAGTGCTGACCTCACAGAATGTATTTGGAAGCTTTCTTTCCTCTTCTACTTTTTTTTTTCCTTAAAGTAGGTTATATATGTAGTGTAGAGCCTAATGTAGGGCTTGAACTCATGACCCTAAAATCAAGATCTGAGCTGAGATCAAGTCGGATGCTTAACCCACTGAGCCACCCAGGTGCCCCTATTATTTTGGAATAGTTTGAGGAGAATGGGTACTAACTCTTCTTTACAAGTTGGGTGGAATTCACCTGTGAATCCATCTGGTCTGGACTTTGTTGTTTTTAAATTGTGGCTTAACTTTATCACTTGTAAGGGGTCTGTTCACATTTTCTATTTTTTCCTGCTTCAGTTTTGGAAGATTGTTATACTTCTGGAAACTTACCCATTTCTACTAGGTTGTCATGTAATTTTTCGTAGTAGTCTCTTATAATCCTTTGTATTGTGGTGCTGGTTGTTACTTCTCTTTTAATTCTGATTTGGGTCCTTTTTATTTTTCTTGATGAGTCTAGCTATAAGTTTATCAATTTTGCTTATCTTTTCAGTGAACCAGCTCTTGGTTTCAGTGGTCTTTTCTATTTTTTATTCTGTTTCATTTATTTCTGCTCTAAATTTTTTTATTTTATTCCTTCTAATGTTGGCCTTGTTCTTTTTCTAGTTTCCTTCAGGTAGAAGTTAGATTGTTTATTTGATATTTTTCTTGTTTCTTTGGTAGGACTGTATTCCTATAAATTCCCGTCTTAGGACTGCTTTTGTTGTGCTCCAAAGATTTGCGGCTGTTGTGTTACTATTTTCATTTGTCTCCATATCTTTCTTTTTGATTTCTTTGTTGACCCATTGGTTGTTCAGGAGCATGTTGCTTAGCCTCCATGTGTTCGTGTTTTTTTGTTTTGTTTTTTTTTTTTCATTTTTTTTCTTTTAGTTGATTTCTAGTTTTATACTGTTATGGTTGGGAAAGGTGCATGATATGATTCAGTCTTAAATTTATTGAGACTTGTTTTGTAGTCTTAACATGTGATTTAACCTGGAGAATGTACCATGTGCGCTTGAAAATAATGTGTATTCTGTTGTTTTTGGATAGAATATTATGTATACATGTGCTAAGTTCATCTGGTCTAAAGTGTCATTCAAGAACATTGTTTTCTTACTGATTTTCTTACTGGGTGTTCCATCCATTGATGTAAAAGTGGTGTTAAAGTGCCTTGCTATTATTTTATTATTGTTAGTTTCTCTCTGTATGTCTATTAATATTTACTTTATGTATTTAAGTGCCTCAATGTTGGGTGCATAGATATTTACAATTATTATATCTTCTTATTGGAGTGATCCCTTTATCATTATGTAATTCCTTGTTTCTTGCTACAGTCTTAGTTTTGAAGTCTATTTTGTCTGATGTAAATATTACTATTTTTTTTTCTTCCATTTGCATGGAATATCTTTTCCCATCATTTCACTTTCAGTCTCTGTGTATCTTGAGTTCTGCAGTGAGTCTCTTGTAGGCAGCGCATAGATGGGTCTTTTTTTTTTTTTTTTTTTTTTTTTTAAATCCATCTGCACCCTGTATCTTTTGTTTGGAGCATTTACCTCCATTTACATGTAAAGTAATTATTGATAGGTATTGTACTTATTGCCATTTTAGTAATTGTTTTCTGGTGGTTTTTTTTTTTTTTAGCTCTTCTCTGTTCCCTTCTTTTGCTTTCTTGTTGTTTTGTGGCTTTCTTTACTGTCATGTTTCGCTTTTTCCCCCTTTTTTTTTGTGTGTGTATATTACAGGTTCTTGATTTGTGGTTACCAGGGGTGTATATATAACATCATATATGTATAGCAGTCCCTATTATTAAGGTGATGGTTGCTTAAGTTTGAACACATTCTGAAAGTACTATGTTTTACATTTTTCCTCCATGTTTTATATATGTATGATGTCATATTTTACATCTTTTTATTTTGTATATCCCTAATATTTCTTTTAATTTTTGTAGATATAGGTGGTTTTACTGCTTTTGTGTTTTAACTTCCATAGTGGCTTTATAAGTGATTAATGTCCTACTTTACTATATGTTTGCTCTTACCAGTGAAATTTTTTCCTTTCACAATTTTCTGAATTGTAGTTATTGTCTTTTTTTTTTAACCACTTAAAGGATTCTCTTTAACACTTCTTGTAAAGATGATTTAGTGGTGATGAACTTTAATTTTTGTTCATCTGGGTAACTCTTGATCTCTCCAATTCTGAGTGATAGATAATTTTGCTGGGTAGAGCATTCTTGGTTGTAAATTTTTTCCTTTCAGCACTTTGAATATGTCCTGCCATTCCTTTCTGACCTTCAGATTATTTGCTGAAAAATTAGGTGATAGCATTATGGGAGTTCCCTTGTGTGTTATTGTTTGCTCTTGCTGCTTTTAATATTCTCTCTTTATTGCAAGTTCTGTCATTTTAATTATATGTCATGGTGTGGACTTTTTTCGGTTCATCATGTTTGGGAATTTTTGTGTTTTCTGAACCTGAATGTGTTCCCAGATTAGGGAGATTTTCAGTGATTACTTCTTTAAATAAGTTTTCTGCCCCTTTCTCTCTTTTTCTTCTGAGATCCCTATAGTACTATGTTACTGTGCTTCATGATGTTATAGAGGTCCTTTAACCTATTCTTACTTTTTGTTATTTTTTTCTTTTTGCTATTTAGGTTGGTTGTTTTCCATTACACTGTCTTCCAGATCACTGATCCATTTTTCTGCATTCTGTAATCTGCTGTTGATTCCCTCTCGTGTATTTGTTCTTTCAGTTATTGTATTCTTCAACTCTCATTGATTATTTTTTATATTTTCTATCTCTTTGTTGAAGTTGTGAATTCATCTATTCCTCTCTCTCAAGTCTAGTTGAGTATCTTTATAATTGTTACTTTGATCTTTTTATTAGGCATATTCCTTATCTCTATTTTGTTTAGTTCTTTTTCTGTAATTTTTGTCTTGTTCTTTCCTTGTGGACATATTCTTCAGTCTCCTCATTTTTTTCTCACTCTCTGTATCTGTTTCTGTATATCAGGTAGATATGTCTCCTGATCTCTAAAGTAGTGTCCTTGTGTAGAAGAGGTCCTGTGGTGCCCTGTAGCACAATCCCTTCTTGTCACCAGACCACATGCTCCAGGGGTGTCCCCTGTGTGGACTGTGTGTGTCCTCATTTTGTGGCTAGGCCACAATTTCTGTGGGCATCCTGATGGGTTGGGCTGGCCCTTAGCTCAGTGGGCTCCATGTCCTGCTTCATTTGCTGCAGGCACAGTGGGCAGTGTACTGTCCTGTTGAAAGGCCTGGCTGCGGCTGCCATGGGCTTGCTGGTAGGTAGCCTGGTTGTTTCCAGTTAGTCGTTGCGACAGCTGAAGGGGGCAGGGTTTGTTCCCCATGCAGGCAGTAAGAGGCCTGGCTGGCAGGAATTGAACACATGCTGGTGTGTGGGACTATCTCCCCCACTCCCCTTGGCAGGAATTGCTTTGGAGGGGTGCCTACCAAGGCAGGTGGGTTGGGTGGGACAGGTCCACGGGGCAACACTGAGGCAAGGCACATGCTGGTAGCAAGGTAGATGAAGAGTGTGTTAGAACAGGCTCTGTCAAGAGTCTGGCCGTTTAGGCTTGGGGAGGGCAAGAAAAATGGCACCACCATCACTTTGTTCCCAGGGAAGTTTCCTGAAGATTCCTGTCTTTCTGGCACACGTCCTCAGCTTCGTCCATACATATCTTTCACATATGCCCCAGGTGCTTTTCCAACTGCTGCTTTTGTGCTGTGTCTGCAGTGAGTTACTTAGCATGCTGGGTCTCAGGTTTTTTAACCTCTGGCTGTCTCAGAGTTTAAAATCAGCACCACTCATTTTCAAAGCCAGACCTTGTGGGGACTCCTTTTCCCAGTGTGGGTCTGGGAAGGAGTCCAGTCTGGGAGTCTGATCTTCTTGCTCCTCTGTGCTTGTGATATCCTTCTTGTTTTTGGTTAGTTGACCCAGGGGTTTGATTACTGACTGTGTTTCCACCCATCCTACCCTTTTTGATGTGGCCTTATTTCTGCAACCAGCTGTGGGAGATCTGTTCTGCCAGGCTTCAGGTCATTTTCAGGGTTAGTTGCCATACATGTAGTTGTTGCCTCTGTGCATCCTTGGGGTGAGGTGAGCTCAGGATCCTGCCACTCCACCATCTTCCCTGCATTCCTCCTCTTTGATTTCTTTCATCATTGTGTTTTAGTTTTCAATACAGAGATCTTTCGCCTCCTTGGCTAAATTTATTCCTAAGTATTTTATTGTTTTTGATACTGTTGTGATGGGATTGCTTTCTTTCTTTTTCACATAACTTGCTGTTAGTATAGAAATGCTACTGATTTTTAAATGTTAATTTTGTATCCTGCAACTTTACTGAATTTGCTGATTAGATCTAATAGTTTTTGGTTTTTTTTTTTTTTGGTGGAGTTTTTAGGATTTTCTACATACAAAATCCTATTGTCTGCAATTGGATACAGTTTTACTTGTTCTTTTCCAATTGTGAGAACCTTTTCTTTTTCTTGCCTAATTGATTGTCTAGGACTTGAAGCATTATGTTGAATAGGAGACATCCTTGTCTTATTCCTGAACTTAGAGGAAAGGCTTTCAGTCTTTCATGGTAACTGTGGGTTTAGCATATATATAGCCTTTATTATGTTAAGGTATGTTCCTTCCCTACCTAATTTGTTAAGAGCTTTTATCATGAACCAATGTTGAAATTTGTCAAATGCTTTTTCTGCATCTGTTGAAACGATTATATGATTTTTCTGTCATTCTGTTAGCGTGATGTCGCATTGATTTGTGTATGTCAAACCATCCTTGCATCCCAGGGATAAATTCCACTTAATCATGGTGAATGATCTTTTTAATGTGCTGCTGAATTTGGTTTGCAAGTATTTTATTGAGAAATTTTACATCAATAGTTATCAGGAATATTGGCCTGTAGTTTTTGGTAGAGTCCTTTTCTAGCTTTGATATCAGACCAGATTGGGTGTGTTCAGGGTGGTATGGCTGTAGAGTCTGGCTTTGGTATCAGGATAGTGCTGGCTTCGTAAAATGAGTTTGGGAGTGTTCCCTCCTATTCAGTTTTTTGGAGGAGTTTAAGAGGGATTGGCAGTAATTCTTCTTTGAATGTTTGGTAAAATTCACTTGTGATGCCATCTGGTACTGGCCTTTTCTTTGTTGGGACATTTATTATTGCTGATTGAACCTCCTTAGTAGTAATTGGTGTGTTCAGATTTTCTCTTTCTTTCTCAGTCTTGGTGGGGCATATGTTTTTAAGAATTTTTCCATTTCTTTTAGGTTGTCCAGTTTTTTGCCATGTAATTGTTCACATTAGCCTTTTAGGATCCTTTGTATTTCTGTAGTATGAGTTGTAGTGTCTCCTTTTTCATTTATAATTTTGTTGATTTGGGTCCTTTCTTTTTTTTCCTTGCTTAGTGTAGCTAAAGGTTTGTGAATTTTCCTACCTTTTCAAATAACCAGCTCTTAGTTTCGTTAATCTTTCCTGTTGTTTTGACTGCGTTTTTATGAGATTACTCTGGTTGTTCTGTGAACAATGGTCTACAGTGGTGTCAGAATGGAGTCTGAGTCATTCTTGGAGTCAGGGAGACTGGTTAGGAAGCAAAGGCAAGAGATGAGGATGGCCTTGATCAGAGTAGTGGCAGTGGGAAATGGAGGATTAGAGAGATTTATGAGGTATAACAGGCAGTATGTTCTGTGTTAGTGTGCTTTTTTTGTAAAATGGGGATAATTATGGTATTGCTGGGGTTGTGAAGATTAAATGTGCTGAATACGTAACATTTTTAGCTCAGTAAGTACTGGTATATAGTAAGCACCTAACAAATGTTATTTGTTATTGCTGTTGCTGTTACTACTGCTCTTTGGCTAGATGTGGAGAGTAAAGAAGTCAGGAATGACTGTGAGATTTCAGGCCCACATGACCTATGGATGCTGCTAAGATAAGGAGCAATAGGAAAAGCAGGTTTAAGACGGGAGAAAGTTGATGGGTTCTGCTTTGGCAGTACTGGAGTGCAAGTGAGATGTCCATGGGTTAGGTGGTTGGAGGATGATCTTAACTGAAGATTCAGATTTTAGAGTCACCAGCATATAGAAGTAATTAAAGTTGGAGCGCCTGGGTGGCTCAGTTGGTTGAGCATCTAACTTCAGCTCAGGTCATGATCTCACGGTCTGTGAGTTTGAGCCTCGCATCGGGCTCTGTGCTGACAGCTCAGAGCCTGGGGCCTGCTTCAGATTCTGTGTCTCCCTCTCTCTCTGACCCTCCCCCATTCATGCTCTCTCTCTCTCTCAAAAATAAATATAAAAAACTTGAAAAAAAAAAAGAAGTAATTAAAGTTATATTGCTAGGATATCATTCAGGGAGAATATAGGAAGGGAGAAGAGAAGGATTTTTAGGGGAATCAGCATTTACAGGACTAGCAGAGGAAGAGGTGGCTGGGAAGGAATGGTACTTATTTCCTCTCTTTTTTTTTTCTTTCTTTTTTTTTTCCTAATGGAAATGGAACAGGGGAAGTTAGGCAAATGGATAGGCAAACTGCTTAAGGCAGAGATGATATCTGGTCTCCTCTCCTGTCCAAGCCTCTTCCATGACACCCGCTTGGCCTTTTCAGTCCCACGTTGTAATCCAAGCCTGTGTTTCCTAGTTGCAGCCCCTTAGCTTGGAATTTCTCTCCCTTTATTCTGTGCTGTTCAGGCCCTTGGGAAGCCTTCTTTGACCCTGCCGTGTCCCTCTCTGCTCCAAGAGTATGTATATGGCACTTGCACTGGGGGCCACCCTCAGAGACTAGAGCTGATCTAGGCTCTAGAAACAAACTTTGGTTTAAATCCTGACTCTGTCACTTAATAGCTAGTTGTCTTTAAGGAGGCTCCAGTGTCCTCATTTATAAAATTGAGATATCAATACCTGTTTTGTGGGTTGTTGTAAACATTCCTGAAAATATGTGTAATGCCTGACGTATAGGAGACAACTCTGTAAGTTATTATGATTAACATTATTACATTACTTAGTTTAAAAATTTTACTTTTAAGTAATCTCCACATGCAACATGGGGATCGAACTCACAACTCCGAGATCAAGAGTTGCATGCTCTACTGACTGAGCCAGCCAGGTGCCCCAGATTAATTAGTTTTTTATGTTGCTTTTCCACTAGATTGAGTGTCTTTTTCCAGTATTCTTAATCATTGTAAGTGGTCAGTAAATTTTATCAAGGAATGGATGAATGGATTTCATAGGGATTAACATTATGCATACTGAGGTAGACATTTTGTTCATCATTTCTATTGTTAACTTTTCTGTTTTGAGGTCTCGTTGGCTTGTCATTTTTACCATCTTCTTATTTACTACAATCCATTTTAACAGAATCTGGTAGCTCAGAGATCAAGAAACCTACATTTATGGATGAGGAAGTCCAAAACATACTCATCAAGATGACAGGCTTGAATCTGCAGAAGATTTTTAAACCAGCTGTACAAGAACTGAAGCCACCAACCTATAAGCTGATGACCCAGGCACAGTTGGAAGAAGTACGTGAATGCAGACATATGGGCAGGATACTTTTCTTTCAAGGGTTAAATTAGATTTCCAGAGGCCCCCTGGATGCTGAGAGCTGCTCTTCCAATAGATGCTCATGATGGGAGTTCCAGGCACAGACTGAGAAGAGAAATGGGATCAGGCAGGGAGATAGGAGCAGGGAGCATGGCTGAAATTAGACAGATGGGGGCACATGGGTCAGGCCTGCGTGTCCAAGCAGAGCTCCTCCTGTGCTCCCAAACCTGCTCGAGTGTCTTTTCTTTGTCCTGCCTGCTTCAGCTTCTTTCCTTAGAAGCCTCTGCTGTGAGCTGCTTTGAAGCTGATGCTTTCGTGGGATTATGAGATCCTGCTGAAGCACATCCTACTGTAAGCTACCAGGGTCCTCCTGGAGTCATGCGTATTGAGTGCTTTGTGGAAAATGCTTTCATGTGTGAATATGTGAAGCATTATTGCCCATTACAGTCAGAGCAAAACATTCAGATATCCAATAGTATATCACATGAGTAAAAGGTCCCCTTTGAACTTCTCAGAGGTAATCATTGCTAACTGTGTGACATGGAGCACTGTGGTCACTGGTTAAGAGCGTGGGATTTGGAGTTGAGTTGCCAGGGTTCAAGTCCCAGTGTTGCAACTTCTTAGCAATTTACTTAACATTTGTGTGCCTTTATTTTCTCTTCCATGGAATAACAGTGTCAGCTAGCTCATAAGGTAGTTGTGGGCATTAAATGAGCCAAATATTTTCAGAGTATGTAAACAATATATGGTACATAGTATGTACACAATAAATGAAATCCTTTCTTTAATTTTAAGCAGCTTTTGTGGCCCAGCTCGGTCTCCGAGGATCTTTTGCTGTGTCGAGAATGGTTGAGTCTGTAGGTGGTGCTCTCAGCCACAGCGGAGAGGCAAAAGCCAGGGTGCAGGGGCCTTTTCACTCACTGGATCGTGGCTACAGCTTCTTCTCTTCGCAGTCCTTGGCATTTTATATCAGTATCTGCTTTTGTCAGATGATCCTTCTTGTCTGTAACGTTGTAGCTTTCCTTAAGAAATGTGTTATTTCATTAGGCTACAAGAAAGGCAGTTGAGGCAGCTAAAGTACGATTAAAAATGCCACCGGTTCTGGAAGAACGAGCGCCAATAAATGACGTGTTAGCTGAAGATAAAATTTTGGAAGGAACGGAAACAGCCAAATATGTGTTTACTGATATATCGTATAGCATACCACACCGGGTGAGTATATATCTAACTGCAAAATGATCTTTATTTGAAATATGTGCGGTTGGACCTGAGGAACGAGGGTCGACATCACTGTGACCCATCTGTCTCTGAATCTTCCAAACCAGAACTCCTGTGACTGGGTGAGACCCTTCCGGAAGATCCAGCCCAGCATAAGGAAGAAGAGAAATGCAGACCAGTCCCACATCATCATGTTACCATTTCCCTACAGATTATGGACACAGTATATTCCAGATTGACTGCAGAGAAAGGTGTGCTGAGACAGAACGAGGGGTTTACAGACAGAAACCCACCCCTAAGCCACAAATAGGCAGAAATCTTCAAGGCAGTGGCAGAAGGGGATTCTTTCTGCCCAAGTTAGACTGACTTCCTAAGCTGAAACGTTTTTCTTTCCTGTAAATTCTTGAGGATGCCAGAAAAACCCAGACTGCCCAAAGGATATTCGCTCTTCAGAATTTGCAGCAAGAGTGACAGGTTTCCCCAGATAATTCTCAGATACCACTGCTTCTTCTATTGTGGTTTTTATTCTCTAGCTCCTCTTCCCTTGATGACCAGTTCCAAAAGGGAACTGTGTTTGAGCCTTTTCAATTAAGAGTGAAACAAGAGCGATTTATAATTTAGCCCAAAAAATGCACTAGAGTACTATGTAACGCTATGGTTGGGGGAAGGGCCACACCACGTTACTCTTTTTATCATATATGATTATGGTTAGAAGACATGATTCGAGCAGTGTCCATATCTGTGTACATCAACTGCCTGTATGCCTGACCTGATGAACAAGGATCTCAGAGTTTCATTTTAATTAAAATTTTTGCTTTGGGCTGCTTTTTTATACGTTTGCAGTGCTTTGAAGGCTGTTTATGGGACCATTTTATAACTTGAGAGAGGAACTTAGAATTCAAATTACCTTAGTCCTTTTGAGAAATAATTGTGTTATTTAGGCATCTGCTATTTTTTTCTGTTTGCAGTACTTGATGAAAGTTTTTATTATCCTCAAAACACATTCAGAGACTCTCACATCTCTGAAAAGGTGAAAGTCAGTTAATTTAAACATTAATCAGATGTATATCAAGTATCTGCGAACTGCAAAGTTCTTTGTAAGTCACCGGGTATTGTGAAGAATTATAATCCATAGCTCCTGCCCATTTTAAGTTTTCTAACAGTATCTGAGCAGTGTCAGGAATCTTGCACATGATAAATTGCCCACTGAGTGGCACACACAGTGGGTGGAATTCAGAGGGAAGCCATCTCATGGCCTGGGATTTGGTAGTTGGAAAAGTGAAGAGGCCGGAAGCAGGGAGACAGTCTCTCTGACACATTTATGTCTCCTGTCACTATAAGGAATTACACAGGTGAGGAATTAAGACTCCACATTCTTGGGTTTGTTCCTTTTATCCCAGGGACTTTAGAAGTAGATCACAAAGTAAATAAAGTCTGTTTCAGTGAGACTTTGGAATGGGGAAATGAAACAGTTTGAAAGGTCTCATAGTACTTCTTTCCTCTGAAGTGGATTTAGATGAATCTCTGATCAGTTTTTTTTAGTTGAATCGTTTTATGTATTGAACTCACTTTAGGACCATGGTTGGCACTTAGTAAATACGTTCATTTTAGATTTCTGATTGTCAGAGGCAGAGCAGTGATTAGTGAAGGAAGTATCAAATCTTGCCAAGTCTTCGAGGTTTAACATTATCATTGAAATCATAGACCATTGCATTTTATGTCTCCCAGTTGCATTTTATATTTTGATTGCAAATTATTCATATAATGGTGCTTAATGGAACACTGGAACTAAAAATAAGTCTTCAGAAACTCATTCTTGATTATGTTTTCTATTTCAGGAGCGTTTTATTGTTGTCAGAGAACCAAGTGGCACGCTACGGAAAGCCTCTTGGGAAGAACGGGACAGGATGATACAAGTTTATTTCCCAAAAGAAGGTCGTAGGGTTTTGACACCAGTAATTTTCAAGGAAGAAAATCTTAAGGTAAGGTGACTGTGCTTTCGTAGAGTCAGTGGTGATGGTTTCTTGGTTGAACATTGGCTCTGCTGCTGTAGAGCATTCTGCTTTGATAAGCACAGATACGCAGGGTTTTGTGTGTGTGTGTGTGTGTGTGTGTGTGTGTGTGTGTTTTCTAATTTAAATCCAAGTTCGTTAACATATAGTGTAGTATTGGTTTCAGGAATAGAATTTAGTGATTCATCAACTTACATATAACACCCAGTGCTCATCCCAGCAAGTGTTCTCCTAATGCCTCTCACCTTTTTAGCGTATCCTCCCACCCATCATCCCTCCATCAACCCTCAGTTTGTTCTCTGTATGTAAGAGTCCCTTATGGTTTGTCTCCCTCTCTGTTTTTATATTATTTTTGCTTCCCTTCCCTAATGTTCATCTGTTTTGTTTCTTAAATTCCACATGTGAATTGAAATCACGTACTTGTCTTTCTCTGATTTATTTCACTTAGCATAATGCACTCAAGTTCCACCCACATTGTTGCAAATGGCAGGACTTCATTCTTTCTGATCACTGAGTAATATTCCATTGTATGTATACCACGTTTTCTTTATCCATTCATCAGTCGGTGGACATTCGGGCTCTTCCATAATTTGGCTATTGTTGATAGTGTTGTTACAGACATTGGGGTGCATGTGCCCCTTCGAATCAGCACTCCTGACAGATACGTGTTTCTAATGATGACTCCACCACTGTTAATCAGTCTTGCAATTGGCTTAGCTGGGATTTGAATGTGGGTGTGAGTTGTGGAGCCTGTATTATCTCTGCCTACCTCTTACTGGGCACAGATGCGGATGAGTACATCTGTCATGGCATCAGGACGGGTGTTGAGCTTTCATGTTTATCTCATCTAATTCCATCTGTGCTGTGTGGTTTTAGACCATGTACAGCCAGGACCGGCATGTTGATGTCCTCAATCTCTGTGTTGCCCAGTTTGAGCCAGATTCTGCTGAATATATCAAAGTGAGTATATTTTATAGTTTCTAAAGTATGGACTTAAGTATGGTTATGAGTAAGATTTATTCAAGGGAAAGAGAAATACCTGAACATTTATGGAGTACCTGAAGTATACCAGATGTTTTATCCTTACAGCAGCCCTTACAGATGAGAGAATTTAAGTTTGGAGAGTTGGGTACCTTGCTGGAAGTTTCACAGTTAGTAGGTGGTAGTTTAGGACCCAAACTTGAATAGGCAAAGCCTGTTCTCTTTTCATTTTATCATACAGGAACAGAGTCATTTGCTAAAATTTGCCAAAATGTCGCGTGTCTTACATTTCAGTAAGTAATCACGTAGTGCCTTCCATGTGTGAGATAGTGTGGTGGGTAATATAGGCGAGGACATGAACTAAGATCGGGTGTGCTCTGTCAGAGCTGCAGTCTGGCATTGACTGTGGAGAAGGGTGCTAGATAAGTATGCAGATAATTATCACCTTGGGTTTAAGATGTTAGGTGCTAAGAGAAGATTACAAAGTGCTCTCAGGAAAGACTTCATAGGGGTCTTGACCAGGGTTCTAGAAGGGCAGGGAACATGGTGAAGTTAAGTGAGAAGAGGTGTTTCAGGCAGGGAGGGGGAACAGTGTGAAAAACAGGTAGGAAACAGTGTGCTTGCAAATGGCTAGTCATCTGGTTTGCTTGTACATGCAGTGTGTATGGGAGGTGTTCAAGATGAAGCTAGAAAAGTAAATGGGGCCGTACTTGACCTCAGAGGCTAGACTCAAGAATCTGGACTTTAGTCAGAAGGCCTTTGAAAGCCTTTTGAACACAGAAATGCCCTATTTATCATATGCAAGATGAATCTGGAAGAACTGAAGGAACATTAGTTAGTAAGAATGGAGCAGTTGATGGGATAGGAGAAAAAGGGAGGAGTGAAAAAACATTCTTGATTTCTTTTCTTTTCCCCTAGTGACCAAGATAATGGTGGTCTATTATTTCTAGTGGTCTCCAGTATATGTAGTAGGTGCTTCGAGAGTAGTGCTTGGCTGCTGAAAAGTAATTGATCTGACTGTAAATGTGTGGCAAACTTGTTCCTGGCTGCCACACACACTTCCACAGTGGAGGGCCAGTCTAAACCATACCTATTGGTTAATGATAGTGGAGGCGGGTATCAGTAGACCTGGTTTACTGATACCTTTTGGGCAATGCTCATGTTAGTAAATGTGCATCCAGTAATCCTCACTTTTTATTTTCATGTTTCTGAAAAATTACATTTTGTGTGGATAGATTCATCATCAGACTTACGAAGATATAGATAAACATGGAAAGTACGACCTTTTACGCTCAACAAGACACTTCGGTGGAATGGCTTGGTATTTCGTAAATAAGAAAAAGATTGATGGTTTACTGATTGACCAGATTCAGAGAGATTTGTAAGTACAATCTTAGTAAGTAAAAGAAATTCTCACAACTATTATAGTAAATCTGTATTTAAGCTATTTTTCCCCATTGATGACAGTGTATTGTCCAATAATAAATACCTTTCATTTACCTCATTTGTTTATGGGTTTGTTCTTCCAGCACAACCCAGTTTTCTCAAGTCTTTGCTTTGGTGGTTTTTGTTCTTGTTTTTGTTTTAATGTTTATTTTTGAGAGACAGAGCACAAGAGTGGGAGAGACAGGGCGGGGGGGCGGGGGGAGCGGTGCGGGGAGACACAGAATCCAAAGCAGGCACTAGGCTCCAGGCTGTCAGCACAGAGTCTGACACGGGGCTCAAACTCACAGACTATGAGATCATGACCTGAGTCAAAGTCGGACGCTTAACCAACTGAGCCCCCTAGGCGCCCCTGCTTTTGTGTTGTTTAAACAAGGCTAGATTCTTTGAAAGATACGTGGTAGTGCATCTGTATTATATACCTTGGATACTAACTTATCTTGGGCCTCACCAGAGTTCCTGGGGATCAGTGAACTTTCCAGAGACTCAAAAAGGGATTAAATAGGAAATGTAAAGACATAAACTCTGACAGGTGCTTGTCTTCTGGTGGGACTGGAGCTTTTCAGTAAAAGTCATCATTTAATTTATGAAAATACTGTTTTTAATGTCCCTTGCTTTTGCAAGACTTTTAAGATGTTGAAAAAATTAGTTTTCCAAAGTTGCATGAAACAAGGAATATCTGTTGTATTTTTTTTTTAATGTTTGTTTTTGAGAGCACGAGCAGGGGAGGGACAGAGAGAGAGGGAGACACAGACTCTGAAGCAGGCTCCAGGTTCTGAGCTGTCAGCACAGAGCCTGATGCAGGGCTCAAACCTGCGAACTGTGAGATCGTGACCTGAGCTGAAGTCAGATGCTTACTGAGCCACCCAGGCGCCCCTGGAATATCTGTTGTATTTTAACATGCATGTACTTTAACTGGTGTGCTCCCAGGTTCTAGCTGAAACTGTACTTTACAGCTTGTGATGAAACTGTTGTTTTTGATTATCAGTTGGATTAGAAATGCCAAGATGACAAGGAAAAGAAACCAGCATGGTTGTAGTAAGGTCAGTAGGCAGTCCTTGACTGACTCAAAAGTCTGAGCTACAAGAGGGTTATAGGGATTACTGCCACCTTCAGACTATGAGGAGCTTAGATCAGAGTATCCTCCATGTAATCTCATCTAAGTCCTTCACATAAAGTTCCTAAAGCATTTGGAACTAGAAGGTGCCACAGGCATTCTTTAAGAAATACAGCCCATATTTGGAACCAGAGCACTATTTCTCATAGAAGCAGCATTCATAATGGTTGATGACTTCAGGCCAGCCTACTTTACTAGCAAGTGTGTTGTAACCCAGTTCAGAGGGCAGACACATAACCTCATCCCACATAAGCAGGGGGCCGGTTGGCAGTGACATCTCCTGTGAACAAATTTTCTTATAAGGTTTTTAAGATGGAATCATTCTGAAATTTTTTTATTTTAAAGACATGTAACATTTTCGTAAAAAATTAACGTGTAACTGAAAATCAAAGTTCTTTATCAAAATGTAGTAATATATATTATAGTAATACTCATTACCGTATTTAAGCTTTACATTTGAAGCAGTTTATTTGTATACTGGGAGGGAGTTTTGAGTAATCTTTCCTGCTCCACATTAAGTAAAACCATTCCTGTGTGGTTTATGACCTGGACAACGTGCTGCAAATCTCAGACCGGACAGTAGAGGGTGCACATCCTCACTGAATGAAACACAAGGCAGAACTGGGATTCGGCTCATATTTATTTCAGACTTAAGTCCCACTGTTGGTTTGTGGTTGAGATTCTTTTAAAATCTGTTTGAACATGGAAACTTATTTCCTCTTATTTTCAAATATGGCTAGGTGTTAAGCTAACTTGTTTAGTAAGATGCAGGCATTATACTTTAGCATGAATGTAATAAAGCCCTAAATGGAATCTAAATATATATAGAAACCCATTTAAGCTCCTAACAGGACCACATGCTTAAGCTCTAAAGGGAATTTTATTTTTTATTTGGGGAATTTTGTTGCCATGTTTATTGGACTTTGTTAGATTATAACAAGCAATACATTTGTAATGAACATGTTTGAATTTTTTTCCCTGGAAAGTTTTACTATATGAACAGCTCTGATTTCTCATTTCTCCCAGAGGATGGCCTTGGAGTGGATGGGCCTTGGGATAAGCCTAGAGCATTTCTCTAAGGTCACCATGGCTTGAGAAATTCTTTACTCTCACGATCACTCCACTCTTTATCCACCAGCTCAGATGTAAAGCAGAGAAAATTAATGAGATGGCTGGGAGAAATACTGAATTAGGTTGTCTTTATCCCTCTACCCCCCAACTGGAAGCCAGTACCTCACTAGTGTGCACAGCATAACCTCAAAAGCATAAGCATTTTAGAAAGGTTGTTACCTCCTCAGCTTTGAGGTAACAAATGGTGGGCAAGTGTTGACTATGTGAGAAGACAGTGACTGGGGAAGGCTAAAGAGGTTTTTTTGCTGATAGAAGTTGTCTATAGGTTTCTGAAAAGGTAAGTACAAACCAGAAGACTGAATTCTAGATTGCAAAAGTAGAACCTGACGTTCCTTCTGACTCAGGTGCACAATTTCAGATTGGCTTCACTAGGATGCTAATTTTTAACTAGTGGGTTCTTATGAATAGAAAGGTAGCCTGGGAGTCTTTCCTTGGACTCCTAGGAGGCCTCTTGTAAAGGCATTTTCCCACTAATTCAGAGTCTTAATGAAAATTTGTTAGCTGCCAATAAGTTCACTGCTAATGAACTTAAAGGGAAGTGGCTTTGAGCATCCCCTGACCACCAGCCTCCAGCTTATGTGGGAGGAAGGTAGTATTCCTGCCCTTTGAGGAACAGGACATTATTAGCTGCTGGTGAAGTGGGCTGGCCTGGCGGCCATCTACCATTAAGAATGCTGTTTCTATGAGAAGTAATGCTCCGTTTCCAAAAGGAATATAGTCACACTTAGAATATATTCACTTTCATAAATTGGGCACTCCCTGTACTGATTCCCGGCCTGCCTACCTCAGAGTAGAAGTAAAGCCTAAATTGGCCCGTATTCTGAAAATGCCTTTGAAAGTATAAAACCTGAAGGCTTAAAAAATGTCTGGCCCGAGGAAAGTTTGAAGTGTAATTTAGTTTTAAGTTGGCACACATTTTTATAGAACCGTGAAGCAAATGAAGAAAACCCACTGACAGCAGTAATTCCTTTCACCCTAGACTGGATGATGCCACCAGCTTGGTCCAGCTGTATCACATGCTCCATCCAGATGGCCCGTCGGCTCAGGAGGCCAAGGAGCAGGCTGCTGAGGGAGTACATTTAATTAAGGTAAAGGGACTTTTTTCACCCGGCTGTTGTGTGGTGCTAATTGAGATGGGAAGAATTCTAAAGTGGGTCATATTTAATAGTAACTAAACATTTGTGATCTTGAAACAGTGACCAGAGCCCCATATTTCTTCAGCCTGGATAACAGAAACAGATGGGATGGGAGTGGAGGAGCTGCACGCTCAAGTCCCAAGTAGTTCAGATAGTAGGGCAGCCGCCCCCTTGTTCTTTGAGGGGATCAAGTGACGAGCAGGGCAGTGTGGAGCAGGTAGCACGTGTTCCCAGTGTACCTTCCCGTCCTTCAGGGCGGTCACAATCCTGTCCAGAAGGGGAGAGGGTGGTGCCTGTATTATTACTAAGTCTTAGTTGCATTAGCACTTTGGAGCTGCCTCCCTCTCCCAACCATGGCCTTACACAGAGTTCTCTGTCACTGTATAATTTTCATCACTTCTAATGCTCAGAATTAGACATGGTTTTGTGGATCTGGCTTCTCTCCCAATATTATTTTACCCACACCGCAAAGCAGTTCTAAGGATAAAAGTGACCAGTGATGGACCCCCTAGGAGGAGTAGAGAGAAACTATGGTACTAATTTTGGTTTTCTGTGATTGGTCAGGTAAAGCAAAATGCTTTTGGGGAAAATAAAGTGATTTTTTTTTGAAATTGAATGATTTTCATTTTGACCTAGCAGGGGGTACAATGTCAGGTTTTAATTTTTTTCTGAAAACAGGCTAAGAGACATGGCAACCATGTTAGAATTCTTCTGGTATTTAGAATTACTGTGGCTTGAACTGTATTGGATGTTATTTTTTGGTCCATGTAGTACGCTTATTTTATAATCAGAAAAAAAAATTGTGAAACTTGGAAGACTTTTTAAACTGGGACTTTGCTAATGCAGAAATGGAAAACTATAAATAGTACATGTTCTATTGCTTAAGAGTTTCTTTTTTTAAATTTAAACAGGTCTTTGCAAAAACAGAAGCCCAGAAGGGAGCATATATAGAATTAACACTACAAGCTTATCAAGAAGCATTCATTAGCCATTCTGCAGCTTCCTGAAAATATTTTTTTAAATAAATTTCATTTTACTTAAATTATAACTAGCTTTCTGTTAATGTTGAGCTGAATGTTTAAAAATGTCAAAATGAAAACTACAGATGGGAGTTACCAATAAAATTGTTTTTTAACAGTGCCTCTAACAAAAATACAAAGAAAATCTTGTTACTCCACTCATTTTCCTAGGCCACAGGGGGATAACTGAAGTATATCTGAGTGCCTGGTTATGAATTTCTCTCACCAGAGTGGATGGTGCAGTATAAAACAACAAAAAGGTACTTCTTTCTGTATTACCAACTAGGTAGTTTAAACAGAGCCCAGCTTAATGAGGTTTCTGGGTTTCAGATCCTGATTCTAGAAGCAGGTAGCTACTAGACAAAAATCAGGACATAATAATCCAAGTATTAAAAAGTTAGGGCAGGGTTAGGAGGATGAGATCAAGAAAAAAGGGTTAAGAGAATGTGGGCTGATCTCTAGGTGAGGTGTAGTTTTGGTTCAGCCTTCTAAAACTAGAAGCTTATCTTCATTATTTAGAAAGGAAACTTTTGAGTATTTTCATTAATTCAAAAGATTTTATGAGATGTGATCTAGTGACAGTATGAAAAAAAAAAATCAAAGCCCACATCTGTTTTACTTAACAGGAAGCAGTGATTTAGATGCGGCACATAAACTCCTAGAATGAGGAGAGCACTGTGATCCCAGTGGGCCACAGCCTTTCCATATAAAAAAAATCTCAGGAGTTTCTTAGAGTCCAAAGAACTGTGGTCACGGTGGCAGTCAACACCTGTCCTTAATAATGGCCTGTGTAGCAAGGTTCATGGGAAACATTACACTTAGTCATCCAAAATATCTTCATCCAGGTTGATGTCTGTGGTGTCAATATCTTCTAATTCCAAATTATCCAGATCTACTTCTAGTTCGAGTAAACTCTGCAAAGAAAAGAGTTATTGGTAGGTAACTTTTTGAAAAGTTAACGGATTCCTGATCAAAAGAGAACCAAAGCAATAGTCAAGAGGGGCATTTTCTCATTTCAAAGCCCCTGCTCTGAAAGTGATTATGTCATTGAAATGCAGAGGCCTGCACATCCTGTGGCCATTCATGAGGAGGGAGGAGTGAGCCTGGGGTTCCCATGGGAAGTTTGGGTATAATGTCCTACCTTTTCTTCTTTGTTGGCTGTGTGGGAGGTCACAATAACTGGAGTAGGAGAAGCAGGTTTCCCATTAAGTTCCTGAAAGCCCAAGTGGAGAGAATAGAAAGATGAAGGAATTTGTTCAGGTAATTTTCCCCCAAGGAAAGGCTGTTCAGGATTAGGAAGTGGGACATGGTACTTAAAATGAACAAATCTTAACCAGATTATCTGATTAAGATATTCTACTGACCTGCTGAGCTGCAGATCTTGAGGGCTGAAAGCCTTTTGCCTCTTCCATAACATTTCTTTCTTCATTTGGCTATCAGAATAAAGCAATGATGAATAAAGCAGTGTAATGTGAAGTCCTAATTCATCTATGGACTTGGCCAGATATTAGCTCTCAATCCACCAATAATGTATATAAATTATAAATGAGGCCTGGCTCCCTGGCAACTCACCGTGACAAGTGGGTACTGCTTGGCCGGCCACAGATCAGCATGTGTTTCCTTCACCCATTCTTCCACAACAAAGGCTTCTTTTAATCCAGGAAAAAGGTTTTCGTACTCTGTTGGATCAGCAAGGGATTCTGCTGCTTTCTGATTGACTTTTGAAAGATTTTCTCTCCAGAGTTTTACCACCCTGTTGTAGGTATCATGAAACCAAAGGGAAAGTGAGTTAAGTGTGCTCTAGTTTTTATCTGAACCATTTGTTCCTAAAATTAAAAGTCTGTACCTTGAAACCTGACTAGGTAAGTAAGTCCGGGCCAGGAAGGCAGCTTCTGGCAGTCGGCCAGTTCTAATCAGGAGTTCCAGGCAAGCATCAAGCCTAAAGATTAAAAAGGAGAGGCACTAATTATCAAGAATAAACAACGAAGTGTAGATGTAGTGTTGCAAAGTCAGCACTTCCTCCCCAGCTTCCACACATACTCCTCATTTCTGTCACTGAGCCATTAACTGGTCAGCACCAGTGTGTTACATAATCAATGGACTCCAAGAGTGTGAGGGGTAGGGCAGTTGGTGACCATTTTCAATCTCCTAATAACCTATTTTAACAATTCCTAAGAAGAACCTAAGGGGGCTTTTCAAGACCAGCTAAGGCAGCTTATAAGCAAGCACATTTTAAGAGCTTTCAGGGGATATGGGAGCAGAAACTCGATTTCACAAGTGGGAACATCGAGCGCGGTGTCTCGAGTGTGGGCTGTGCACAGCAATGTAGTGATGTCCAGCAGGGCAATGTCCTAGCGTCTATTTGGTTTCTTTTTCAAAGTTTGATAAAGTGGATAATGTGTTTTAGAAGTCGTATGTTTTTCAAAAAAACAAAACACAGGTTTTTGGATATTAGAAAGGTAGCAGTACATACACCACACACATTACCTACCACCCTCAGCATCAAATAAAAGTCATAAACAATATTTTGCAGGAACACATGAATACTAAATATGATAAAAACAAGTGGCATAAGAGCAACTAATAATAGTATTTCGGAGTTTAGGTCAGGTTTTGCTATCAAGTAAGTTATAAAAAACTTTCAGGATATTTTTGGGTTTTTGAATTATGGACCTATTCCTACACATATGCAAATTTACAAACACATTATAAATACACATTGGGGTGCACAAGGTTTCTATAATGAAGCATGAGGTTTAAATGTATGCAGGGCAAGGTTAATGAATACTTCGTGTTTTACTTCATAATATGGTCAGCTAATGTTGAGATGATCTGGTCTGCACTGACTGCTAACTTTCAGAAGTATATGACATTTTTATGCTTTACAGTTGGGACTCAAATCTAGAAGTAACTGGCATCCTAAACCCCTTTATTCTTGCCATGGACAGGTCAGAATTACCCAATTATTTGCCTTTTGAGTACTATGGGAGCATCACAACAGCCTCCTGCCATGGGAAAATAAAATGGCTCAGGCAGGGAGAGGCAGGGCTTTTGAGAAACGGCTTTCACGTTTCTCTCAGTCCAAACCTCCTTGAACAGCTCATTTTGCTCAGACATTTCGACCAAATTGGTAAGAACATCCCTTGCTGAAGGCCAGTGCCACCAAGGTAGGACTGTGCTCCAACTGCCCTACTAGCCAGGGTCTAGGCCAGGCATCCATCTGTCTCTTTCCAGGGTTCGTTCCTCTCTCAACCACCCTCAAAGTTGGCAAGTGCGGAAATCAGTGCTTTAAATTACTACACTCACCTTTTAGACCTTGATTTGATACTTACTTGCCCTGTAAAAAGTAGCTCATGAATGCCACATTATTCTTGCCGTCTCTCTCCGCACCCTCTGCTAGTTTATTCACCATACTAGCATTTCCAGAGGCAGTGGCCAAGAGCAACAGACCCCCATAATCCTGTGCATGGTGCAGGCACTCCTGGGCGAGGCCAAACTGACATTTACTAATGGCAAGTTCAGCAAGTTGTTTCCACTTCTGCTCTGACTGTAAGAAAGAGTTTCCAAGTAAACACATCTATGGAAATAAACATTTGAGTTTTCAACATCAATATTCTTCTGTTAACCTGAGTATTACTGTGCTGATAATGGGAGATATTTTACACATATACTGAGCTGTGCTTGTTAAATTGGTTCTATCAATCAAAATAAGAATGTAGTGACAAAATGTGTAATGAGAAAACAAGTTATTCGCATATACAAAATTCAAACACAAATCAATTTTAATGATGCATGAATAATCATCAAACCCATGTTATTTTTATTTTGTAATTACCCAGTAAGACTAAAAGTAATACTATCTAATTGGAATTTTAAGGTAATTAGATTGTAATTATTTTAATGAATGATTTCATACCATTTTTTGAAAGAATAAAATTATTTCATACATCCTTAAATATTTAACAGTAATATTATCTGTCATTTGTAGCTTCTCAGAAATCAAACTACTACACATTTAGATTATCTTAACATAGCTGAAATTTATTTAGCACATTTGAAATGAATTTACCAATAAATACTACATGTAAACCATGGTTGGGGGCCCCTCGATATGTAACAGTTCATTAAAATATCATTAAATTGTGTCGAAATATTAAAATCTTTCTTTAAAACCAACAACTTTCTCACTAATTTGGGATACTGGCAAATTAGTGCTTTGTCTGCACTCCTAGAGTTCCCAGACTATAATATCTAGTATCTTACATCTTTTGCAAAACATCTCCTATAAGCTATGAAAACATTTTTTCTTCTTTTTTTTTTTGAATGTTTATTTTTGAGAGAGCACAAGTGGGGGAGGGGCAGAGAAGGGGTGGGGTGGGGGGAGATAGGATCGTAAGCAGGCTCTGTGCTGACATGGGGCTCAAACTGAGGAACCACAAGATCATGACCTGAGCTGAAGTCAGACGCTCAACCAACTAAGCCACCCAGGTGCCCCCAAAACACTTCTTAAATCAGAATGCTAAGAATATCTGCAGTAAAATCCATTTAATTTAAAGACTAACAAAATGCATTTTTTAAAAGATCAAAGAGAGGCACTAACGTCACCAAAGAGTGTCCCTAATGTGCATTTCGGAAAACTTTAATGAAGAGAACTTACACTAAACACACGTTAAGTACCTACTAACTTTTGCATTAGTTATGAAAAATCATGACTTAGTACATACCTCTGCTTCTACTGCTAATTGGTATGCAATTTTTAGTTCTCCAAGCTGAAGAGCAAGTTCAAAGCGATGCTCAGGATCTGTGGATACTGTAAGAGCTTGTTGCTTGAAGCCCTAAACAGAGAATAGATGTAACAATGTGTGGGCAGACTGTCTGTGTAGATTTACAGTGCACACACAGCAAATCATCACTGATCCACTCCCTCTTGAACTAAGAATACCCTGCTGACATAGAAACCCCACGGCCTAAACAAAAGAAATAGAATACTCTTTAATGAGAAGACAGAAAAATTAAGGAGTCATTAAATTAATTGGTAAGAACCAACCCAGCAGAGAGATTTCAGTCCCACAACGCTGTTTTCTAAGCAGTGAAAGTTGACTGATGTTAGCTAGATAAACTCCTGTAAAACTGGTAAAATCAGAAATTCAAAACTAAACAGCTGTCAAGAACAAGATTTTGGAAACTTGACTGAACAAGAACCATTTCAAAAAAAGAAAGGCACAGTGGTGTAGACCTAGCTGTTCATAATCTACTCACTAAGCTAGGCTTAGAGTCATCTAGTCCAGTCCCTCAAAGAAAAGCAAGTCAAATGTAAAAGTCTTCCTTTCAGTTTTTCGCAATCTAGGTCATTTGGCAAACATTTGTTTCCAGGTCCTAATGCCAATCAGGTATCTTTACCTAGGACTTTACTATTGGTCTTACATCCACTTTATTTATCAGCCAGCGTTCCAGAGGGCAGGAAATCTAAAACTGTCTTCCATTTTCCACTGTGTCCTAAAAACAGGCTTTAAAACCAACTACTGTAAATACCAAATTAGCTTCTCCTCTAAGAGTACTGATGGGAGTCTACACTGTGGGCAAGTTTTTCAGCTCTATGGATGCGGTGTGTTGGACAAAGCTCAGACTTCAAGAGACTTCACTGGAATGAGGAACGATGCTCAGTTACAGGGGGGTTAAGAGGGAGGAACTGGGCAGCTTTCCAAGTTCCGGCTGGATCTTCAAGATGGCTGTATCACTGTGTTTAAAATGTTTTAACTTCCCAGACTATCCAAGCTGTCCCTCCTCTCGTTCATCCATCTGAACAATGTAAACAAGGCATTCTGAATAATCTGCATACTCCTTTTCTTTCCTAGCAACTGGTGTAAATAATAAAAATCCAAGAACAGAGTATGTAAGATCTATGGAACTCATCAGACATAAGCAAAGCAGATGAAATTAGGTGGACTAAATCAACTTTTGTTTTCCCCCAAATCCCCACTGAAATGACACTAAAAGGATTCTTTTTTTAGGAAACAAATTCTTTTTTAAAAAGTATTTATTTAGAGAGAGAGTGGGAGAGGGGCAGAGACAGAATCCCAAACAGGCTCAGCGCTGTCAGTGCAGAGCCCTACATGGGGCTTGATCTGAGGAACCATGAGATCATGACCTGAGCTGAAATTAAAAATTGGAAACAACCCAACTGAGCCACCCAGGTGCCCCTAGGGCATAAATTCCTTAGGATACAGAAAGACAGAGGAGACCTCTGTAACAAAATTTTGGAAGCTAGAAAACTGGCAGAGGAATTTAAACAGTTAAAACACTAAAGAAAACTAATCCTAAATCAGGAGTGAGGACAGCATAGAAACAACTTCATTCACACATCAGGATCCCCAGTGGCATCTCATGGAAGGCAATGCTAAAATAAACAAAACTGCCTGAAAGTCTCTGTAGCAAGCAGGTAAGAAACAAGATACCCCAGGTCCCCACTCCTCTCCTCCCCCAACCTCTGGACACACACAGAAGACAGCAAGTTTATTCCTCGAAGAGGATAAACTAGAGGGTTTCCAGTCTGAGGGATATCTTATACATCTTTCAAGAGGAAAATAGGAAATTATGAGAATAGAGATTGAGACTAAATGAAATACCAGATGCTGAGACACCAACCTGTTTTCTACTTTGCATCCAGAATGATGGTGATTTAAGCTCAATCTTACCCCTTGGGCTGTAAACCCTAACCAGCCTAAGGGGTAACACTTACTAAAATATCAACAACCTGCGAGCTATATGTCAGCTAGAACAGTACCTGGTGCAATGTTCAGTGTTCATTAAATTCACAAGATGAACATATGGACCTTGAGCATCCCTAATCAAATGGCCCAGCCACATCCATAGTGTGAAGTCTGTATCGAACAAGACCTCTCACAAATTCAGGCCTTTTATCTGCTTCTTAGACCTCTCCTCTTAAATGAGGGCCCAAGGATCATCGGATGCATGAAGAAAATCTCTAACAGGAAAGGCACAGATCAAAATGAACCAATAACAGCAACCTGAAGGAAGCATACCATGAAGGAATAAAAGAAAACCTCAAAACAACAACAAAACCTATCATTCAGACCCTGAGAGAAATAAACTTTTATCCATACACAAGAATAAGATTTTAAAAGTACAATAATAACAAAATGAGACTAGTGTAGGTGGCCTAACATTTCACTAACAGTTCCACAAAGAATACAGAAAGCTAAGGAAGGACATCATCAGAGAAATGAATCAAGAAAATCTCTCAGAAATGAGTGTCCAATTAAATAAGCTTGTCTAATACCCAAAAAAATGAATTTGTTCATAATTGACCTCTACCAAGGCCCACCATCATAATATTTCAGAACAATAGGGACAAGGTCCAAAAAGCTTCCAGAAAGAAAAAACAGATCAGGTACCAAGATCAGTAATATAAAGCAGTAACACTTCAATAATAACTAGAAGCTAGAAGGCAATGGAACAAATGCCTTCAAAATTTTGAGAAAGAATTGCCTCCAGCCTAGAATTCTGTATCTAGTTAAATAGTCAAATAGGTTTTAGAGGAGAACAATGGCAGTTTCGGATAATCAAGGTCACAAAAAACTTTACTTCCAATAATAATCCTTCTCTCAGAAAACTGAAGGACATGCTCCAGCCAGATAAGGGATTAAACCAGCAAAGAAGATAGGGGATACAGGAAACAATGGATCCAACTGAGAGGCAAAAGGAAGGCCCAACCTGATGGTGAGGGGATATCCATGATGATAGGAGATTTCAAGGAAATCTGGAGAACCACCAGAATCTAGTGAGAATTAACTCTAAGTACACAGAAAAATAAGCAAAGGAAAAAAGACAACTCCAGGGAAAACAACTGCAGGAAGGGAAAGCTACACTATACTAAATGGTTCAGCTGTGAGCAGTGTTTACATAGCTCTAAAAATGTAAACACTGAAAACTGATGTAATCAAAATCATCCAACTATAGTGGGAGGAGGACAGAAAAATGGCATGTATGTTGTACAAGTAGCAGGAGAGAGAAAGGTAAACCCTCATCTTCTACAGAGTGTTAAGTCACAAGAAATGCCTAAAGCTCAGTAACAGCATATATTATCTAGAGATGTAGAAATAAATTCCAAGAGAATCAACCAAAATAATTAAACTTCCACTTCCTTTAGGAAGCAGATATGATAGAGGGAAGGAAGTGCTGCTTTTTTTCCTTGAGCCTTGAAGAACTTTATACTTTGTGCACAACTTTGACTTAAAAACACTCCATTAAGAAAAAAACCTACCACCAATGCTAAATTTTATGTTATGTATATTTTACAATTAAAGAAAAGAAAAAGAAAAGCCTGCTAGGATAGAGAGAGAAAATGCAGGGCAGAAATGAAAATATTGATAGAATGGAAAAGAAGTCTACAGAAAGAGAAGACTGATAATCATTTCCAACAATTAAAGAAGGTACTAAGGGCATTAAGAAAGGACAAGGAAGCATATAATAAGTGACTTAAGTTTATAGGAGAAATTCCACTGCCATAAGGAAATCAGTGGCAATAAAGAAATAGTATTTTCAAATCCACATTAACATTCTTTTAAATTACTGGTTTAAAGAAAAAAACCCACAAAAGAAAACAAGCAAAAAGACAAAACAAAATCCTTTTACCTGCTTTTCCAGAAAGTGTGCAACTCTGGTCCTCTGTTCTTTTGGAATGGTAGGAAGAACTTTATCAGCCATGCTAAAATCCCTTCTCATGACAGCTGTCTGGTATTCCAGCACTGAAACCAAGAGAGAGTAGCTAACGATGTTCAGTTCTTTATCCCCCAGATAAAGCCTGTTGTCCTTAGGAATATAGCCCAGAAGATACATTGTTCTGTAATAGAAACAGAAACTAATTTAGGAGTAGGCCCAAATTAGTAGGTAAACATACACACACACACACACACACACACACACACACACACACACACACACACTACCTCTTGCTCAAAATCTTTCCACTTTGATGCAATTTTGATCAACAACAGCCCATCTATTAAAACTCTAACACTGAAAAATCAGGCCCATCACTGCTACAGGCCAGCAATAAGTTTCATTTAAAAAAAAAAAGAAAGAAAAGAAAAGCGTAATTTTAAATTTAGGATGCTTAAGACACAAGCAAAGCAATTCTCAGTTACCTATCCAGGTGGGCAATGGTGACTATTTCTCCTCCAACATAATAATTTAATCTGTTCACAGAACTCGTGTAAATGAAGCAATCGCCTACCCACAGCCCTGTTTTCACAATTTCCTGAATCTCACCAAGAACCTGCAGAGAGAAGAGTCTATTATTACCTTATTCAGCATTAGAAATCCTGTTACAAAAACTGAATATGATTGGGGGTGATAAGGGAGATTAAGAAATGCAAAGTAAAATCCTACTTCAAGAAAGAAAATACTTCCCTGGAATTTCTATCTTCTTTTTTCATTTAAAAACAGATTCCTGGATGAGTATTTATAATATAAAATCTCACTGCTGCATCAAAGCTGTTGATCTAAATTTCTTATATACATGAAACTGGAATAGGAAGTATTTCATAAAATCTTCCAGGAACATCTCCACGATAGGTGATTTATCTTTACCACTTGAGAGCTCATTTAAATCACTGGGTAAAATGTCTTAAGACCAAAACACCTTCTAATTTCCTTACTGAAAGATATCAAAGTCATCTGAAGATTCCCTAAAATCAAAGTACAAATAAATATCTTTTAAACATATATACTTTCAAACTCTAATCTTTGAGCCAAGGCTTTAATCTTCACATTTCACCAGACTTCCTTAAATGTTTACTTTCCTCAAACCTAACTTAACAGAATGTTAAAATCAGTGAAGTTAGGTTACACGCATATAAATCATTTAAGAACGAAGGTAAAGTTGTGCTGATGCAGTCACCTCAAAGGCATCTTCAATGCCATCTTCTGTAACTCCTTCATGTGTTTCCTGTGCAGCCAAGACTTTCTCCGACAGATACTTAAGGATAAAAAATGACTCCTCGGTGGCAATACAGACCAGCTCTCCAGAGTCAGACCAGAAAATCTACAACATGACAAACAGAACAGACGAATGGTTTCGGATTTCCGAGTGGTATGACAAACTGCATACACTTTGTTTCTTACAAGATTCGTCTTAGGACAGTAAGTACACATTGAACAATTTTATGTAGTGCATAGTGGGTATATACATACGTACACAGATACATGAACACACATATATATACATACACATGTATATGTATATGCATTTAGAGGGTGGGCTGGGCTATTTGGTCTAGAAATGGAAAGACTAAAGGGAGACAGGAAGGAAACTGTCAGTGAACAGTGGATATAATGTAATTTAGGAGCAGCAGCCTATTCACTATTACTCTAGAACAGTGTTTCTCAGCCTTTTTTTTTCCCATTATCACCCCCATCCACCCACCCAGGAATGTTTTTAGACATTTTTCTCCTAATCACCCTCACCTACAAAATTTTAAATCCATAGATACTGTATATATATTATACATATACAATTATATAATACGTGTTATATATAAAATTATATAACATATATGCACACTGTATATACACACATATAATATATATACTTGCATAACATATAAATACATGTGAATATCTATGCTTTATAGATAAAATTTTCTACATCCTCAAGAAGCAATTTTTGCCGTTGGGGTACTAGTGCTCACTGAGAATGCATGCTATAAAAGATAGAACCAGGACCCAAAAGAGGTGGATTTGTCTCCAAAGAATTTTGTGACAATGAAAGCTGTCAAAGAAGCAGGTAGTTCCATAAGGTAGAAAACTTTGTCACTGGAGACATTTACCTAAAGTTTAAACAGCATCAGGGAAACTATGAAAAGGCTTTCTGATCTGATCCTGGATCTTTCCAAGTCAAGACCTTTCTGACTTCTTGTCTTCAAAGCAGGCTTTTCATACTCTGTCAAACGCCATTTAAAATATGAATAGCACTTGGCATTTGTATAAGTTTTCCTGCTTTTCAAAATACCCAATATCTACCACCTCATTCAAATACTGCAAGTCTGATTTTCTAAGTAATCTTGAAGTAAATGACACTGTGTCCAACACAATGGAACCAGGACAGCTGGGTACAAGGACATTTCTTTGCCTCAGGGACTCAGAGCTTCTCACAAAGTTACACATTCTAAAAGTGACAGTGAAGGGAAAACTCACATGTTTGGGCTGAATTTCAATTCTGCGTATGAGTTCTGTATTGTCCCAGTCATAGAAAGCTAAGCCGTTTACAGATCTGACTCCCAATAAGAAGCCTCCATAGATACCTGAAAAGAAAAAAGATTTTTGGGTAGATGTTTCTGAGCCATTGCAAAGCTTCTAAAAATCTATCATTTATAAATAGCACTCACTTTCTGCTCCAAAATCTGGTTTAAAGGATTTTTTTTCCTTAAAGTTCTTAAATATCTTTACAACACTGTTGCTCTCTCTTATTGCGTATCTGGGGGGAAAAGGAAGGCAAACACAGCATGTTATATACCAAACCATACTTCCATCGAATGTCAGAAATATCTTCAGGTATACTTGACTAATGACTTATGAGTTTCACACTGTCTGTTACACAAATTATTAGGGTTTACAAGCTATTTTAAAAACTGAGAAAGACCCAACATCCCTCAGTAGATGAGTGATTAAACCAACTGTGGTACATTCATGCAATGGAACACTGCTCTGCAAAAAAGGCGACCAATTACTGACTCATGCAACAACATGGACGAATCCCAAAAATACTGTGCTGAACAGAAGAAGCCAGACATATAGACTGGATATTGGAGTTTCATGTATATGAAACTCTAAAGACAAATCTAATCCACATGGTGAGAAAAAGCAAATCAGTGACTGGGGCCAGGGAACTATTAAGGGAAAACGAGGATTTTCTGGGGATGGTAGAAATGTTCTCTGTCTTTGTGCTGGCGGTTATAGATTGTATACATTTGCCTAAAGTCACTGAAATGTTCACTTAAAATAGTACATTTAATTCTGTATAAATTATACTTCAATAAAGGCAACTTAAAAAATAAAAACTTTTGTTAAGTGGCTCAAGAAGTTAGCCACATTTGGCAACAACTTACAACACTGTGTATATTCAGGCGTCTTGAAAAAGGGGGACTGTGGCTGTTGCTGGACATTCGAGAGTATTTAAGGAAGTGATCTGATGAGTGTTCCTATCAAGATAGAAAAGATGCTGAATAGGACCTTAGCTGGATAAAGCTAAAAAAAGAAAGTGAACTATCAAAACAGAGAGGTATGGTGAGAGAGGTAAGAATTCATGAACTATAATTTTGTTTAGGATGATAAAATACATTTAGAAATGGAACTGTGTATATATGAGTGTATTTAGGAAATTTATGAAAAGATCAAAACAAATTCCTACTCTCAGTGTATCTTTTGTTAAAAAATTTAAAAACATGCATCTTATATGCAACACTGAGGCTCAGGTTACTCTGTTGAGGGCAGGGGCAATAAAAAAATATGGAGGAAACAAAACTAAGATAACTATGAAGATGTACGTCAGTTGTGTGGTCAGGTAGGGGGATTGGGGGGAAGTCCTGGTGTTTATTATGAGCACAAAAAGGAATCAAAAAAGAACCACTCAGTAACCAGTATCTAGAATAATTATAAGAAATTATAAATAACCAGTATCTAATATGATAATTCAGAGTTAAATGATTTTTCCTGTTTTTAATAAGAATATTTTATGAACACTCTAAATTCGAACAGAATTTGTTTTAAAAATAGGGGGTGGGTAACATCACAGAAAATACGTTTTAAAAAAGATTCAATGAAGTTAGCATCAAGATGACATCAGACTGTAGTCTCTCCCAACTAGCTCAGGATCCTGCAGCAGCTCAGGACATCAGCTCATAGGGAAAGCCTACCTCGTCTTGAGCCCATAAGCACTAGGCCCAAACGCAGGCTCCATCAAGGAAATGGGTGCTGGGCCCCCAGTTTAATGGGATTAGTGGATCAGTCTGAGTGAACCTGCTGCATACTGAACACAGAAAGGGCAAAGACAGCTCTGGTGAGAACTGTTCTTGAAAGGGAGAAGCACAGCCAACACCGAGCCCTGGGAACATGATTCATACAGCCACACACAGATGACCCATCTGCAGTCAGGGCCAGCGGGACAGCACAAGCCAAAACTTACTCTGAAGAATCATGGGCCCATGCAAACTCCTGGGCAGATCCAAAGCTCTTGTTTCTCAGGGCCATTGCTGTATAGATGATGTACTCGCCATCACCACACACCACGACAAACCTGGAAATTATGGAAGCCAGAGAGAGAGAGTAGGATCAATGACACGTGGAAGTTATGAAACACTGATTCCTCTGCGTAATAAAATATTTCTGATGACAAATGCTACTTCGGTTGACTTTTCTTTAATTTTTTTTTTTAACATTTATTTATTTTTGAGACAGAGAGAGACAGAGCATGAATGGGGGAGGGCCAGAGAGAGGGAGACACAGAATCTGAAACAGGCTCCAGGCTCTGAGCTGTCAGCACAGAGCCTGACGCGGGACTCAAACTCATGGACTGGGAGATCATGACCTGAGCTGAAGTCAGCCGCTTAACCGACTGAGTCACCCAGTCGCCCCTTCAGTTGACTTTTATAATTGAATCTAATATCTTCTGAAGTTATACATTTCTTCAAATACAGAGCTAGACATAAATATTTTATCAACAAATCCCAAAACATATCATGAACATGGGCATTTGCTGAAAATCTTACTGCAGTGGCCTTCTCTTATAAGCAAAGGAGACTTGAGGCAGGAAGACAAGAATGGCTGCCGATGCACAGGGGGAGGATTCTAATAATACAACGGATACTTGTTGAGCACCAAGATGTCTAGAACTTTGCTCATTACATTTACACCATTAGGAGGCACTATTTGTTGCAAGACTATCTTAATTTTAAAGCACATCACTCAAATGAATAAAAATACTCATTTTTAATGACTGTTAAGTTTATCAAAATAGAGTATTTTAACATTTAAATAATCAGTAAAAACAGGATGTTGCACAGTCGAGTAACATTTTCTCCACAGATATAAAACAACTCTATTTAAAGTTGTATTGGCTGTATTGGCTGCTACCAGATTGCCAATGCTGAAATGCAAAACTTACAGGAAGAAAAAGCTTTGTGATATTTATAATGCATTCTTAATCTTCCTAAGAAAATTACATTAAAAATAACTGTGGATGCCATTTACTGAATGAGGCAGCATACCTGGTTTACGTAATTTGTCTTTTTCAATACTCAGCACAGAATTATAAGATGCCCAGATCTATTGTAAGTGACTTTTAAAGAACCACAGGCTTAATTAAAACTCATGCTTGAAACTCCTCTCTTAACAAGACGTTGGGTGCTTTCTAAATCTTAAGAAACGAAACTGATGGTTCAAATGATAGCTAAGAAGCAGAATTATTACCAGTCCCCAAATTGTTTCTTTTTTTCTAATATAATTTATTGTCAAATTGGCTTACATTCAACACCCAGTGCTCATCCCAACCCAAATTGTTTCAACGGACACAAACTTCAGAGTCTGCTTTTCTTCTTAAGTCAGTAAGTATTTAGAGCACCTAAGTACATGTTACCTGCCCTCAGAGAAGCACAAGGACACAAACCCAACACATTTAAAATGAGTAAATACAGGGGCGCCTGGGTGGCTCGGTCGGTTAAGCGTCCGACTTCGGCTCAGGTCATGATCTCATGGTCCGTGGGTTCGAGCCCCGCGTCGGGCTCTGTGCTGACAGCTCAGAGCCTGGAGTCTGTTTCAGATTCTGTGTCTCCCTCTCTCTGTGACCCTCCCCCGTTCATGCTCTGTCTCTCTCTGTCTCAAAAATAAATAAACGTTAAAAAAAAAATTAAAAAAATAAATAAAAATAAAATGAGTAAATACAAAACTATTTAACTGTTCAAAATTGCATGGTGGGACAAAGCCAGGAAGGCAAATATGCTTTCCTCTTGCATGCCAACTTAATCAACTGGTAGGGTTGCCTGTGGCCATGCTGAGGATTGTGAGGCCAGGGCAAAAGCTCATGAGGAATGCCCACCCTAGAGGAAGAGCAGCATATACTGTGGATTTGCAAACCCACATATCTAACAACACAGAAGCTCAGAGAGAGATTGTGGTTGACTTACCGCCCATTAGGATTGTGCTGAATGGTCTGAGGGTATATTTCACAACTGCCCATATCCTTTACTGCCAGTGGCAGTCTTTCTCCATCTTTAATTTCAGCATCTCCCATTGCTTTTAGGTTGGCCTGCTGGACTTCTGAATGCTTGGCCCAAATTATCTTTCCATTGGCATCCATGGACATGGCAGGTTCCTCCCGACCAAGCTAGAAGAATTAACAAATGGCTCGTAGCAATAAAAAGAAAACAAAACCACAAAATAAACACTTTCTATTTTTGTTTAACACAGGGCTCCATCCTTTCACTTTATTTTTTTTTAATTTTTTTAATGTTTATTTATTTTTGAGAGAGAGAGAGACAGAGCATGAGAAGTGGAAGGGCGGAGAAAGAGGGAGACACAGAATCCGAAACAGGCTCCAGGCTCTGAGCTGTCAGCACAGAGCCCGACGCGGGGCTCCAACCCACAAACTGCGAGATCCTGACCTGGGCCGAAGTCGGACACCCAACCAACTGATACGCCCAGGCACCCCTCCATCCTTTCACTTTAAACCTCCAGTGTTTAATCTCTTGTGCTTGCTTAATGAAAGAAGAGCCAGTTTAATAAAACTGGTGACTTGGAAGATGACTGTACAAAAATACAAGGAAAACTGCTTCCACTATGTTCATTTATTCAGAGACAGTATAATTAGAGATTACCTTAACAATGATGCTCCCTTCGTCATAGCCCAGAGCGACATTGTTGGACCCTCTTAGACTGGCCACGCACCACACCCTCTCCATTCCATAATTTAATGTGCTCTCAAGGCGATACGTGCTTGAATGCCAAATACGCACGGTTCCTAAAAAGAACAATGTGAATACTCCCTTTTAATTTGAACATCTAACGATGGATTAGGTCAGATGAACCAGCCACAGCAAAGTCCTTTTTATTAGCTTCCTGGCAGCGTAAAGTTTTGATCTACAGTCTGTAGGTGATTTTATCAAGTAACAAATAAACAGAAAATTACAGGTAAGAAATATGATTTTCCGTGTGAAATAATGTATTTCCCGGGCACAGTGCCTACTATGTACCTGCAGATGCTTGATACACATGATCTTTTATGTTCACTATAATCCTGTGAGGTGGATATGTCTGTTCCCATTTCATAATCTGCCCAAACCACACATCCATGAAGTGGCAGTGCCTGAATCTGACCCCAAGTTTGTAGACTCCAAAGCATTGACAGGCTTTTTCAGTTTTTCGCTAGGACTTCTGGGTGTCCTCTTATTTAAATAATAGAGTCAAAACACATTAGGATGATGACAACGATGACAATAACAATGTCCCTTCATTTTATAACTCAAACATTCTATTCTAATAAAAACAGCAAACCTAATTACAATGCCGGGCACTACCTGGCTTAAATATCTACTTTGTAATTAAAAGCACAGGAATAAACATACATTTCTAACTTACCGTCTTCTGAACCTGTGATGATGATTGGCAACTCAGGATGAAAACTGGCACAAGATACATTTTGGGCATGTCCCTCCAGTGTCTGCACACAAGTTTTATTCTGTAATCAAAAGACAGCAAGACACAGAAAACATTTTTTGTGTGTGAAAAGTAAGTAACTTATCTTTAATTTTTCCAGTCCACATACATTATAAATGATAGTAGTAATGACAATCTAAATAGTATTTGACACAGAGAGTTTTGAAACACAATTATCTTGTTGTGTGCATACTTTCTCTAACTCTTTGATAGTACAGGGAAATGTAATTGCAACCATCCTATTTAAAGAAGAAAACACACACACCTCAAAAGATCTGGTTTTCATTTGAATATTTTCTCACCAAATTCCTAAGGTAATGTCTTTCATATTTTTATTTCTGTACTTAAGCACAAATTTGAATAAGGTTCTAAGTAACACTGATTTTCTAGGCTTCATTTTATTAACTGTTTATGGACATTTTGATGTGAGAAACAAAAAACAGAAACTGAATCTGTCTCTTAGAGATAAAAAGCATAGTAACAAGAAATCATAACTAGGTTTGCAAAGTCTATGTGGCAAAATGGCTATAGCATGGCTGTGTCATGATATTATTAATCTGCTAGTTTCCAATTATAAACAAAAGTTTACCAGTGAGGATATTAGAAATGTAATAATTCATTTTAATCAAATGTTTAAATTTCTAATTTCTACTTTTAAATGAAAAATAAACATGATGGCATTTTATTTTTAAAACCTTGACAGGCATTTGTTTTCATTTTTATGGAGAACTCTGGGATCACTGTTTAGGTGTAAATACTGAAGCCTGAAGTTATTTTGTGCTATGAATGGAGTTCAATAACCCAAGTTTTAACTGTCCTGTAAGAAACAACGAAATCCATGTCTAACATATGGCAAAGTAAGGTTATGAAAAAACTGTACCTGATAGTCCCATATTTTAACAAGACGGTCATCTGCGCCTGAAATGAGGTATGGTTTGTCGCCACCACTGTAGTAATCAATGCAATTCACGCCTTTCTCATGTCCCTCCAGAGTGAAGTTTGGGGAGGAAGACCCCAGCTGCCACACCTTTAGAGAACAACAGCATCTGACATTCAATATGGGGACTCGCCTTCCACAAGGCAGATCCACCACACTTCTGACATGTTATATAAAACACCAAAGCACAGGGGAGGGAAACTAAAGAATGTACATTTTTTTTCACCCATTTGTTTCTGTTGTTTCTTACTTTACTTGAATTTCTAGGGGGTAGAATAACTATGGCATTCTCTGAAAATTCCAATTGCCAAGCTTCATCCCTAGAGATTTTTCTTTATCCCTAGAGATTCCCCAGAAATCTAGATTTTTAATAGAAACCCCAATGGTCCATAGGCTATAGTGTGAAGAGTAATACTTTAAGGGTAAGAAATGATTTTATGAGAATTTTAACATAAAGATCATGAAAGTGAATTTAAGAAGGTCTATTAAAAAGAGAAAATTACCACTTAACTAAAAAATTTTAAGTTGTAAAAGTAGTCAAACATTGGGGCGCCTGGGTGGCGCAGTCGGTTAAGCGTCCGACTTCAGCCAGGTCACGATCTCGCGGTCCGTGAGTTCGAGCCCCGCGACGATCTCGCGGTCCGTGAGTTCGAGCCCCGCGTCAGGCTCTGGGCTAATGGCTCGGAGCCTGGAGCCTGTTTCCGATTCTGTGTCTCCCTCTCTCTCTGCCCCTCCCCCGTTCATGCTCTGTCTCTCTCTGTCCCAAAAATAAATTAAAAAAAAAAAAAAAAAACGTTGAAAAAAAAAAGTAGTCAAACATTACTAGAGCACTAGTATTGAGCTTTACCTTTACAAATATTTCCTGAGTGCCTCCTACATGGGAGGGGAGGGTAAAGATGTGTAAACAAATGTTTACCATTGACTGGATCAAACACACTTTACTAGAGCCAAAGATAAGACAATTTATGTTTTCATGATATACCTAATTTAGTGACGCAAGTCTGAAACTAATTCAAAGTTTCCAACTTATGTCAAAAGCAAGGACAACCCAGCAAAAGGAAAAAAAATACGGCCAAAATGCTAAGATATTCAGAGAGGTATCATTTAATAATTATCACACAAATAACATGTATCATTGTCTATAAGTTAAAGGAAAACTAACAAAAATGTTATACAGACCTAAGTATACACACGTAAGCAAAAGTTAATGCAATATATAATTTGAAATCTATGCATGTAGAGGCATTTTAAAAATCATAATGGAAAAAGGAGTATGGCTGCACTCTTGCATCTTGTATTAAGCATCTAGTACAAGCAAGGTACTGTGTTGCAAGATACTGAGTATCTGTTTGAGGGAGTGGAGGTGACACATAGTTCCTGCCCCAAACATCAACATTTCGGGGGGATACAGATTTCCATACACACATCAGTTATCATTCAAAATGAAGGCCATAATGGAGACAAAAGGAATGGAAGGAAGGGACTGAGCAGGACTGCCTCTGTCTGGAGATGAAATGGGTGTCTGAAAAGAGCTTCTCAGAGTAAATAATTGTGCTAAGCCTTGAAAGATAAGTAGTTCTCTAGAGGGGAAAAAAAAATCAAAAGGGAGAATAGAGAGTGTCACAAGCAGAGGTAATAGCTGAATATGGTTATGTGAACATTCATGGCATCTCTAGAGAATGGTGGATAGACCAGGGTTATAGGAGATGTCTCATCATATTAGCTGTGGCTAGTCTTGGAAACCCTTGTAGTCCACACTAAGGTATTGGAACTTTACTCTCAGATTGGGAACTGAAAGATGAAACCCATGTTATAGAAAGATAATTGGCAGCAGTATGGAGAAGTGGAATAAGAAAAAGAGAATGGAGGCAGATGAAATTTAAATGTAAAATAGATTAACAATCAGCAGAGGTCAACAATGAATACACTAAAAGGAAACAGGAAATAGAGGAAATACACTAAAAGGTGAGGGAACAGAAGATTCTGGCATTTTTCTTATTCTGGGTTTGCAGTGGTTTAGGTGGTTTAAAAGTCTTTCAGTATACTGCTTTGATATGGAAAAACACTCCTTCCATTAAGAGCACCAAGTTGCAGTTAGAGAGGGAGGGAGCCAAACCATAAGAGACTCTTAAAAACTGAGAATAAACTGAGGGTTGATGGCGGGTGGGTGGGTGATGGGTATTGAGGAGGGCACCTGTTGGGATGAGCACTGGATGTTGTATGGAAACCAATTTGACAATAAATTTCATATTAAAAAAAAAAAGAGCGCCAAGTTGCTACAATATTCTTCTAAACAGAATATGTCCTTCTGGATCAAAGTGAGAGATCCTATTTTGACTTCAATACAAGCTTTTGAGAGAAACTTATAATCAGGAGTAACTTTCTGGGCAGCCAGGAGTAAAATACCTAAACAACTGTATTTTACCACCATAACTGATACAAATAGTGGACACCCTACCTTGATGGTCCTGTCCAAAGATGCACTGGCAAACTGGTTGTTATCTTTGGGATTAATCACAATCTGCATAACATAATGGGTGTGTCCTTCAAACACTTGTGAGCAGGACCATTTTTTATCCCAGTCCCAGAGCTTAATAAGCATGTCATCTAGACCAAAAGAAAGTCTCAAGTTAGTTGCAATTTATATTTCTTTCAGTCAGAACTAAGAGGCAGTCTTTGTGCTTTTTAAGGCAGCAAATCTAAGAGAAATCATACATTCCATGACTTAAAGAATCAGAACTGAATACATTTTTCAAAATCCTTATTTATCCTAAGAATAAACTTAACTCTCTACACAAGAGTGGAGATAAGATACAGAAATTACTAACGGCAAATACAAAAGTTTCATGAGAAAATTTAAGAAAGCCTCAGTGGGCTTTACAGAATGACAAAAGAGTAACAGAAGTTTGATTAGAATCTAAGTATGACTGAATAACGAGGTCGGTGACTAGGGAATAAGCATTCCTCTTATATGAATGGCTAAAAAAAGCTTTGAATTACTTCTCTCAATTTTAACTTAAAAATGTTTCAAAGAACCATTACCAATTCAATGCAACTTGTCTTAATTGCCCTCCAAAGAGTCCACTGTTTTAGATGGAATACCAGCGAGCAAAGTAGCCCAAGTATAACCTGAGTAGGGTATATGGCAATCCAGCAAAAACCCACTTACCAGCATGTAAATTAGCTTTCTGTTCAGATGTTTAATCATCTAGACCTGTAGGCCTTCCCTGACAGGAACTGGAACAAGTGCTATACAAATCCTAAGCAGAGTTGATATTTCATTAAATACAAAAGCAAGCAGCATTGATAGCACGCTAATGGATTTAAATAGTTTAAAGGCTGGGGCGCCTGGGTGGCTCAGTCAGTTAAGCGGCCGGCCGACTTCAGCTCAGGTCATGATCTCGCGGTCCGTGAGTTCGAGCCCCGCGTCGGGCTCTGTGCTGACAGCTCAGAGCCTGGAGCCTGTTTCAGATTCTGTGTCTCCCTCTCTCTGACCCTCCCCTGTTCATGCTCTGTCTTTCCCTCTCTCAAAAATAAATAAAACGTTAAAAAAAAATTTTTTTTTTTTAAAATAAAAATAAAAAAAAAATAGTTTAAAGGCTGCTTGGAATTAGAACTCTACTTGTAATGGCAGTGAAAGAATTGCAAGTCTCGCTGAATGAAAATGAATGACTCAAAGAGATGCACGTAACCAAAAGAAGTCACTTCTTACCGCTGCTAGTGAGAATGAAAGGCTGGGTTGGATGAACAGCAATACAGCGAATGTAGTCCGAGTGTGCTTCAAACATATGAACCCTCTCCAGAGTGTTGTAATTGAACACTCTGATCTGCATATCATCCTGGAAATGAAAATCTAGAAGTCATTACTACTGTTACGAAGTCAACTGCACAAGAAAAGTGGATTATAGGCTCAAGGATTAAAGTCCAAGCTTCAAAACATTACACTAATTAAAAAAACAAGAATTAAATCATGCACATTATCACTGACCAGTTCAGAAATTGAACCGAAGGGATTAGAGATTCACAGAATTACTTACCGCTCCTGTCACAACCCAATTCTTTCTTGCAACAAACTTTGCAGCTCGAACAGGAAGATCACATACTTCAAATGTTTTCACCAATGTCTTTAAAATTAATGAAAACACATACACTTTGAGTTATGAGAAAATAACTGAAGAATCTATTGTTATATTTAAAACATCTATTTATTTAGATCACTTCTAATTTAAAAATATTTTCAGGCTAAAATACAAAAGTTCAACAATCAAATGAAAAACACAGACCAATCTTCTCTTCTTTAACAGTTTCAAAACTAAAATACTTACAAAGGATAAAAGAGAGCAAATGTCCACAAGATGAAATTCCAGATCCTCTGTGCTCCAGCCTGCCCTTTCTTTTTTCTCTAGCCTCACCTTTGGCTACTCCCAGCCTTACCTTTCCTCCTCCTGAAAACCTACCCACAGATCCTTACACTCCCCTTTCAAAACACAGCACCTTCATAATTATGTGTTTAATGTCAATCTTTCCTACTAAGCTCCCTGAGGGCAGGAATCTTTTCACCACTGTATTTCCAGAGCTTAGAACAGTGGCTGGCAAACAACCAGTGTATAACAACTATTTGTTGAATGAATTGGCTTAGTTTGTTTATTTATTAAAGCTTACTTATTTATTTAGAGAAAGAAAGACACCACAAACAGGGGTGGGCCAGAGAGAGAGAATCCCAAGCAGGTTCTGCACTGTCAGCAGGGAGCCCGATGCAGGGCCTGAACTCACGAACTGTGAGATCATAACCTGAGCAGAAACCAAGATTCGGAAGCTTAACCGACTAAGCCACCCAACACCCCTGCTTAGTTTTCTTTTTAAAATTAAACCCGTCAACTCACAAAATAAACTCCTAAAGAAGATGCAGTTGTTTTGTACATCTCAGCAATATGTTTCCATACAAATGCTGTTTACCTGTCTTTAGTGAAGTTATGCTTTACACAGTGATTTAGATATCTCTTCAAGTTGTTCAGAATGGAATAATATACACAGGATAAAAGTAGATAACTAGGAGACCCCTCCTAGAAAGAACAGGGATAAATGCATCTTTTTGTCCTCCTACTTTGATGCCTTATTTTTTAAAATTCTGAAAATCAAGCTATCATTTTGCAGTATCTTTTTGTGTACCAGAGAGTAATGGAAAAAAGTACAATCTTACTGATGAACCATGTGCACTAAATAAAAAGAACAGAAGCTAGTAAACCTGAAACTAATGTTAACATCGTATGTCAACTATACTAAAACAAGCAAACAAACAAAAACTAAGTTACCAAAAAAAAAAAAAAAAAAAAAAAAAGAATAGAGACAGACCTCAAAGATTCTTCACACAAAGACATTAAATGGGGAAGCTCCAACCTGTACAGCCACTGTCAGTTGATTACAATAAAGACACTGAGAGCAGAAAGAACATGCAGTCTCTAAGATGATGGACAAATCCACGAAAGCTTATGAGTAGTCAATAAATCCAGGGATCTGCTGAGCCGTACACATAAAGCAGCTGCAGAACAGTCATGGTTCAGGTCCATGTTAAGTGCTATGACTGATACAAATAACACAAGAGACGGTCTCCACATTCTAGAACCTAAACAGTCTAAACAGGAGGAAAGGCTATACACTCAACAAACACTCAATGTAAGTCAGGAAAATAATGATTAATACTTGTATGGTACCTTACAGGTCTCACACACAATTTTATCTAATTGGATTTAATCCTTTTGATACTCCTGTGATATAGGGAAGGCAACAATATCATCTTCATTTTAGATAATTAAACTGAGCCTTAACATGGTTAAAAGGCTTGCCCACACCACTTAATTGGCAGGATGGCTTCAAATTCCAACATACTGATTTTTTTAATCATTGGACTCACCACCTCAAAGACGTATTTGAAATTCAAGTACATTTGAATATACTTCCAAAAACTTTTTGCCTCTTTCAAGAATTTTGCTCTCAATATACATGAGTGCCAAGTAGCTTCTGTTGGTGATAGAGGGGAAAAAGCAGGGAGAACCAAAAGAGGCAAACCATTCAACAAAGACTTACTGAGTATCTACTATAAATCTGTCAGATATGCACTTGGAGTACCAGTAGGAAATAAGACTAGGATAATCCCTGTCCACCTCAGAACCGCCATTCTTGAAGGAAAGAAGGAAATTAGACAAGTTACCAATGAGGTAAATTATGAAAGTGGAAGCAAGCGGCCCTGCCAGAGGGCACAGGAGGGCACAAAAGAGAAACATGAGGCAAAGTGGGTAAAGATAAAGCAGAGTTACGTTACAGGAAAACCTAGAGAAGGGTAAGGGAAGTACACCTGGGATTTAAAACATACTACAGTGAAATGACAGCTGAGAAATGGCTAAATGGAGCAGAGACAAGGGATCCCCAGGAAGAATTAGGAAGCGCAGTGAGGGCTCAGGGAGGCACCAACATATCTGTTTAGCATAAAATCACAAAGATTTTAAACGTGTGAATGCAGGAGTATATCAAAAAAAAAGCAATTAGCATGCATATTATCTCCATTAATACAAATGGATTCACAAGAAGAAGATGTGAAATTGCAGAGGTGAGAATTCCTGATACAGTGAAATAGGGATAAATGGAATGTTCATTATTCATCAGCTCAAAAAGTAATAATTGAGCGCTTCCTACGTGTCAAACAATGTTATCAGCAGTAGCATAAAGCAGAGAACAAAATGTTAATGTGTATAAATTGTCACTGATGGGGTTTTGGTTTAGTGTGCATTCTGTGTCATTAGTGACATAAGACTAACGGTGTTTTTACATTTATTCCTGGCCTTGATTTCCTAAGCCTATTTTTGCCATCTTAAATTATTCAATGTGAGGTTTGTCAGGTATTAAGAACTTAAACGTGGATGTTGAAGGTAATTATTGTATAAGTAGACACAGAAGTGTATGGAATATTGCTGACTATATGTTCTGTATTTTGAAGGAAAAAGATTAAGAATGGTCAACAAAAAGGAAAACGAGACAAACCAATTTGAAGGTTAATTATTTACTCAGATGAAAGAGCAAAACAAGCATGTAAGGCAGACAATCCGTATAATGCATATTTTAATATGTGTAATCAAAAGCTGACTATAAATACTTCTCTGACATACTCTATAATTCATATGGCAGATTGAAAGTTATCTGCAAATAATTATATCGAGTACTTGGGAAAAATAAATAAAATTAAAAATCCCATTCTTAGGAACGTTAGAATATTCACTGAATAGAAAATTAAGTACTATTAAATACTTTATCTAGAGCAAGTGACCTTATATTGGTGGCAATTTCCTTAATTTCAAAGAAAAGTTAATACTACCTACGTCAGAATTTAACATTTAAATATTGTGTATGACAAGACCCAAACGTTTTATCCCACAAGCTATTACCCCATAAATGTTAGTTCTGCTTTACTGAAAATACTTTGTACGAATCTATTTGAGAAAGCAGTCTGCATATAGCTAGTGGATTCTATTTCTTCTCTTTCATTATAATCACTAACACACGATTTCTAAAAAGTCCTTAAAAATTCCTACCTGTGTTTCATGATTCCACACGCACACACTGCCATTGTAAAGACTTGCCAACATCCATGGCTCTGTAGGATGCAAATCCACACTCTTAACTCGATCTGATCGAGCAGTTAGCTTTCTCTTTATATCAAGTCGCAGAGGCTAAGGAGAAACAACATCAAAAACCCACAAAACATTAAATTGCTATGCCAAATAAAACATATTTGAGATCTCAACTGAAACACTACATTAACATGCATTAATAGGCCTATAAAACAATTCAGTTTTTACTTTGCTAAACTGTAGGCACAGTTTCAAGTCTAAAGCACCTACTTCTTCACTCATAAAAACATATGAGTACTTAAGTTATTTTTAATTTACAGTAGTTGTTGTCAAACTTGTTGGCTTCGGGAATCTTGTACACTCTAAAAAAATTTACTAAAAAGCTTTTGTTTATGAAGTTTATATCTACTGATACCATGTGAAATATTAAAATTGAAACAACTTAAAAATACTTATTAATTCATTTTCAAATAACAAAAATAAAGTCATTACATGTTAACTTAACATATTTTTATGAGAAACAACTATATATTCCAAATAAATTTAGTGAGAAGAGTGGTAGTGTTTCACATTTTTGCAAAACTCTTTACATTCTATCTTAATAGGAGAAAGTTGGTTTCTCATATTCGCTTTGGCCTTCAATATGTTGTTCTGGTTGATGTATATAAAATAGTCTCATGAAGATATGTAGATGGAAAAAGAGAAATATTTAAATAACTTTTTTCAAACAGCTATGAATATTCTTCTTTCATACACGTTAAAACTTGACAAGTGGTAGTTTCTTAAAGGTTAGTTGCAATATGAAAACTGAAACCTGATGTGGGGCTCGATCTCATGAACCATGAGATCATGCCTGAGCTGAAATCAAGAGTTAGACACTTAACCAACTGAGCCACCCAGGCACCCCTTATTAAGGACACTGACTTTTAACTTACAAAAAAAAAAATTCTGTGGTAATGAAGAATATACTAACAGTACAATTTGGTGACACTATACCAGTTCAGTTTTATCTTCTATTACTTTTACACCAACAGTGCAAATTATCAACATAGTGAAAAAGGCCAATAGTGTCTTACTATAAGGAAAACAGTTTTAATTTGTGAACCTCCTGAAAAAGAATGGGGGACTCCTAGGAGACTGCAGATCACATTTTGAGAACCCTTGGTTTACAGAATATCTAAGTAAGCATACATAACATATCCACTAAATCACAATGTTGTGTCCATGTCATGAGTGTCCTATTCGAAAATATTCTAAAGTGTTATTCATGAAGTTTTAGTAATCCTAAACTATATCAATCAAAACAGTATGATACTGGCATAAAAACACATAGATCAATGGAACAGAACAGAGAACCCAGAAATAAATTCATGCATATATGGTCAATTAGCCTGCCAAAAAGAAGCCAAGAATATACAATGGGAAAAGGATGGTCTCTTCAATAAATGTTTGGCAAACTGGACAGCCATATGCAAAAGAATAAAACTGGACCACTATCTTACACCATAGTTAATTTTACAAAAATTGACTCAAAATGGATTAAAGACTTGAATGTAAAACCTGAAGCCATAAAACTAGAAGAAAACATAGGCAGCAAGCTCCTTGACACTGGTCTTGATGATTTTTTTGGATCTGACACCAAAAATAAAGGCAACAAAAGCAAAAATTAACAAGTGGGTCTACATCAAATAAAACGCTGCACAGCAAAGGAAACATCAGCAATGAATTTCATTTCATTTCATTTCATCAATGAAAAGACAACCTACTGAATGGGAGAAAATACCTGCAAATCATATATCTAGATAAGGGATCAATATTCAAAATATGTAAAGAACCCATACAACTCAAGAACAAAAAAATAAAAAATAATAAAAATAATCATCTAGTTAAAAATAGGCAGAGGTTCTGAATGGACATTTTCCCAAAGAAGACTACAAATGACCAATAGGTACATGAAAAATGTTCAATGTCACTAATCATCACAAGTCAAAACCATAATGAGATAGCACCTTACACCCATTAGAAGGGCTATTATCAAAACGACAAGAAATAACAAGTGTCAGTGAGGATGTGAAGAAAAGAGAACCCTTGTGCACTGTTGGCTAGAATGTAAATTGGTGAAGCCACTATTGGAAAACAGTGTGGAGGCTCCCCCCCCACCCCCCCACCTCTGCCAGAATTAAAAACAGAACTACCATATGTATGACCTAGCAATTCCACTTCTGGGTATTTATCCAAAGAACAAGGAAAGCACCAACTTGGAAAGATATATACACCCCCATGTTCACTGTAGCATTATTTACAATAGCCATGACATCAAAACAATGTATAAGTGTCCACTGATGGATGAATGGATAAAGAAAACATATGTAATATATGCATACTATACATACAATATTCCATTGTATATATGTACATAATACATATTACATATATTTATATATAATATTCCATTGTATACACACACAGGAATATTATTCAGCCATAAAAAAAGAATGAAACCTTGCCGTTTGTGACAACATGGATGGACCTTGATAGTATTATGCTAAGTCAAATAAGTTGGAATAAGACAAACACTATATGACCTCACTTGTATGTAGAATCTTAAAAAAAAATAAACACACACACACACTAAACAGCTCAAGCTCATACATTCAGAGAACAGATCGGTGGTTGCCAGAAGCAAGGGGTGGGGATGGGCACAATGGATGGAGGAGGTCAAAGGGTACAAACTTCCAGTAATAAAATAATTAAGTCCTGGGGATATAATGTACAACACGGTGACTAGTTAATAATACTGTGTTGTATATATGAAAGTTGCTTAGACCTTAAAAGTTATCACAAAAAAAAATTACTCTAACCACATATAGCGATGGATGTTAACTAGACTTACTGTTGTGACCATTTCACAATATATACATATGGTAAGTCATTATATTGTACACATGGAATTAACATAACATTATTTCCATTATACCTCAATAAAAAAATTGATTTCTTCAGACAAAAGTATTTTGGCAACAGTATTAGTAAATACTAGATGAATGGGATGTGTGATCAATATGGGTTATATCCATGTCCATGAAGGCCTTTGGAGGCAAATGGGAATATTTATAACATTTTAATGGATTTAAAGTTATAGGAACCTAACGTACTTAATTAGGAACCTAACGGATGCATTACTTAGTAATCTAATACAAGAACCTAATTCTAATTAGAACAATTTTAAACAAAAATTAAAATACTCTTGAGTCAGAAAATGCTAATAGTTTAAAACAGCTTTTTTCAACCTGGATTCATCTACACCACAGACAAGAAAATGATGTGAATAAAGTATTTTCTCAATTCTCCCAAGAATACTTACCATTCTAGAAAAAAAGTTAATTCATTATAAACAGTGATACCTTTGGATTTAGTCTTAATTCTCTCTTGGACGCAGATTGGGGAAGACTGATTTAAAATGTTTCCCCTTCGACAGGTTTTAAACACAACTGAAAAGTTTATTTGGCAAGTTGAGTTACTGCGGAATCTTTATTTCTGTAATCTTCCAGAATGATCATGAATGGAACAGAAATTTAAGGTTACTTTTCAACACAAAATGAAGATCACTAGATATTTTCAGCAGAGATAATTTTCTGAAACAAAGCAAACGCCTCACAAGGCTTTTATTCATCTACTACCTCCAACCCTGTTATCACTTCTATACACGCCTCTCCCACTTTTAGCAATAACCTAGATCTCTTTAAAAGATCAGAGTTCTTTGGCTCTTCTCTACAATCACCAAAAAATGTTTCCACTGGTGTGCCTTTCTCTCCATCTCAAACTCTCCACTTTCAAATCACCATCCTGACACTTCTTGGTCATTCAGGGAAGCAGGACTTTTTACTTCATCCTTTTCTCAATTTTGCCTCATTAATTTGCAGGACAAATTTCAACTCCTTTTGCTGGTCTCTTCAGAGTGAACAAACACGAAATGTCTATTGTGTGCCAGGAACCACAGAGGGGGCTTTCATGTAAGCCAGCACATCTCACACTTTTCCTCTAGCAAATGAGGAAATCCATCACTTACAAACTGTATATATTTTACCATATGGATGTTTAATGATTACTGAGTAAAAGTGATGCTATGGAAAGTTGGGCCGGGGGACTAAGCAACCCTAGAATACTTCCAAGTATCCCTAATTCACAAATCCCAGTTTAAAAAGCACGTATGAAATCTCTTGTTACATTTCTCCCAACATTTAAGTGACTACTTTGAATGAGACACTGTATTAGACACTCTAGGATACAAACACGAGTAAGATATTCACACTGTACCCTTCGTTCTAAATGCCTCCATTTTCCAAAAACTGGATGCATTTGGAACTCTTTTTTTTTTAATGTTTATTTATTTTTGAGAGAGAAAGAGAGACAGACAGACTGTGAGCAGGGGAGAGGTAATGAGAAGGGGAGACACAGAATCCGAAGCAGGCTCCAGGCTCTGAGCTGTCAGCACAGAGCCCGATGCGGGGCTCGAACTCACGGACCGTGAGATCATGACCTGAGCCCAAGTTGGACGCTTAACTGACTGAGCCACCCAGGCGTCCCCATTTAGGACTCATCTTAAATGCTGCTGCCACCAATAAAATCTTTTGGATTACCTTAGCCAGAACTATCCTTTCCTAAGGGATCTTATAGAAGTTAATTTTAACCTTTAACATTTGTATACGTATCTCTTTTTGCTTTATAGAGTCGATTCTTCTTAAGGGCAGGGTCATTGCTTTACTCATGTCTTTATCTCCACAGCATCTTCTACATTTGGATATGGGGTTTAAGGACAGATGGTATAATCCAGGTCTAGGGAATTATGCTGCACCCAAATTTCAGTTCTGCCACTCATTTCAAATATGCAGTAATGGGCAAGTTTACTTAGAACTTCTCTCAGGTTCGACATTAAGTAAAACGGGGATAATACTTTTATTTACGTCTTAGTGTTATGAGAATTAAATTCAGTGTTAAGCAGTTAGAATAGTGCCTGGCCTATCATAACCGCTCCATAAACACTTCTTATAACTCATTCTCCCAGCTGTTGAAAGACTTAGGAGGCAAATGATTAGCAAATTGCATGGGCACATAGTAAACACTCTATGGTAAACAAGTGAAAAAATACATTCGTATTTGTATCTCATTAAAAACATTTTAAATGTATTAAAGAATGAAGGATATTTCGTTAGAAAATGTCCATTACTGAAAGCGCAGCAGATCCCAGACCAGAGCGGATCATTGGCAATATGAAGTAGGATCATTAAGAGACCTGAGATCTTGTTCAGGGACCCTTAACCTGGGGACCCAACGAAGTTCATGGATAAGGATAGGGGAGAGGTGGTCTCTAGTGAACCCACTGAATTTTTTGCAACGCTGTGTGCTTCTCTACCCATTATCCATAACTTTCACCAGTTTCCCTAAGGACTCAACCTCTGCTGTAATCCCAACTCTGCCTCAATTAGCTTTTTACAAACTTTTTTTTTTTTTACCGCAATATACAGATTTTGGATTTATTAATCCCAAAGTTCTTCAAGCTCCAAAATCTCTGAACCTATGCTCCATAACAAGTAAAAAGTGGGGGGAGGTGCAGGATAATGTTTAAATACAGAATACCGACTTTCTTACTTTTTTGCAGAAATCATATCCTCACACTATTGTACTTTTTTTCTTCTTATTAGAACACTCTTGGGCAAAAGTACTTTAGGGTATTTTTGAGGGTGAGAATGACAATAAAAAAGTGCTACCTGTCCTGACTGCCATTCTTACCAGCCACTATCCTTGCAAATGCAGAAAAGCACACCAGTTTTATAAGCAACATCCTAACCCTTCTTTGCCCCCTAGAAACTTAAAGTGGGATGCCAAAGCATTCGAAATTCCACTTTGAACTCCATATACATTTTATTTACCTATTTCAGAGGGAATGCTTTTCTGTTTAAGATCGTCAGTGCGGTCAGCACACATTATTATAGCAAGAACAAGCCCAACATGAGAGTACGGTCAGCTGCCGCCGTGTTAAGGGCAGAATGTGGTAGTTTTGTCAAAGCCCAGGCACTGCGTCTCCAAACCACCTCAGATTCCTGGGCCCCACCGCCGCCGCCTCCCTCAAAAAACTCAAACCGGACCAGGACCCCGCAAGGCCTGAGGCGGCGGCCGCATCCGCAGCCCGCACTCCAGCAGCTCAAGGGTGACCTCAGCCGAAAAGGCCCCGCTCCCTCCTGCAGGGTCTGGACCTACCATCGCTCCGTTGATCAGAGCCCGAAAGCCCGCACTTGCCACCGGCGACGCAGACCCTGAGAGACCCACCGACCTGCTGCCGGCCGACTGACTGACGTGGAACTTCCGGGAGGCGATTCTCGCGATAATGGAAGCCAGGCCGCTAGCGCCTGCGCAAACGCGACGCAGGGTGGCCGTTTTCCAACGCCCTTCTCAGTTTCCCAGGCAACGCGGCCTTCAAACTTGTCCTGAGCCGAAGGGTTTGAGAAGGCTGCGTGTGGTCTTTAACCACCAAACGAAATGGACTCGATCCCGTGAGGGGAGACTGAGAACTAGAAACCGAGAGAGAAAAAAAAGATGAGAAAAACGAAATGCTTAATCCCTTTGGACGCTAACGGCAGGGGGAGCACCGCCGTAGTGGAGTTGTGGTTTGAGGAGCCGCGTCCGCCTCTTCCGACTTTGGCTCTGATGGGAGGGAACCGGAGAGGAGGCGGAGCACGGGTCCGACGCCTCAGTACTAAGGTGGCCAGAGAACTAGGACCAGGAAATTCTCTGCGAGCCCTGGACCGAGCGCCGAGTGAGCCTGGGAAGAAATGGCCAGACTCAGGGCCGGGCTTGAGGCCTGTAAGCTTGCAGGGAGGCCAAGAGCCTTCAGTCTGGAGCCCCCAGGAGATAGGGATTCCAATCACGCATGATCATTTGTTACTGAGCATCGACTGTGTTATTCATTTATTTAACAAATATTTATCGATCTTCAGCTGTGTGCTAGACATACTTTCCTCTCAAACCCTTCCATCAAACTGAATTATCTCCATTTGACTAATGAGGAAACTAAAGTTCAAAGAAGTGTTCTGACCAAGGCCACATAGTAAGTGGTAGAGTCGGGATTTCATCCCAGATCCATGTGTCTTCAAAGTCCCGTGATCTTTCTACTACATCAGAGTATCTCTTCATAGAGGTAACTGTAGAAAGGACATGAGCCACAGGTTGCAAAAACTGCGAGAGCATTTGCCAGTCACCATCCTCCTATATTCCTGCTTTTATTTTGTTTTAAACACCGTGGGCCAAATAAAAACTTGTTACGTTTAAATGAGTACCTCTGGCCTGACAGAAGCCTTGGCTTTTTAAGACCTCTGTATTTTCAGAAAGGCAAAAAGTGTGTGTGTGTGTGTGTGTGTGTGTGTGTGTGTGTGTAGAAACATTCAGAGAGAGACATGGACTCTGCGTGTCTTTTAGTGAGAGCTTTGCTGCTAATGTGATCTCTTTGTGGGCCTCAGTTTTCCTGATATTAAAAATAGGTTGTGGCCGCCTGGGTGGCTCAGTTGGTTAAGCCAGAGGACCTCGGCTCAGGTCACGATCTCCCTGTTGGTGGGTTTGAGCCCCAGGTAGGGATCTGTGCTGAGGGCTCAGAGCCTGGAGCCTGCTTCTGATTCAGTGTCTCCCTCTCTCTCTGACCTTCACCTGCTCACGCTCTGTCTCTCTCTCAAAAATAAACATTAAAAAAAAAATAGGCTGGATAATCTCTAAAGATCTTTCCATTTCTACTATTCTGTGTTTTTGCAATATTTAATAGAAGAGTGGGTCTGGAACTGGATTTTAATGCCAGCAGTTTTATCTTATGAAATATAAATTGAGAAGAGTTTGTTGAAAATTTTACGAATTCAAACTATATGTAATTTGCTTGAATAGTGGAGCTTCTAATATTTCTGATTCCTGGATACTCTTGCACTTGAGAAAGTATCTTAAGACTTGGCACGTTACCAAGCAATACAAAATAACATATCATCTCTATCCTCAAGGCACTCAGTTGGGGATACTTAAATCCTTAAATACACTAGGCACCCAAGGATTTATTTAGTTAGTATTGATGAGAGCTGAGCCCCCCGTGTCACACTCACTGTGACTCTACCTTTTCTCATTCTTCCCACTGCAGTTAACCAACATTAAGTTCCGCAGTTGTATACTATAAATTCATTCTTCTTTCAACCATTACATACTGAATTTGTACTATATCCAAAGCACTATACTAGGTGCTGCCTATAAAAATTTTAGACCTATAAAAATTTAGTCTTGGATTTGGTTAAAAGAAATTCCATTTTAAATAAGATTCTCAAATATGAACTAATAGATAAAATAACTAACAACATGTGTGTATATTCCTAAGTTTTCAATGGTGGGTTTAAAATCTTTTGTTTACTCTGTGGTTTAGAGGAGACTGGAAGGTTAGGAAAGTAGCTCTGGGGAAAAAAATAAATATGGACAAGCTTAGCAAATTGGTAAAGGATTTCCCAAGAGGTTGATTGCAATTGATCAACAGATCTTAAAGTCTTACCTGGTCAATTTCTAGGATGACTGTTTCACCCCTTCCTTTTTTCCGCTGCTGTGAGAAATCCAAATGGAAGTTCAGTCAGCAATGCCTCTATCAGTACTCTGTATACACCTTGCTCTCCCCATTCTATTCCCACCCCTTCATCAGAAGTTGAGGAAGTGAAAATAATTCCTGGAAAAGTCTAATTGGCATTTTCAAAAAATAAAACTCTGTGTATGAATGTGTGTGTGTGTGTGTGTGTGTGTGTGATCATTTAGCAAAGTGGTGAGTAGGTACATGAACAATAGCCTAGTTTCTCTCTTCAAAGGGAGGTGAGTTATGTACAAATAATGAAATACTATACCAAATATGAGTACCCTGAGAAGTACCAATAACGTACTCAAAGGATAAAATATCCAGCCAGGGATATCAGTTTGATAAAGGAGGAATAATGTGAGCAGGACTTTGAGTTAAAGAGTACGTGGTATATTTGAGAACCACAAAAGTCCAGTTTGCCTGGTATTTGTTTAGGACACTGAGGGAAAAGCATGGAGAGGAAGGACAGCGCTAGAGCCTGAAGATTCTTAAATAGGGAGGAATTGGACTTTAATTCAGTAAGCAATTTGGAACCATTAAACCAGAAAAGAAACCTGTTCATACCTGCACTCTGTAAGATTTACCATTTGTTGATGTGTATGAACAAATGGATGGGGACAGTGAAATACTACACAAGTTTAAGGGAAGTAAGTGTGGAAATAATGGTTATGAATGAATTTTATTGAGTGTCCACTATGTACTCAGCATGAGAATATGCACTTTGCATACTGGGATTCATACAGTAGTACTAAAAGACTTTATTTTCTCCAACTTATAGATGAAAAACTGAGGTCTGCTTGGTGAAGTGATATGCTCCATGCCACACTGCTCAAGAATGAGTGACAGCCTTGAGATATGAATCCAAGTTTATCTCCAAAACAAGTGCTGTTTGTTTTTTTCAATAGCATCTTTTAAAGTTTATTTATTTTGAGAAAGATACCGACAGCATGAGCAGGGGAGGGGCAGAGAGAGAGGAAGAGAGAGAGAATCCCAAGCAGGCCCTACGCATCAGTGCAGGGTCTGACGCAGGACTCAAACTCACGAACCACAAGATCATGACCTGAGCTGAAATCAAGAGTTGGACGCCCAACTGACTGAGCCACCTAGGTGCCCCAACAAATGCTGTTTTTACTAGACTGACATTTCTTCCTTTTTCACTAAGAAGCTAAAATCAACAAGATACACAAATGATTTGAGTTTGTTGTGAATTAAGGGGTTGGGAGGTATCCTTTTTTTTTTTTTTTCAATATATGAAGTTTATTGTCATATTGGTTTCCATACAACACCCAGTGCTCATCCCAAAAGGTGCCCTCCTCAATACCCATCACCCACCCTCCCCTCCCTCTCACCCCCTCATCAACCCTCAGTTTGTTCTCAGTTTTTAAGAGTCTCTTATGCTTTGGCTCTCTCCCACTCTAACCTCTTTTTTTTTTCCTTCCCCTCCCCCATGGGTTTCTGTTAAGTTTCTCAGGATCCACATAAGAGTGAAAACATACGGTATCTGTCTTTCTCTATATGGCTTATTTCACTTAGCATCACACTATCCAGTTCCATCCATGTTGCTACAAAGGGCCATATTTCATTCTTTCTCATTGCCACGTAGTACTCCATTGTGTATATAAACCACAATTTCTTTATCCATTCATCAGTTGATGGACATTTAGGCTGTTTCCATAATTTGGCTATTGTTGAGAGTGCTGCTATAAACATTGGGATACAAGTGCCCCTATGCATCAGTACTCCTGTATCCCTTGGGTAAATTCCTAGCAGTGCTGCTCCTGGGTCATAGGGTAAGTCTATTTTTAATTTTTTGAGGAACCTCCACACTGTTTCCAAAGTGGCTGCACCAATTTGCATTCCCACCAACAGTGCAAGAGGGTTCCTGTTTCTCCACATCCTCTCCAGCATCTATAGTCTCCTGATTTGTTCATTTTGGCCACTCTGACTGACGTGAGGTAATATCTGAGTGTGGTTTTGATTTGTATTTCCCTGATGAGTAATGACGTTGAGCATCTTTTCATGTGCCTGTTGGCCATCCTGATGTCTTCTTTAAAGAAGTGTCTATTCATGTTTTCTGCCCATTTCTTCACTGGGTTATTTGTTTTTCAGGTGTGGAGTTTGGTGAGCTCTTTATAGATTTTGGATACTAGCCCTTTGTCCGATATGTCATTTGCAAATATCTTTTCCCATTCTGTTGGTTGCCTTTTAGTTGTGTTGGTTGTTTCCTTTGCTGTGCAGGAGCTTTTTATCTTCATAAGGTCCCAGCAGTTCATTTTTGCTTTTAATTCCCTTGCCTTTGGGGATGTGTCAAGTAAGAAATTGCTGTGGCTGAGGTCAGAGAGGTCTTTTCCTGCTTTCTCCTCTAGGGTTTTGATGGTTTCCTGTCTCACATTCAGGTCCTTTATCAATTTTGAGTTTATTTTTGTGAATGGTGTGAGAAAGTGGTCTAGTTTCAATCTTCTGCATGTTGCTGTCCAGTTCTCCCAGCACCATTTGTTAAAGAGACTGTCTTTTTCCATTGGATATTCTTTCCTGCTTTGTCAAAGATTAGTTGGCCATACATTTGTGGGTCTAGTTCTGGGGTTTCTATTCTATTCCATTGGTCTATGTGTCTGTTTTTGTGCCAATACCATGCTGTCTTGATGATGACAGCTTTGTAGTAGAGGCTAAAGTCTGGGATTGTGATGCCTCCTGCTTTGGTCTTCTTCAAAATTATGTTGGCTATTCAGGGCCTTTTGTGGTTCCATATGAATTTTAGGATTGCTTGTTCTAGTTTCGAGAAGAATGCTGGTGCAATTTTGATTGGGATTGCATTGAATGTGTAGATAGCTTTGGGTAGTATTGACATTTTGACAATATTTATTCTTCCAATCCATGAGCACGGAATGTTTTTCCATTTCTTTATATCGTCTTCAATTTCCTTCATAAGCTTTCTATAGTTTTCAGCATACAGATCTTTTACATCTTTGGTTAGATTTATCCGTAGGTATTTTATGCTTCTTGGTGCAATTGTGAATGGGATCAGTTTCTTTATTTGTCTTTCTGTTGCTTCATTATTAGTGTATAAGAATGCAACTGATTTGTGTACATTGATTTTGTATCCTGCGACTTTGCTAAATTCATGTATCAGTTCTAGCAGACTTTTGGTGGAGTCTATCGGATTTTCCATGTATAATATCATGTCATCTGCAAAAAGCGAAAGCTTGACTTCATCTTTGTCGATTTTGATGCCTTTGATTTCCTTTTGTTGTCTGATTGCTGATGCTAGAACTTCCAACACTATGTTAAACAACAGCGGTGAGAGTGGACATCCCTGTCGTGTTCCTGATCTCAGGGAAAAAGCTCTCAGTTTTTCCCCATTGAGGATGATGTTAGCTGTGGGCTTTTCATAAATGGCGTTTATGATGTTCAAGTATGTTCCTTCTATCCCGACTTTCTCAAGTGTTTTTATTAAGAAAGGGTGCTGAATTTTGTCAAATGCCTTTTCTGCATCGATTGACAGGATCATATGGTTCTTATCTTTTCTTTTATTAAGGTGATGTATCATGTTGATGCATTTGCGAATGTTGAACCAGCCCTGCAGCCCAGGAATGAATGCCACTTGATCATGGTGAAGAATTCTTTTTATATGCTGTTGAATTCGATTTGCTAGTATCTTACTGAGAATTTTTGCATCCATATTCATCAGGGATATTGGCCTGTAGTTCTCTCTTTTTACTGGGTCTCTGTCTGGTTTAGGAATCAAAGTTATACTGTGAGTCTAGAAGTTTTCCTTCCCTTTCTATTTTTTGGAATAGCTTGAGAAGGATAGGTATTATCTCTGCTTTAAACGTCTGGTAGAACTCCCCTGGGAAGCCATCTGGTCCTGGACTCTTATTTGTTGGGAGATTTTTGATAACTGATTCAATTTATTCACTGATTATGGGTCTGTTCAAGCTTCCTATTTCCTCCTGATTGAGTTTTGGAAGTGTGTGGGTGTTTAGGAATTTGTCCATTTCTTCCAGGTTGTCCCATTTGTTGGCATATAATTTTTAATAGTGTTCCCTGATAATTGTTTGTATTTCTGAGGGATTGGTTGTAATAACTCCATTTTCATTAATGATTTTATCTATTTGGGTCATCTTCCTTTTCTTTTTGAGAAGACTGGCTAAAGGTTTATCAATTTTGTTTACTTTTTCAAAAAACCAACTCTTGGTTTTGTTGATCTGTTCTACAGTTTTTTTAGATTATATATTGTTTATTTCTGCTCTGATCTTTACTATTTCTCTTCTTCTGCTGGGTTTGGGGTGTCTTTGCTGTTCTGCTTCTATTTCCTTTAGGTGTGCTGTTAGATCTTGTATTTGGGATTTTTCTTGTTTCTTGAGATAGGCCTGGATTGCAATGTGTTTTCCTCTCAGGACTGCCTTCACTGCATCCCAAAGTGTTTGGATTGTTGTATTTTCATTTTCATTTGTTTACATATATTTTTAAATTTCTTCTCTAATTGCCTGGTTGACCCACTCATTCTTTAGTAGGGTGTTCTTTAACCTCCATGCTTTTGGAGGTTTTCCAGACTTTTTCCTGTGTTTGATTTCAAGCTTCATAGCATTGTGGTCTGAAAGTATGCATGGTATTATCTCAATTCTTGTATACTTATGAAGGGATGTTTTGTGACCCAGTATGTGATCTATCTTGGAGAATGTTCCATGTGCACTCGAGAAGAAAGAATATTCTGTTGTTTTGGGATGCAGAGTTCTAAATATATCTGTCAAGTCCATCTGATCCAATGTATCGTTCAGGGCCCTTGTTTCTTTATTGACCGTGTGTCTAGATGATCTATCCATTCTGTAAGTGGAGTGTTAAAGTCCCCTGCAATGACCACATTCTTATCAATAAAGTTGCTTATGTTTATGAGTAATTGTTTTATATATTTGGGGGCTCCCATATTTGGTGCATAGATATTTATAATTGTTAGCTCTTCCTGATGGATAGACCCTGTGATTATTATATAATGTCCTTCTTCATCTCTTGTTACAGCCTTTAATTTAAAGTCTAGTTTGTCTGATATAAGTATGGCTACTCCAGCTTTCTTTTGACTTCCAGTAGCATGATAAATAGTTCTCCATCCCCTCACTTTCAATCTGAAGGTGTCCTCAGGTCTAAAATGAGTCTCTTAAACTTAACAGAAACCCATGGGGGAGGGGAAGGAAAAAAAAAAAGAGGTTAGAGTGGGAGAGAGCCAAAGCATAAGAGACTGTTAAAAACTGAGAACAAACTGAGGGTTGATGGGGGGTGGGAGGGAGGGGAGGGTGGGTGTTGGGTATTGAGGAAGGCACCTTTTGGGATGAGCACTGGGTGTTGTATGGAAACCAATTTGACAATAAATTTCATATATTAAAAAAAATAAATAAATAAAATAAAATGAGTCTCTTGTAGACAGCAAATGGATGGGTCTTGTTTTTTTATCCATTCTGATACCCTATGTCTTTTGGTTGGCACATTTAGTCCATTTACGTTCAGTGTTATTATAGAAAGAGATGGGTTTAGAGTCATTGTGATGTCTGTAGGTTTCATGCTTGTAGCGATGTCTCTGGTACTTTGTCTCACAGGATCCCCCTTAGGATCTCTTGTAGGGCTGGTTGAGTGGTGACGAATTCCTTCAGTTTTTGTTTGTTTGGGAAGACCTTTATCTCTCCTTCTATTCTAAATGACAGACTTGCTGGATAAAGGATTCTCGGCTGCATTTTTTTTTTTCTGTTCAATACATTGAAGATCTCCTGCCATTCCTTTCTGACCTGCCAAGTTTCAGTAGAGAGATTGGTCACGAGTCTTATAGGTCTCCCTTTATATGTTAGAGCACGTTTATCCCTAGCTGCTTTCAGAATTTTCTCTTTATCCTTTTATTTTGCCAGTTTCACTATGATATGTCGTGCAGAAGATCGATTCAAGTTACGTCTGAAGGGAGTTCTCTGTGCCTCTTGGATTTCAATGCCTTTTTCCTTCCCCAAATCAGGGAAGTTCTCAGCTATTATTTCTTCAAGTATACCTTCAGCACCTTTCCCTCTCTCTTCCTCCTCTGGAATACCAATTATGCGTAGATTATTTCTCTTTAGTGCATCACTTACTTAGTTCTCTAATTTTCCCCTCATACTCCTGGATTTTTTTCTCTCTTTTTCTCAGCTTCCTCTTTTTCCATAATTTTATCTTCTAGTTCACCTATTCTCTCCTCTGCCTCTTCAAATGGTTGTTTCCATTTTATTTTGCAGCTCATTTATAGCATTTTTTTAGCTCCTCCTGACTGTTCCTTAGTCCCTTGATCTCTGTAGCAATAGATTCTCTGCTGTCCTCTATACGGCTTTCAAGCCCAGCAATTAATTTTATGACTACTATTCTAAACTCACTTTCTGTTATATTGTTTAAATCCTTTTTGATCAGTTCATTAGCTGTTGTTATTTCCTAGAGACTCTTTTGAGGGGAATTCTTCCGTTTGGTCATTTTGGATAGTCCCTGGAGTGGTGCGGAACTGCAGGGCACTTCCCCTGTGCTGTCTTGAATAACTTGTGTTGGTGGGCGGGGCCACAGTCAGACCTGATGTCTGCCCCTAGCCCACCGCTGGGGCCACAATCAGACTGGTGTGTGCCTTCTCTTCCCCTCTCCTAGGGGCGGGATTCACTGTGGGGTGGCGTGGCCTGTCTGGGCTATTTGCACACTGCCAGGCTTGTGGTGCTGGGGATCTGGCGTATTAGCTGGGGTGGATCGGCAAGGTGCACAGGGGCGGGAGGGAGAGGCTCAGCTCACTTATCCTTCGGTGATCCTACTGGGGGGGGGGCGGGGGGGCCTGCGGTACCAGGAGGGAGTCAGACCCGCCGCCAGAGGGATAGATCCGCAGAAGCACAGCGTTGGGTGTTTGCGTGTTGCAAGCAAGTTCCCTGGCAGGAACTGGTTCCCTTTGGGATTTTGGCTGGGGGATGGGTGAGGGAGATGGGGATGGGCTAGGGAGATGGCGCTGCTGCTGAGCGCCTTTGTTCCCCGCCAAACTGTGCTCTGTTGTCCAGGGCTCAACAACTCTCCCTCCTGTTGTCCTCCAGCCTTCCCGCTCTCTGAGCAGAGCTGTTAGCTTATAACCTTCCAGATGTCAAGTCCCACTTGCTGTGGAAACACACTCCGTCCGGCCCCTCTGCTTTTGCCAGCCAGACTCGGGGACTCTGCTTTGCCGGCGGGCTGCCCCTCCACTCCGGCTTCCTCCCACCAGTCCATGTAGCGCGCACCGCCTCTCTGCCCTTCCTACCCTCTTCCGTGGGCCTCTCGTCTGAGCTTGGCTCCAGAGAATCCATTCTGCTAGTCTTATGGCAGTTTTCTGGGTTATTTAGTCAGGTGTAGGTGGAATCTAAGTGATCAGCAGGACACGGTGAGCCCAGCGTCCTCCTAAGCCGCCATCTTCCCTCCTCCAATCTGGGGTTGGGAGGAATCCTAATGTTAATGTTTTGAATCTAAAGAACCTGGAGGAACACCTTTAATTAGAATAAGAAGTGAAGCCAGTAAATGATGCAGGTAAGAAACACAGGAAAACTGTATGCCAGATACATCTAGGAAAACTATGCCACAAAAGGAAAAGACAGGGAGAACATAATAGGGTGACCAGCAGTCTAGATGGCTTTAGAGAATTTAAGGAGGTTTGGTATTTAGAAAAAAACTATTGCCATTGAATTAAATGATTGCGAGGATACAAGTTGCCTTCAAAAAAGCATTTTCAGTTAAGTAATGCTAAGGGAAGCAGGTTTTCAAGGGATTAAGAAATGATTGGATGATAAGGAAATGGAAGTAGTGAGTATACACTATTTTAGCAAAAGAGTGGTATGAAAAGGCAAATATTGATGTCTCACTGAAAGTGAATCGATTGTTTCTGTATTTAGGGTGTAGGTGACATTACTTCATAATAACACTCCAAAGGGATGTACACAACTAAACAAACCTTTGCAGTGTGAGTAGGAATTAGCCAGAAAAATGTCAAGAAGGTTATATGCAGAGAATTTTAAGTGGAGGGAAGTGAGAGTTCGATTTTCCCAGAGAACTAAAGGTGGTTTAGCATGTCTGGGCCAGATAGTAAGAAGGGGGAAGAATCGAGAAATGGGACTGGAAAGACAGATGAAGCTCAGATCTTGAAGGTCCATGATTGCCAGTTTAAGGAGTCTGGACTTTATCGGGAAGGCTCCAGGGAACCATTGAAGAATGTTAAGTAGGATAATCTTCATGCTCCATTACTGATTCATCATTGCGTGTCAGTTACTTTTCCTATTAAAGGAAATGTTAAGGTTATCAGCTGGATTTCTGCATGATGTGAGTAAGAAGAGTTTGACCACATAATCACATACCAACCATCAGCAGACTAAATTGAGTTGAAGAACCACTGAGCTGTCTTCCAAGAAAGAAGCTTGTGGACGCCCTACACTAGAGGCAAAAGCTTTGATCGCAAAAGCATTGATTAACTATAGCGTGCTGTGCATTTCATCTGATTACCTTCTAAACATTTAAAAGTTGTTAAATTTACTCCATGTGATGTGGGATGGGGGATGAGGGAATGTTCACTTTTGTTTACCTGAAAGCATAAAAATCTAAATTTTTAGTAACGTTTTTGGTGTGGATATAAATTTTACCTTTTAAAAAAGATTGTATTAACCTCATATTTCCTTAATAAAAAAATTTTAGAGGAGGCAGTTTAAAATGAGCTTTGAAGGAAATGAAGGAGGTGATTACACAGATTGGAATTGCCAGACATTGTAAGTATGGTAGTAGAATTGGAGGAATTTGTTGTCTGGTGACCTCCATAGTGTTTTCATATGTGAGGACATTCTATACCCCACTTTTCTCCTGTGGAAGGCTAAGACCACCAATGTTAAATCATGGGCAACAGACTCTGGAAACTTCTCTGTCTTAGGGTTGTCTTGTGCGGAGAACTATCCTGGTCTTAGTTTCATTACCTGTGAAATAACGTTGGACAAAATGAACTCTGAAATCCCTTCCTGCTCCAAGCCTCTTTAGACTTTTGAGCGTGATTCTGTGTTCTTGTCAAATGAAGAGGGCAAAGGGTTGCAGGATGTGCTAATAGACATTTGTTTTTACTTCATGTGTCAAGGCAGCAGTTCTTCCCACATATTTCACAGCACATATTGCTCTTTTTCTCTGGAAGCCACCTTTAATCAGCACATTTTTGGTGAGGGTTCATTATCCTTTGAACAATACCGTATAAACCCGAGAGTCCTAGGGCTTAGAGCAAGGAGCCTGATCGATGTGAGGGGACCAGGAGCAGAGGCCCAAGTGTGCATGGTATGCAGAGGTCCTTGGTGAACATTTTGTAGCAACAAATGCTTAGCTTTCTTTCCTGAGAAAAGATTTTACAAAGTTTTACATAAGCAAGTTGATAGGTTTAGAGCAATTATGTTTCCTTAAGAATTATGTCCTTGTAAATGACAGTGCTGCATATAAATAAATGAATAATAATGACAAATAGCCTGGATATCTGGCATGTAGCAGTTACCTTTAAATTAATTGAAAAAAAAATTTAATGTTAAAGTGAAATATCTGGAGTGACAAGGCAGTGCACAGTATAATTTCCATCAAATTGCCTTATTCCACTTTCTTCTAAAGAATCTGTCAGCTCAAGTTGATCTAAGGGCATTACTGAATTTGAATTCAAATGTAGTTCAAGCCCCAAGCTTTAAAAACTGAAGTCCTTGGGCTCTGAGCTCCTGATAGGTTTTTGTACCTGAAGATGATAATCCAAATCATATTGAGTCGCCCGACTCCAGGACTTTTCATTTGATGTCAAAGCAACTTCACATTGACAGTGCTTGATCCATCACTAAAATCCAAATAAAGGTACTGTCACTAGGAAGAATAAAGTATTTCTTTTGCTAAATATGGCTATACCTTGGCGTATCTTCCATTGACAATGAATGCAGATATAACTTTATCTTGAAAAGGTTTATATATAAAGTGTTAGCTAACTGGATCATATATGGGTACTACTTACACACACATACATACATATATAGGCAGAGTCAATATCTGAGGGAGGTGAAAGGAGATTACAGGTGTTTTATTTGTATTTTCTAACTTTTCTATTATAAACATATTGTGTAATAAAGAAAATAAAATTTTCTGTAAATATATAGCAAAGGAGCTTGTCATTTGAGGGAAGCCTATTTTGAATCTGACCATAAAGCAAAGAAATACCTCCTGTTTTCTGAATAAATCTGGATTTTCATTTTATAAAGCCCATTTAAGGTGCAACAAAATGACATAGTCATATCAAGAATGAACAGTTTGCCAAAAGAAAATATGCAATCGCTGAGTGTTCCAGGGGGAGTAAGATCCGGGTTTTGCAAAAGGAAGTTAGTGGATGGATTTTTCATTGAGGTGTATTCCTGGAAGAACTAGACAAGGAAGCAGCTGTGTCAGAAGATTACAATGTGCAAGGGGGTAAGGTAGGTGAGGCAGTGATCGGGAGGGAGGAAGGATGAGTCCTGCTAAGGAGCCCAGTGGAAGGGCTGTAAGTAGCGCTTGTGTTCAGCTGGTATGTATTAATACTGCCAACACGTGTTTAACATGTCAGTTGCTAGGGGCGCCTGGGTGGCACAGTTGGTTGAGCCTCCTGATGTCAGCTCAGGTCATGATCTCACGGTTTGTGAGTTCGAGCCCCACGTCAGGCTCTGTGCTGACAGCTCGGAGCCTGAAGCCTCCTTCGGATTCTGTGTCTACCTCTCTCTCTTTGCCCCTCCCCTGCTCATACTCTGTCTCTCTCAAAAATGAATAAACGTAAAAAAAAAAAAATTTAAATGTCTGTTGCTAGAGAGCTGCTACTTTGATCCCTAGTTGATCAGGTCCCTCTCCCAGGCTTCTCCATATTCTAGCCACTAAAGGGGTAACAACTCATACCACAAGGGGCACCCAGGCCGCTGGTCTTATACAACAGCCAGCATCTGGTCTGAGACTTGGGAATCTTTTCTGACTGATGAGTGCTGGTACTTTTGCCTTTCTAGGTATGGGTTTTGTTCTATTCTGCTTGGAATCCACTGAGTCTCTTAATTCTGATAAATTGTCAATCACTATGCTAGTCTCTCTTTCGTCTCTTCCTGGCATGGCAATGTTAGAACTTTGTACTGTATTTTCCACATCTCCTATACACTTTTGTGTGTTTCTTTGCCATTCTCTTCTCTCAGTACTACATTCTGTATAAGGTCTTCTGCCCCACCTTCCCATTCATTATTTCTCCCTCACATTGTCAAAATGTTGCAAATATGATCATCGAGTTTTTAATTTCAATTACTGTCATTTTTATTTCTAGTTTGGTTCTTTTTCAGATATGGGATGTAACTTTTTATAGCCTCCATATTATAGTTAATTTCAAGGTTGTGATTTATTTCCGAAAACATAGGCATAATTGTTTTTAAACCTGGGTCTTATAGTTAAAGTCTGTATGGGTCTATTTTTTCTGTCTTGTTTTGCTGGTTCTTATTCCCTTGATGCTTGGTTATCTTTGATTGGAGAAGTAACTGGTCACTGTCCTTAAATTATTTATGGGGGTACACCAAAGTCTAGTTTGGATGTGCCCCCCACGCCCCTAGAGCCTTTATTTTGGTTTTGCCAGGCATCTGGGACCAATAACAACTGAGATCTCTTTACACCAAATTCATGGCTCAGAAGTCTCTGACTCACCCAGGCTAAGTGTACACGCAGTACAAACCCACAAGAGGGTGGTCTGTGGCCACAACTTCTTGAAGATTTTTTTGTTCCTTTTCAATTCTCCTGCCTTGCTAATTGCCAAGGAGAGCTTTCTGGCAGCTCGCTGAGATTGAGGGGCAGTGGCAGCAGATTGAGATCTGGTTTATGCTTAATCCAATGTGTACTAATCTGGGGGAAGTTGTCCGATAATACTCTTCAGGTTCTTTGGGCTCCTGGTCTTACCTGGATCCATCGAGCCTCTAGTGGCCATAGCAGTGTTGACAGACACCCTTAACGGTTTTGATCATCAGTAATCTTCTTACCCTTTTGGTAGCATCCAGATATTGGCCTGAAAATTCTTTCTTTCCCCAAGTCTATTTATTTATTTTGAGAGAGAGAGAGAGTGCATGCACACATGCACGAACAGGGGAGGGGCAAAGAGAAAGGGAGAGAGAGAGAATCCCAAGCAGGCTCTAAGCTGTCAACATGGAGCCTGACATGGGGCTTGAACTCACGAACCATGAGATCATGACCTGAGCCAAAATCAAGAGTGGGTCGTTCAACCGACTGAACCACCCAAGTGCCCTGACCTAAAAATTCTTTATTGTGTTTTCAGAACTTTGGTTATTTTAAGGTAGTAGTGTATTATTTTTTGTTGGTGTTTTCAGCAAGAGTGTTGATCTGAACAACCTAGGTCATTATTACCTGAAACCAGAAACCTCTAGAGAGTTTATAATTTAGTTTTAATAAAAGCATTTTGAGCAGAAAAGACAATGATGATAAGTTATTCTGATTTAGAATGAAGGAAAGACGTCTAGGCTGAACTGGCAAGGAGGTGTTAACACCAAAGCTACATTTTTAAGGGAGATGAGACAGAAACCTTCCCAGTGCCCCTGAAAATTGACCTCATCTATGGGAGATGTGGCAGTGTAACACTTTGACATATTTGGCAAGAATTTTCCCCACATTTCTTCATATGCCTATTTTCTCTCAGCATCTCTCAGCTTTGACCCTCCTACAGCCTCTGTTGAATCATCTGTCTCAAACTCTCCCTCCATTCTCTCCACCACTGCTCCCTCCCTCACCTGGTTCAAGATATGAGGGAAGCAGTCACCAGTATTCCCAGAGTAGAGTAGGATTTTCCCCCAAGCACAAAAAAAAAAAAAATACACACACATATACTTTTTCAAACAATTTCAACACTTCGTGGAATCCATGTTAAAAACCCAAGCACCAAGTCTATGATGTAGACATCGCATTTAAATTCAACAAACATTTCCTGATGACCTATTTTAGGCTAGGAATCATGAAGAGTGAGATAAAAAAGACACCATCCCTATCCTAAAGGCTCCTGATCTTTTTATGATAATATAATAAAAACATTGTCCTCCTAAATATATCCAGGGGGATTACTCTTCAAGGGACTTTGTAAAATTATTTTCCATGCTTAAAAAAAACAAAACAGGAAGTTTGGATGCACTGTCAATTCCATTTGCAGCAAAAAGAGCAAGGGCCTAGCTAGAGATTTTAGTGGCCTATATTCACATGGTCAGACAAGTGAAGAATATAATGACCACTCTGCAGGTGTCAGCAGCACTTACACAGAGCCACCTCCCTCTGTACTCTCGGCAGGGAAGGCCACGTTCCCACAGGAAGTTGGAACCAATGGCAGTGGTGAGAAAGCATCCATGGGAAACCAAAGAGAAATGCAAACTGTATGTTGCCATCAGGCACACGGCCTGGATAAGAAGAAACATACATTTTGCTTTCAGCATTAGCGGAGTAGGCAGAAACACCAGAAATTTAGCCACATCTTCCAACAGTCAAGATTACTGTGAATAGGGCTCTTAATGTCTTAATGCAGCATAAGAACATTTCCCACAGATCAGATATGTTCTCCTTGTCTCATCCCCCAACACTCTCCTTTGCAATTCACTGAAAAGTTGGGTATGGGGCGCCTGGGCAGCTCAGTCAGTTGAGCGGCCGACTTTGGCTCAGGTCACGATCTCACGGTCCGTGAGTTCGAGCCCCGCGTTGGGCCCTGTGCTGACAGCTCGGAGCCTGGAGCCTGTTTCAGATTCTGTGTCTCCCTCTCTCTGACCCTCCCCCGTTCATGCTCTGTCTCTCTCTGTCTCAAAAATAAATAAACGTTAAAAAAAATTAAAAAAAAAAGTTGGGTATAAAGTTCCACCCTGAGTGAGATTTACAGTGGGATAAGATG